>NC_135742.1:36011875-36323333 GCF_041903045.1 Epinephelus lanceolatus
GCCTATAGGCAGTCTGTAGTGACCCTCTTTTCACTAACCCGAGTTTTCCACTCTAATTCATTTATACAATTCTCTTGCACTTAAACCATCTCTGTTTCTTCAGCATGAGCATTTCAGCATAAGATATGTCCATGAACTAAACTGTTAGCTAGCTAATAAGTGCATGTTGTAACACATTTTATTTCAAGAAAGTCATTTAGCTAGCATTCATGCTAGCTAACGTTAGCTGTACGCCAGTAAGGAAGGATGCTGTCTGTATCCCTTGTTTTACTAAAGTTAACTTAGCTTAATATGAGGTGTTTTCAACTAAGGCTTCTTAAAAATGTACAACTAATAAAATTGTAACCTATTAATGTTTTGTAAAAACAAAACAAAAACAACAAAAAATAGGGTTGCAACATAAGTTTTCAGGGTGCAATAACTGTCTCAAAAAATATCAATGTGTCACGATATACGGTATTACAGAATTATTATTACAATTATCATCAGTCATTATGATACTTAAAGGAAAGAATATCAAGGGATTTTTTTTGTTTGAACAAATGTTTTATAAAATTGAAACTTAAACCATTTCTTAATGGAAGTATATGGAATAAATCTAACAGGCAGTCTAGGAGGAAAGGAGATGCACCCTCGCAAGTTAGATTCTCCGTCCTTTTTTTTAGTATTGTAGATAAGCAAATGTACATGCTATGATAACCATCAATTTTCATACCACAGTATACGATTTCACGGTATCCCACTGCAGCCCTACTAGTTACATAGCTAGGCTATTAGTTGGAGGCTTAGAATTTTTAAATGTTTAGTTAAATCTCCATCTTATCCTTCACGCCTTTTCTTTGTGTCAGTGTTATTGTATCCTAATTTCAGACTGTTTCAAACTGGACAACATAAACATTCTAAATGGGTCCCTTTGTATTTCCTGTTTGAATGTATGTTAATGCAGAAGCTGACAGGAAGTAAACAGGGACCAAAGTTGTTGCCCTAGCAACAGAATAGCAATGAAACAGTCCATAGTCAGAATGCTATACTCTATTACCAAAGTCAACATGACATCACAAGATGGCCACCATCTTTGTTTGGGGGAAAGGTGCTGTGTATTCTGTGGTCTGTACACTAGAAAAATTTGACTGAGCTTGGATTTTTCATCCTTTCTGGTTCATTTCACAGCATTTAATCACATTTTGATTGGAGAATATTGAGGCCACCATGGCGTTTGATTATTCTGAAGCCCTTTCTGGTGCTCTACAGGAAGACATGAGAGAAAAATCACCTTGATTGGCCCTGAATCATGCCTTAGGCTGTCTCATGATACCACTACCTTTGCGCCACTAGCCTTAGAAAATGATTAAAGTACACGTATGAGTAAAGCGTTTTACACTGGCCAAGCCTCGGCTTATTATGAGCTTGTCAGCCATACAGCCAGTCGCCGAGCAGCTCTTTGGCATGTTGGCGTGTTGATGTCACAAAGAAAACAATCGTAATTTGCCGCTTTTTTGAGCAGTTCTCTGCACTGCTACAAACAGTACCAGCAGTGATCTTTCCCTCAAAGCTGACTTTGAGAATAGCCGACTACAAGACTAAAGAGAAAACAACATGTTCCTGTACTGTGTAAATGAGGCAGCCTCTGTTACCACTTAGCTCCAATCACCAGTTTCCCATATATTTCATAGTAAAGCAGAGGTTCTCTATAATTAGCCCTGTAAAATGTTTCTATACTGAACCTTTCAGGGTGCCATATACCAAGATGTAGATCCCAGAAGGTTAAATTTAGGAGCACTTGTTTTAACAATGTATTATCCCCCTCTTTCCTATATTCCGACAACTCTGCAATCTCTCAACTAAAATCGGAAATACCTTTAAATAATCTCTACAAGAACCTCTGAGTGGGGCACAAATGCAAAACAATGTACTGGGTAGGATCTGAATGAAGTCAGACTCAATGGATATACAGTGAAAAGGAGGAAACAGATGAGGAAGCTGAAGATTAGATTCCTGACAGGCCTGCTCTCATGTGCAGCCCTGCTCTGGTGATTGTGGCTCCACCACTGACCACCTCTCTCATAATTCACCTCCACACAGCAAATACTGCTGAACAGAGGTCTTGTCCAGATGATCAATTGATAGTTTCCACACATCTATCCATACGTACTCTGAAATATGAGCTATTAGGCTTAGCAACAAATGATAATGGCCAGCCTGGCAGTTCTGTTTCCTGGACAGGTTTTGGCATACTGTGAAGGGCAGTGATGAAGCCATCCTGACGAATTACTAAAAGGTATACGAAAGCTCCACCAGTCCAGCTATACAGAGCAAATTAAGGCACAGTGAGAGGCTTAAGCTACTGTACAAAAGGAACTTGTCACAGACCCAGATAAGACTAGGATAATATTATGATGGCTAAACCATGACTAAAAGCTTAATTTATCATCAGTATTTTTGCGATGAGTTGTGGTCCTACTGTGGAGATATAAATAATTCTGTACTAATGTGTTCTAATTCAGTCTCTGTGGGAAACACAAACTGTCAGTCGTCAGTAAGCCAAACACAGTAACACATTATGGACAGTGTGTGTGTGTGTGTGTGTGTGTGTGTGTGTGTGTGAGAGAGCCAATGCTGGCCCAAAGTCTCATCCTCCATTGCCCATATGACACCAAGTGGCCTGCTGGCAACACTGAGACTTTTAACACACTGCAGCTTAGGAATAAAAAAAGATTTGTGTCCCTGACACTCTGCTGCGTATAATATAATTCTGAAGTTCATCATGTGTGGCTGCCAGACAAAGTTGGCGACGAAATGTAAAATGTTCCCATTTTTTAACTTGTTGCATGTTATTCAGATTAGGAAAATGGAGATGAAGGAATACCACTGCTCTGTGGCTCGTAGTGTAAATGTGCACTCCAGCCACAGACAAGGCTTGGTTGCGTTCAACATAATGGACTCTATGTGTGTTTGAGAATGAGGAGGCATGGCCTAGTTTGGACGTGCACTGCTCCCCAGGGGGTTCCATTATACGAGACTCAATCCTCCAGACCTTTTACTGGGGAATGAAGGAGCAACCGGGTAAAGTCTTAATCCTCACCCTTGAACCATCTGCTTGGGGGATCAACCTTAAAATGTAGATTGACGTGTACCCCAGAAAAAGAACAACTAATAAACTCTAAATTTTGCCATTTGGGCAGAAATGCAGATCTCTTTTTAAATCATAACACATTCATTCCACACCAAGACTTGTAAATCAGGCCATTTGTTTATGCAAAGTCTGAGACACTACACCGAGGAGTGCTGGGATTTTTAAAGCTACAATCCAACCTACCGATGCGACCCACAAACACCATATGTTTCCTTCAGTCTCGGTTGTTGAGCTGAGACTCAGAGTGCAAAACCACTCAGGGTGCAGCTTAAGCATTTTGTATGTCTTCCTGCATTTTCTTGCTCGTACAAGTGAAGAACACATTCTGTATCATACTTTTGCATCTAGCAATAATTGATATAATGGTACAAACACACACAGCTTTAGACTCCAGCTATTAATTGGAGATTTGCTATGTAAAAGTATGTTATAAATGATAGAAAGTACTGATTATGCAAGTACAGTGACACATCTTCTACACATCCACAGACATACTTCTTTAAAACACTAAACCCTCCACCCTTGGAGGGCTAGGAATCACATTCAGCAGTTTTATATTTGGCAGACACAATGACTCTGCAGAGGCTAAAGGTTGGATGATGTATCCCTACAGTCCTCAGTCCAGGTCAGAGGTTCCCAAAATGATTTTCAATCCCCCTCAGGGTTCCTTGCACATGTGAGACTGAGCTAGTAATTCCACTGATAATCCATCCACCTGGGGGTTAGCACTGGAGGAGAATGTATGTAGGAACGATGATTCAGACCAGACACATCACTCACTCCGCTGTTATCTCCCTTCCTACAGCGACAGCTTTATATTAGATTCATAGCAATCAACTTCCTCATGCATCAGATGGAGAGGTCCAGGACAGTGATGCCGTCTGATAGGCTGCGTGAAAACTGTATGTAATCATCCTGATTGCAGCTGGTGTGGATGAACCACTGTCACCTGATTGTCACAACACAGAAAATCAAAGTGAATTAATGTCTGCTTTAGAGAGAATCAGGACCTGTTGGCCTTGGTTGCCCATAATCTTCATCTCCTCCAAAGGAAACTCTGAATTACTGCGCACACATGAGGTGAGACATGGCGGTAGATGCAATGAAACCGAGCTGTGCACTCCTGCAGGACTCCACTTATGGAGATGCAGGCTTAGACTGATTATAATGCTGCTTGAGAGGTTGTGTGACACTTTAACTATCCCAACTGAGTGAGCATGAATCAAACCCAACCTCCTGCTCCTAATGCAACCATTTTAATTGTATCAACAACTGCCTGCGGCATTTCTTCAATGGAAAGTGAGAATCTGCGGCCTGTGGTCTCCTGTGCGATTATAGCCCTGTTAAACTTGCATGGCTTATTGGAAGTTTGCCTTGCAGGTTTCACGGCTGAACGGTCTCTCCGAGGCTGCACAGGAAGACAGTGTGTAAGGCTGCTTTTTTTTTTTGCAAACCCATTTCAGACCCGCTGCGAGATTCCCCGTTGGGATACACATACTCCCACAAAATCACTTCTTCTACCTAAGTGACTGAATCCACCCATGCAAAGTTGGAGCTGCAAATCCACTCCTGTCTGTGTAATCTGAGGGCACACCGGGAAGGAAAACCCCGGCATGCAGCGAATGAGAACAAGAAGCGATGCAAACTTACGTGAAAACGAAAAATAAAGTGGTCGATCCCACAAGGAGTGTGGCAGCAGTGGACACTGGGATGTATTTGGTGGGTTTAAATCTCTTTCCAGCGCTGTTGGGCATTCTGTAATTTCCACATTCCTCAATTATTTATTCCGATTGGAGTCGCATGTAGAAAAAAGGTCCAGTGTGCAATGTGTGGGCCGATCTGGGGCTATTAAAGGTGCAAGCGGTCCGTCTTTGCTGTCGTTGAAGCCGCATAGATCCTAAGATAGAGAAGCAGGAATACACGGAGCTCACTGGAAGCCTGGAAATCCCACCCTTACAATCCAGCCCACTGGTGAGGTCACTGAACCGCTTGAAAAGGTGGAGCCTGTGTGCAAACCCTGCCCGTGTCTTCTGAGGAAAATGATCGGGAGCAATAATGTTGATTAGCTCACATTTCGTCGGAAAGCATTAGTCACCCTGCACTAATTTCTTTACGCAGGAATGATATTAAAATGCACGCGCATAATATTTTTTTTTCTTGCAAATTCTGTTTCTTAAATCAATCTAATACCAAGATGTCTCAAAGTTTATGAGGACTGACTGTTTAATGTTTTGGAGGCTGCTATTGCAGGTAGCTCTGGTCTTATAGGCAGCGTGTTCTCTTTGCAGAAAGAGCAACACCAAACTTCATTTAAAATCTTGCAATTTAATGTTGCTTTGCTCACCTACAGGCGTACACACATGAACCAACAAGACATAATTGCTTTTACGAAGAGACGACTTCCATTCTCAAATTCGGCCTGGTTATTGTACACCAGTATGCATCTATTTAAGTGAAACATAAGTTACTAAAATGACTTTACCAATGTCAGACCCAGTCCTCTATCACCAACACTGGTATAAAAAGAAGCAGGGGCGACGTGAAGCTCTTGTAAGAATTGAATTGTTACTTAAAAAAAAAATTTGTCTCAAAAGCTCATTCATTTGGCCCCACTGAGTCATTCATTATGTGTAGGGTTCACAGTGCGGCTACAACTGAGAGTGGAAAATAATCAGTGATACGCCGCTGTACTACTGCTGTGGATTAAGGGATAAGAGCGCCCTCAAGTGGCACATGTTGGGATCTCTGCAAATTGCAAAAGCCAACTGTCTTGGCTCGGACCGGGTAAGGAGCGGAAGTCGTCATCGTTGCGCAAAGAGGCAAATTGGATTTTTTTTTTTTTTTTTTAATTAAAAATGCACGTATTATTCAGCTAAGATGGGAAATGGCTAAATCTCTCTATTCTAAAACAGTGGATACGAGGTGGTAGGGCACATGTTTTTGAAATCGTTTGTTTCAGCTTTGTAATGTTTTTAAAATTATTATTATTATTTATTTATTTTTACAAATGGATTGAGTGTTTATTTTACAATAGAAATCGAGATTTTCAGTCACTTATTGGGACCCCAAAGCTTCTCAAATGCCCATTATGTTAACAACGGAGATGGGATTCTGTACATAATTAAATCTACAACATGAATTATTAAAAATAAATTTAAAAACATTGCATTGTACTCAAAAGTGGACTTAATTTTACAAATATGGGCAGGCAAATGGAAGCACTAGGAGTTTAATGCTGTTGAGAGATGTTTGCCTGGAAGGCTCTCTACCAGGACGGGATTTCTTGGTTAAGGTTTGGGGGAAAAAATATGGTTTGGGTGAAAATGAATAGATTTCTGATGGAAAGGCTTCTGGGCAAACTTCTCCCATGTGTGAGAATAATGAATCCATGGATGGCAAGAGGGAAGAAGAGGCGGTGAGAGGGAGAAGATATGAGAAGTGGAGGATTTGTTATGAGGTAATGTGGGTTTTAAGTGGCAGGAATTTGGTTATGTAGCCAAACTATGCAAAGCAAAGAAATGATGCAGGGGTGGCGAACGTGGATATGGAAAGTGTGGAGAGAGAGTGTGAACAGGGTGCTGCAACTGTGGAAGTCTCTTCGGTTGGGAATGCTAATAGTGTAGGTTACTGGGTCTAGGGAACAAACTGGAGTAGGTGGTGGTGGAAGTGTGGGTTGGGAGGGATTAGTGGTTGTGAATGATTATAAGTCTTGTGAGAGAATAGAACTGAACAAACTACTAAATATAAAGACAAAGAAGACCATGTATGATGCACGAAAACAGGGGTGGAAAATATACAATATTGTTCCAATATATGACTCGGCAGTATACCAAGAGGGAACTGTAGGCAGTGACTATTATGTAGTCCTATGTAAAGTAAACATTCATACATCAGTGACTGAAATATACAAAATGATGATTTGGGAAAGCTAACTGTTAGAAGTTGGATGGTGATGAACACTTAAATTAGATTAATATATTACCATAGAAACTCTTTCTAATAAAATAAGAGACAGTATTAGAACAGCTGCAGTGAGATCTAGCTCTAAGAGTAAAAGCAAAATAGAGAAGAAGGCAGAACCATGGAGGGATGATAACTGTAAAGAAGATGTGTGAAACAGGAATAGGACATTTAAACTTATAAAAAGAATTAATATTTTTCAGCACATGATAGCTGACAGTACAAAAAGCTCAGGAGGACAATGAAACATGCAAATCTGAGGTGTGTGGAAGAGACAGGAAGCTCAGTTATCTGTGCTAACAATGGAAATAAAATAGCACTGAATAATGAAGAAATTCTGAGTTAAAGGTTAATACTTTTGTTAAGATGCAGAGTTTTAGTAATTTGTCTGAGGATGGAAGAAGTGGCAGAACCAAATCTGAAAACATGGAGTTCCTAAGGAAGACAGAAAATACTTTAAATGAGTGGAGTGTTCCATTTACTTTAGGAGCAGGGCCAGCCCTCGGCTTTTGGGGGCCCTAAAAAGGATTTGGTTTGAGAGCCCACCTCATTGCAATTTTTTTGGCATTTCACATGGCACTGAAACATCCTGTGTATTGTAAATATTAATTTTAGCACACATTTTGTACAAATAAGCAGTCTATGCAAAGACTGGAGGACCTATTAGCAGCAACACTAGACTACAGTAAGTATGTTACTAATACCCCGTACCTCATGAATTGTTCTTCTCAGGACCTTTTGCTTCGTCTTGTTAAAGCGTGATGCATATTTTAGTTTTATGTTCTCAGTGGGAAAGGGCTGAATTTCACCTGTCTTCATGTGTAGGATGTGCAAATGTAGAGTGGACATACCAAGACCAAAAAGACATGATGCACAGGACAAATGTATAGTGAAGACCATTTGTTAAAATAACTAATAATATAGTGCAAAGTTTGGTACAGTGATCAAATATAAAAGAAAGGCAAAAAGAGCAATGTTTAAATAACGTGTGCTCAACAAAAGAACATTTCTATTAACAGGAAAAACAGGTTGCCAGCAGAGACTTTAGGTGGAGGTTTGATAGCAGCTGTGTGTCACAATCTGCAGGTGGAGGCAGCAGTTGCAGGTTGCCGGCAGAAACTTTAGGTGGAGGTTCAGCCACGGTTGTCTGTCATAATCTGTAGGTGGAGGCGGCAGCTGCAGTTTGCCGACAAAGGCTGTAGGTGGAGGTTTGTCAGCAGCTGTCTATCACAATCAGCACGTGGAGGTGGCAGCTGCAGGTTGCTGGCAGAGGCTGTGGCTGCAGTTGTCTGTCATCTGCAGGTGGAGGCGGCAGCTGCAGTTTGGATTCACTGATCAGATTTAACAGTCTTGAGATTACATAAATTGGGTATGACTTGAAAACTGACAGCAGTAGCTCAGTCCATAGGGAATGGGTTGGGAACCAAAGGGTCGCCAGTTCCAAATATGGAGTTTGAAATGGTAGCTGAAGAGATGCCAGTTCACCTCCTGGGCACTGCAGAGGTGTCTTTGAGCAAGGCACTGAACCTTAAACTGCTCGAGGTGCCTGTCCATGGGCAGCTCCTTCACTCTGACATCTCTGCATTTAATGTATGTATAGGTCCTGTTTCTTCATGTGTGTATTTCGGGCCTGTGTGTATATGACAACAGAGTGAAAAAACTGAATTCTATTACGGATTAACAAAGTATAAAGAATTTCGGATTTTGCATTTTAATCAATAACTTTATGACATCTCTTTTCATCATTTACATGCATCCATGTAAAGTTTAGAGCCATCCCACTTTCCTGAGGCTTATTAACTCAAGTCAGTTGTATTTATAAATGCCAGTATCACAAATTTGCATCGAGTGGCTTTACAATCTGTACAGCGTACAAAACCCTCTGTCCTCAGACTCTTGATTCAGATGAGGGAAGAAGAAACATCAGGAAGAGCAACAGAGGTGGGATTCCTCTCACAGGACAGACAAACATGTGATAGATGTCTTGTGTACAGAATAAACTAACATTAAATTTCAGTATGATAATCAGGATGTCAACATTACACATTGTATATGAATACGAAGCTGTATCTTGAATAAAAAGTGGCCTCGCTGAAGGTGTAGAAATGTAACTCTGGCAGTTACTCAAAGAATAAGACAGTTGTAGACAGTAAATTAATTCATAAAACATAAACAACAATACGTTTGTCACCATGGCACCCAGTGCAAGATTTGCCTGCTGCTGAATAAAGTCATTTGTAGATGACGCCAGTTTCAGCAGCAAAGCCCGGCCTGTTCCCTCCACCTCCGGGTCCATGGCCCCCTGGAGGTGATCATACAGCTCTGCCACGGTGTTCATAGCTGCACAGGCCACTGCAGAGCGCAGGTTTTTCACCTGTATCGTAAGAATATACATCATCAGTCAAGACTGCAGAGTGCACGCTCATAGACAGATGCTGGCAAATGAAAATGATTGAAACAAAAAGAGGGAAATAAAGATATCAAGAGGAAAGTGTGTATGATACCTTCTCAATGAGGACCAGACACACTTCATGGAGTTAGGTCTTCAGAATCTCTGAGTGGTGCTGTGCCAGAGCTCGAATGATTTTAATGCCGTCATTTTCCTTCATCCTGTATGTTTAAATGAAAAGAAAGATTAACCGCTAAAGGTTACAGTTGACAACATTCACTGGCTCCTCACAGAAGTTCAATGGAATAGCTTCTGGCAGGGTGTATAGTAGATGTGAAACTGACAGATTTCATTTCAGACTAACTAGTTGCAACATGACTGACATAAAATCGAACACTGGTTTAGCAGGTACCACAGACTGCTCTCCAGTGTCAGTGTCTTAACAGTCGTCAGAGGAGAGAAGCTTGAAGCAAGCAGACAGGCTCTCCACAGGGTTGGATAATGGCTGCAGCTCCACCTTTTAAACCTTTCTGTCATTGGGAGTGTGAGGGCTGCAGACTCTGGCTGTGTTCTTGCCTGGTAAACACCAAAATACCCACTACTAACTCACCTGTCTTCTCTTTCAAAACATTTTTCTTACTGTAGGTACTATGATTTTGTACACAAAACTATAAGAAACCCACGAGTAGGGTTCAAATACTCCACTAAAACGTACCTGTTCCAATAGAATCTTTTGCAGAACGTAGGAACATTTACGGATATCAGCTTCAGTACATCTCAGATAAAACAGCCAATCAAATTTCCAATAGTATCACTTTAAACTAAATTTGCATTGCATTTTCTTTTAGGTCTTCGAAAGGGAACTCCAACATGTGTTATCCCCACCAACAGTGCTTCTATACCCCAAATTTTGGAACCTAGTTTCCCTCGATGATGATGGACACATCAGCAGGGGTGAAGCCTTCACGTACTGCAGTTCCATGCAGGACAAAGATCTTCAGGACATGCTCAGTAAAGTCTCATTTGACCTGTCTTTGCTAAAATCCTGCCAAAACATGTGAATCAGTGCTCAGTTGCAATAAACTGTACATGTTTTCTTTAAAGGAAGACTTTTTAAAGAAAGGCTCTAAAGTCATTTTGAATTTTATTTTGCACAAGCCTCCATGGAACACAGCAAATATGTTGATTTATTGGTGGATTGAGAATCATATTTAACAACATCAAAACTATAAAAAACATCAATTTACAAACCCTCATACAACTCGTACAGTCTCCATGTCTCATTTATTCAGTCTTAATGCTTGGTACCTCTCAAACACATGCATTTTTGCCAAAAAACCTTCAGACTGTACTCTGGCTTTGAAGAGAGCATTGATAAGTTTCAATTTCAGTTCACCTGGATCATACTGCATGAGCTGAATGATGCTTTGAAATTTTTTTTGCTGTTGTTAAATATGGTCCAAAATCCACGATCAAAGTATCAAAGTATCAGTATGTTGAGTGTCCTCCGTGGAGCTATGTGACAAAAACAAAGTTTTCTTGATGAATTCAAGGTAACACAACATGACTTATTGCTTTTCAAATGATCAAGTAACACATTAAATAAAAATGAGACAAATTTTGAAGTAAAAGCACTAAAATATTAATTTGTTGTAGAATTTAAACATATAATCAAGGTAATAAAAAATTAAATGTTATTTTAGAATGGCTTGTTCACTGAATATCTTGTACTTTACTTGCCCTGGGGTGTGCTGCCAAATGTATGCTGATGATACGATGTTACAGTATGTGTTCTATGCTGTTGTCCTTTTCCGTCTACTGTAGATCTGCCCAGGGGTACTGCATTGCCTAACGAGGTGCGTTGCACCTGGCATGAAGGAGGTGCTTAAGACAGTCTGTGCCAGCAGCAGGAGAGAAGCCTCTGGTGTGGGGTCCTGCTGGTCCTGCTGCCTCTCAGACTAGAATTTTATTGTGTTGTTTGCAGGGCTTGTTAATAAATCCAGTGGGTTAGATTGTTTTAAAGGTGTTTTACCTGGTTGCTTTGGGTCAGTGGAGGAGTTTTCTTCACCCCCTGGGGCTGCCCAAGGGTGGGGTGTCAGAGCATCTAGCAAGGCCACTTGTTAGATGCTCTGGCTTTCATGCTGTATTGCAGTGGCTTTAGTCTGTTCATAAGAAACTGGTAGGCAACAGCACTCACAAAAGACTGGAGTCAAAATCTATGTTTTAATAGGGCAACACACGGCCAAACAAAATGTCAGACGCGTTTCGGCAAAAGGCTTTTTGATACACTGAAGAAGGCTTAGGCCGAAACGCGTCTGTCATTTAGTCTTTTGATTCTCTCATTTCTGTTGGGGGTAATGAGTAAACTGTAGGAGTTAACTCACCCCAGAAGATGGCAGTATTGCAACACTGAGGATGACAGCTACCGTAAAATATCCACGAAGAAGAAGGTCAGGCCACCGTAATGTTTTTAGGAAACTGCTCAGATTAGCTTGCTGTCTCGTTATGTGCAGACAGTATTTTTAGTTTCTAGCTAAGAACCGCCGCCCGGTACAGAAAGCGTATTTTGTTTTTCCCTTTCTGGAGTTGGAATTAACCGTCAAACGCCATTAAGCGGAAGAAAATCACAGGTTTGTGAGGAGGGATAACGTTAGCGTTACAGCCTGGTAACGGTAAACCAGATAAGCTGAGCTAATTAGCTAGCCACAGTTTTCTTCTTCAGCGGCTCACAGGATGTCTTACAGGAAAACTTTAAAACTTATTTGTGGGTTCGCCGGAGGCTCTGCCGTCGTAGTGTTGGCGGCTGCCGCCGCTGACTCCCGCGGATACTTCGGTGAGCAGCGCGGAGAGGCGGCCGGTCGGTGGTCCAGATACACGGCTCTTCAAGCTGCGCAGCCGGCGTGGACACCTGCCAGCCACACACCAACCCCGAGTGGACACGCCTGGGACTTCAACTGGGATAAGTACGTGTTTCTACACGATCTATACCTTGACTGTTTTGACAGTTTGAGGGTAGATAGTGGAGTTATTCCCTCCATTGTACCCTTCCGTTTCTGTATGAATTGAACGCCATGCCATATCTCTATCGAATATGCTTCAATTTAATAACGGGTATCCACTACTGTGGAATTTGGTTTGATAATGGTGAAAGTACATATTGGACTGAATTTTAATATCTTGCTAAAGTGAATTGAGGTTTTGGGTTTGTACCGAATATAAGGATGGACCTTAAGCATTTGTGAGATGTCATGATCCTTATTCCTCGAGCTACTATGTTGCCCCCGGACCAGTCAGCTAGAAACAGCTACTTTTTAAAATAGTGTTTGGCCTGGGTTTTCTTCAAAGCGAAATACATGAAAGTATCATATAATCATCAGCTTAAATCACAGTTATGGTAACCCAGATTTCCATCCCTCAGGTTAATCATGTCAGACAAAGCCACATCTAATCTCAAGATCACCTGGTCTTATCTCTGTCTAGGAGAGACCCATCTGCACTGACTAATGGGAAGAAGAAAGAAAAGAAAGAAGAAAACGCAACTGAAGACCCCAGCTCTGAGCAGGACAACGGCAAACCAAAAGCAACACGCAACATTCTCCTCATCAGACACTCTCAGTACAACCTAAGCGGGATCAGTGACAAGGAGAGGACCCTCACTCCATTAGGTCCTTATGTCCCCTTTAGTGACCTTGAAAGTTGAGAAGTGCTAGAGAGTAATTGCAGTCAGCAGAGGGTCACAAGTACACATTGATGTTTGGCACTATCTTCAGTGTTTGCTGATCAGTCTCTGATAATGTAACAGGATGCATGTACTGTACCACCATGACAGCAACAACAATCTCTGCTTGCATACTCGCTGTCCTACCCAAATGTTCCCTGACTGTTTCTTGACAGACCAACTTTGTGTTAAAACTACTGTTGTGTCTCAATTTCCAGGTCGTGAGCAGGCTGAGTTCACGGGCAAACGGTTGGCAGAGTTGGGGCTGAAGTATGATGTTCTGATCCACTCCAGCATGGCCAGGGCCACAGAGACGGCAAATATCATCAGCAAACACCTCTCAGGTAGTTGATAGATGCCGCACTGCCTTTCAGAGCTGCACTTTGATCATTTTTTATGGATGGAATAGTCAAGTTTATTTTTATTGCTCTAAGCACTTCGAGGTTCTAAGATTTCGTAGATACATTTAATATGAACATTGATATCAAGAGAAAAACGCCCCAAATTAAGGTTTAATGTCCTGGTTAATGTTGCTTTTCAACTCCAGTGTGTACCCAGTGTGTAAGTTATGATTTTGGTCTTTTGAGCTGATTGTGATATTTGGTGCAAAATTATGGGATTTATTTGATAGATTTTGTAAAGGTAACATTGCTTCCAAAATATAACCCTGATTTCAAAAAAAAAGCTGGGACTGTGTGTAAAATGTAAATTAAAAAAACAGCTCTTATCAGCAAATCCTTTCTGACCTATATTCAATTAAAAACAGTACAAAGACAAGATATTCAATGTTCAAACTGATAAACTTTGTTTTGTAAATACACATTCACTCTGAATTTGATGCCTGCAACACATTTCAAAAAAGTTGAGACAGGGACAACAAAGGATTGTGAAACTGAAAAACTGTCCAAAAAAACCCCCAATATTGAATGCAGGAGAAGTTAAGGACACTATCAGCAGAACGCCTGTCACTCAAAGCAGCCCATCCTTAATGATGTGTTACTTAAGTCTAAATGATGAGGTCTAAAAAAAATTCACCCCCGTACAGTCGTCACAAAGAAAGAGATTAGCTCCAGAGACCAAAACTGTTGTTTGTTCCATACTGTAAACATTTTATTTCTGCTGTAATGGTCAGCATTTGAACATGGGGTTCTATGGGGATTGACTGGCTTCTGGAGCCAGTCCCATGTGGCCTTTCAAAGAACTGCAGTTTTTGGCAAGCTTGTGTTGGGTAAATTTTTCGGCCCTGGAGGTTGCTGCTTGGTCCAGACCTGTCTCCCATTGAAAATGTGTCATGCATAATCAGGCAGAAATGGAAAAGAAATTCACTTTCACAACTTCAGCAAATAGTGTCCTCAGTTCCCAAACATTTTGGCCAGCAGTATGCCATTTCAGCAAGTCTGTGTTTGACCCCTTATATGTCAATACGTGATTCTGGCTATTCATATCCTGTTTATCATTGTTGTATCCTGTTATTTTCCTGTTTAGCAACCACAGCACAACTTACAGCTGGTGCAGAAATGCTGAACACCTAACAAGTATATTAACATTCTTCCTTGCCCCTTAATGTCATACGGGTCTAGGAGTGGAGCTGGTGAGCTGTGACCTGCTGAGAGAGGGTGCACCTATTGAGCCAGTTCCACCTGTCACCCACTGGAAGCCCGACGCTGTGGTGAGAGAAACTACACCCTCTCTACCTTCAGAGCGGGCTGTAGGCCTTATTTTCTGTATTGGCATATCCTTGTTTAGGTAAATTTTAGCTGCCTTTACATGTCTGTGCTGGTGTCCTGTCAAGTGCTTGTTAAGAGCTACATCTGCAAAAAAAAAATCAGCCAATACATCAGTGCATTGCTACAGGAATGGGTCATAGGAAAAGTTAAATTCCAAAATGCCAATGTTTAAGGAGTCGAGCAGCTCAGGAACAATCTTTTTATCATAGTATTCTTATTTAAGTGGACAATCTGCCATTGTTACATAATCAGTTGCTAAATAACTTGTTTGTTAACGGTATTTTATTATTGATTTACTTAAAGGTTCAGTGTGTAGGATAAAGGGGACATATTGCCTGAAGGGAATATAATGAAAAAGGTATGTTTTCACTGGTATACACCAGTGAAAACATACATTTTTTTTCCCACCTGAAAAAAAAGAGTTGTGTTTTTTTTAACCTAGAATGAGCTGTTAAATCTACATCAGGTTTGTTTCAGTGTTTAAATCCCCTGGTTCGTTTGTTTTGGAGAGGAGGAGACCTCTGCCGACAGTTTGGCTCATGGTAAACTCCTGAATTTCTGTATCAGACATAAGGTTAACACACGTTAGCAGGTGCTTGTCTAGCAGCCTTTCTGCAACACGCCAAACAGTGAAAGAGAAGCTGGTCTGTGACATGAAACTGCTTTTAGTGTGTTTAACGGCTTGAGACGACCTGGAAAAGTTTCAGCTGGTTGCAGTCTGCATTCCTTACTGCTAGATACCACTAAATTCCCCTAAATCTTACACACTGTTCCTGTAAGGTTCGGTTTACCCAATTACAGAAACTTATCCCAATGATATGGAGCCATGCAGGTAGATTTTGGTTTTCTTCATGTAAACATCTTAAGTTTTAGCCTTTAGTAGAAGCAACGTTTTCCATTTAGTTGGCCTCATTTTGGAATGAAACTCTTCATACATTCCCCACAATGCACAGCAGTGTCATGCATTGACTCTGTAGTGACTGAGGGGTTCAGACAGAACCCTTTCATGTGACAAAGGTGGCTTTCAACCTCTCTACCGTCCTCCAGCAGTACCACGAAGATGGAGCTCGCATTGAGGCAGCCTTTCGCCGCTACATCCACCGGGCTGACCCCAAGCAGAAGGAGGACAGCTACGAGATCATCGTGTGTCATGCCAATGTCATCCGTTATTTTGTCTGCAGGTTTGTGACGCCGGCGGTCTCGGTGGGCGCGGCTCAGCTGAGGCCAGAGTGTTGGTCCTCTTGCTTTGCTAACCATTGTGTTAAAAAATTATGCTGCAGTTGTTTTTTCATAAGATTTATTTTGATTGAATATGTGCTTCACTTGTTTCATTGTGCTCTTAATTGAATTGTTAAAAGAAAATTCCTGTTTAATATAAATATTTTAGCCATGTGCATTTCTTCATTTAAAGGGACATTGAATACATCTAGTTAGGGTGAGACAAGGGTTAGATATCCTCCAAATGGCTACTTACAGGATACACACAAATGATTTAATAAATAAGTGCCGTGTAAATACAGCAGCTGCAGTACTCAGATGCTCCTGTCTTTTGTTCTTCAAGGGCTCTGCAGTTTCCTCCAGAGGGCTGGTTACGTATGGGCTTGAACAACGGCAGCATCACGTGGCTCACCATCCGCCCTAGCGGCAGGGTGGCTCTTAGAACTCTGGGAGACGCAGGATTCATGCCCCCGGACAAACTAACACGGACCTGACGGGCCCAACACATGGCAGGTTTCTGGGACTCTGATGCCCAGACGGTTGGTTGCAGGGTCAAAGCTCAGTTTTCTCCTTAAGTGTCTTGAAAATTACTTTTAATGTTATTATTTTGTAATTGAACTCCCATGATGTATTAAGAGACTCTGTGGTTGTGATTACTTCCGTGCCATAGAACGCCAGCAGGAGTGATCAACAGCTGTTCCTGAATGTACCTGAGGATTTCTACAGAAGTGACTGATTTTTAAACCAAAATGGAGGTTGCATTTGTATAGCTGTTGTAAATGCAGATTATGCTCTTAGCTTTACATCTGTCCTTACAGGATGCTAAAGTGTGAGGATTACTGTGTTGTATGGTGAAGTTGTAGTAAATAAAATGATGAATGCCTCAGTTCAAGTCACATTTCTTTCCTGAAATACTTCCAACAAAAGCACATAGACACTTTGGCAGTAAAGTAGGAGGGATGTTTTATTGATTAGTTGAAAGCAAATGAGGTCTAGACATACAGAAAGAATTCACCATGTTTAATGTTAATTTTTTTTTAATAAAGCACAGAATGCTAAAAGCACAAGAAGCATGTTTTAAGTTTTTTAGGTGCATTTTTGCAAAGTTCCACATTCATAAACATTCAGAGACCAGAATTAGATCTGATGTCACCTGAGAGCACGATGACAAAACAATCTTCTCAGTGAAGTAGTTTGTGCTCTCCAGATAAAGGTTTAGTTCACAAAAAAATGTACATTCAGAACACTTGTTCCTCTCAACCAAAGTAGAGTGGCAATCTGAATATTTAAAACGATTGGCTTGTTTGTCCTAGACGTAGCTGATAAGCCCTCACACAGCAGTGAATTAATCCCTAACTTACAAATAATTTGGATACAGCAGGTTTTCAGTACATTCACATTCCATCATTTGACTTACATGTTTTGGAGAACTGCAAAAAACCTGCCACATGTATGTGAATTGCTGTAAGCCAATTTAAACCATCAGAGATTCATGACATAACTTGGGCGTTAAAGCTATACTAAGTGCTAGTTTTGAAATAAACACTGAATCAAACTATGTTTTGTGATGTGAAAAGGGTAACGTACTGCTGATCCCACTGGGAATTGACATCCAGAGGCTCTCAGCTAATCTGTTGGGTTCTCTGTAAGCATAAAGCAGATTTTTGTTAACATAAGCTAATAAATACATCAGGATTCTGCTGCTGAGTTAGTTTTGTTGTCTTTCTGCCCCCTAGTGGTTAATCGCTTAGTACAGCTTAAAGGTGGTCTCAGACTAGGTAATTTTAAGGTTCAGCCCAGAGACTGATCTGAAATTACACTTTACTGATGGGTGTGTTTTGTCATTCAAACTCACTGTGGGAGATGCTTATGAAAGAAAGATTTTTCAGAGAAAAAAATAAAATAAAAAATTGCACAGTCTAAGGCCGCCGGTAGTGGCAGAAAGGAAAAGTCAAGACATGTCCAGGAACCACCAAGAAAAGATGAAAATGTATGCATTTATTTAGGAACAAAATAAAAACATGGAAGATCTCAATCGAATCAGTTTTTCCCATGTTTGCCATAATCATTTGTGACTGACGCAGCCAGTGAGGTCGCCATTTTCCAGATATTACACGTATGAGCTGGAGAGAGTGTGTCCAAACTGACAGAGAGCTGGTCCATCACTTCAGAAAATTAAGGCAATTCCTGAACTGAGGAAAACATAGGAAATGGCAGTTGGTTTTAACACCATTAATAAAAACATTTAATTTTTGTGCTACTGACCAACATACAAAAAATAACTTTTAAAATATTGACATTTTACTTTTTTTTAAGAACATCCCTCAGTGACAGGATCCTGTTGAGGATTCCACACTAAGGTTTTAGTGATGAACTAACTTTGGGGAGTGCGGCTCACGATATTCAAAAAAGTTGACTCAGGCTATGATACAGGTGCTTCACACTTGCCACAAATAACATTACCGTCAATTCAACATGGTCCACACCCATACAGTACATAAATTAGCAAGGTTTCTTTTTTTTTCCTTTTTAAAGTCTTGAGTGTACATCACAACCCAACGTGATGAGAATTCCTGTATTACATAGGAGTAGTACCATACGTCATTAATACAAATCTTCCAGACACTTGTGCATATTTCTGTTAGGTATGTGGTTTCTGAGCTCTGGTGTAGCCACCTTGGTGCAGCTGGGTTTGTAGTGAAAAAGGGGGAGGGCGGGGTTAGGGCTTGGAGAGGGTATGGCCGTACTGGTGGGGGGGGGGGGGGGGGGGGGTGGGGGGGGGTGGGCAGGCAGTTAGATTGGTGGCTCGTTCAAGTGCTTGAGGCGGATGCGCTGGATGTAGCTAGCATTGGCAGGGCTGTAACGGCTGGGGCTGAAGTCTGGCGAGGCGGCGTGCCGGGCGGGACTGAAGCGACCGGTGGGAGACATCAGGCCGCTGACCGGGGACCCGGGAGTCTGATGCTGCATCCTGAGTCGTGGTTTTACCACCGCAGGGCTGGGCCAGCTGGATGACACAAATCAACACCAGTCAGTGGCTGCTTTTATCAGTTTGCTCCTTTGCTAATAATACTGAAAGGTTTAATTACAGAATAACCACAACCTTGCTGCATGGGGTTGTTAAGCAACACCAGGGACTGAACAATTACTGCACCTGGTGCTGAGATTTATGCACTCTGCCCTCTGTTAGTAAAAAACGCCCACGCTGAAACACCACACACATTTCTATGTCACATTGTGTCACCTTTCACACATGAAACAGATTCTTCTTCTACCCCTTTTGACAATGTGCAGGAATTTTTTTTACTAAGAGATGGAACAGCTGATTTCATCTACACACACCTGAAACTCCACCTAAAGAGCACAAGACGTCATAATTGTTTTGTCTTTTCAGATTTATCGTCTGGAACAGAACACTCCACTCCCTGGCATTTCCCCTCACTACTAATTCCCAAAAATGTCTTGTGACTGTAATCGTACAACGTGTCCACTGCAAAAGCTGTAAAGCTCTCTCTGCACCAGACCTCTGTGCTAAATTTCTGCTGTACCAACCATGCCTACTCCTCATTTGTCAAAATGCGATTTTCGTTTTTGTCAATTTGAGGACTGTTAGCACTGTCTTTTCATAGACGAATCAAATATTGGGCTGTCAGTATCGTCCACCTGTTTTACAAGGACATTTACTAGGACTACTGTATGAACAACCTCAGAGGAGCCAGACTGTAAAAATTGGCCTTTATGTTCCCTAATTTCTTCAGTCTGGTTTTGCAGGGACAACTTCGAAGTTTGAATAATATTTCAATGCTTTTGATTATATAATGACCCATTAATATTTAAGAGACATGACAGGTGTGCCTATACCATACAGTATATTTAACATGCCAGTTTCTGGACTATTCACACCTAAATCTAGTCAATGAAATCATGGTCTGAGAGAGGCCATGCAATTCTTTGACAAAATGACCCCTGAAATCAAACTGTTTCCCAACACAATAAATATTTATTACAGTATTTAGCCTGTAATCTGATAATCTGATTTAACTAGCCACTGAGACCAAAAACCTCACTTTTGAGGCCCAGGCAGAATCATCAACACACTGTAAAATCAGAAGACAAATAATACGCATTGCAATCAAATGCCGTGCTCACTAACCTCTGCATATCAGACGTGGAGTACGACTTCATTGTGCTCTTCCACTTGTGAATGCTGGGAAATTTTTGGGGATCGACGTCTAAGCCTTCTATTGCTGAAAAGACCTCTCTGTCCAACTTGGTTGGTAAATCCCTGTAAGAACACAGACGATTAAACCACTCTATTATTATCATGTATTTTGTCATTGTACCTTAAAAGTTAGGGATCATTAAATGTTTGTAACTGACTGCCTGTCACATTTCCCATAAGGCAGGCAAACTGGAGCTTATCTGGCCTGGAATAAGAGACTATAGTGCCCCAAAACTATTAGACAGGATTCGCTACTTATTTCTAATCAGAATATCAAGTCCAAAATCATCTTGTTAAACATTATCAAGGACATTTAATTATTTGAGTAGATATAAATTCCTTCAACATTTAACACAGCACCGTTGCCCTCTGCAGAGAGACTTAAGTGACTCACCCGTCAATAAAAAGTCCTCTTCTAATGTGCGGTGGGGTCCTGGGTAGGAACTCATTGGAGTTATCTAAGGACTTATAAGAGGACCCAGAAGATCCTGAGCTGCTCAGGTCCCTCCCCCCATGGTCCCATGACTTGGACCTAGCACAGAAGTTGCGCCCCCCTGATGCTGACCCCCCAGTCCTGCCCAGCACCTCCAGACTCTCCTCTGCTTCAAAGTACTCCTCTGAGCTGCCACTGCTGCGCCTCTCCTCTGTTTCTCCTCCCTCTGTTTTCCAGCCTGGCCCCTCCATGCCCTCACCGTCCTGACTGCCGTGACTAAGAGACAGGCGGTTCAGCCCGCAGCTGAGGTCTGTGGCTGAGGAGGAGCTGTAGGAGTCCCGGACTTCCCTGTGCCGGCTCCCGCCACTGCTCCTCCGCTCTCTGCAGCTGGTGGGGCTGTCCAGCGGCTCTTGCAGCGACATGCGCTCAAACTCCACCATGAGGTTGGAGATGGGCGACAGCAGGCAGGAGGAGGACGGGGAGGTGCGAGGAGTCACCTTGTCTCCATTGTGAGTCCTATCTCTGGAGGAGGAGCACACCCCATTTTTGCAGACGACGCCAGGCGACAGGAGGCCGTCATCACAGCAGCACAGCAGGTCCTGCTCGGCCGCCGTCTCGATCAGGTCGGCTCCGCGGTGGTGCAATGCGATGGGCAGAATGTGGAACTCACGGCCACCCACTGCTCCCTTTAGGCAGTCCTTGGATGCAGCAGAGGATGTGATGCTGGTGAGTGCTGCATTCTGCCGGTTTTTCATCTCCTCCAGGCTGATGTCATCACCCTCGTCCAGGAAGGCACCAACAGAGATGGAGTTGCAGAACTTTTTGGGCTTGCCTGCAATGGGGAATGATGAATGAACAAAGCAGCCTTAGAAGTATTCATTATTACAGTGTAATTCTATCATATAATTCTTCGAGGGAGGCGATTATGCAGCTTTGCAAAATCCTTTCCATTTCCATCGTCTCATATGAAAGGCTGTATCTGAGAACAGTGATAACACCACAATGCCAATTAACAGATTCGATCAGAGAGGATGATTTGCAACGTGTGCAGCACATTTCTTGTTTCAGAATTTTAAAGGTACCTGGAGAGGGGGTTTTGAACCTGTTGCTGGTCTCATTCTCCCCAGCCTCTTCATGAACCCGTGGGCTGAAATCCCTCTTGCTGAGGTACTCGTCCAGCTTGCGGAGCCCCTCAGTAGAAGACAGATCCACAAAACTGTCCAGAAAGTCCCAGTACTCAGCCCATGGGTGGCCCATCTCATGAGCCAGGTCTCTGTAGATAATGGATGGCTTATCATTTAGTTTATTACACGTACAAACGTTCTAACGACAAATTCAGGAGCTTCTGAGCCAGTTCAAGTACTAATGTGATGCCTCCAAGCCAAGGTCTACATACAATTTGCAGTTTGTGTTGCTGTTGAATTGTACTGCACAACACAGACAGGTGTTTCTATTATTCTGTCCACCCCATTTACATCAATCCAGGTTGACTAAAATGTACATGAGAGACAGAGTGATGGTGACATTTAACAAAGGATGAACCACGTTTGAACCCAGGGTGTGTAGAACATGGTCCAACACGTCTATAATTCCCGAAGGCGTGTTTATTCTGCTAGTGCAAAAGTATTTCCACTGGTGTATAGTCTTTATGCAGCATGGTCGATAGCAATGATCCCAGAAGTATCATCCTTCAGCAGTCTCAGAATATATTTGAGAATAATGCATGAAGTTATAAAGACAACATAGACAGTAATGTTTTGGACATACCTGCCCACTCTCTCTGCCCCACGGTCAGGATCAGACTTAAGAATGTGGTGGAACAGCTCCGCCTTGTCTCTGGGTGGCGTCTTCCAGGACCGGCGAAAATCATCCGCCTACAGGAGAGGACGATATGTGCTGGTCACTAAATGTTTTTAATGATGCGGTGATGGACTTAAGTAAATACAGATATGTAAACAGGTGAAGAACTTGCTTTAGAAGGGCTCAGCGGGCCAGCAAAGGCCGTGACAGTCATCACGGGATCCATGGGGCTTCTAGTATGCCGCTGGATCAGCGAGAGACTCTCCGAGGATTCAGGTGACCACAGATCACCAATGATGGGATGAGAGGTGTTGTCTGTTGCCCTCAGCAAAGGGATAAAGCAGCGGTCTGTGAGTCAAAAGACAATTTAATGTTTAACATAACATATTCGATGGAAATGACGGTTATTCACAGCAACACAGTACAATGGCTGCATGTATCTATCAATCAATCAAATTCAGTGTGCTGTCAAACATTTGTTGCATATGGTGCTGTCAGTCTGTGCACAGGGCAGTGGGTGATGATATACAGAGTTTTTTCTGTTTTTTCAATTTTTTTAGATTAATCCACATTATTTTTTTCACACTGAATGAAAACATGCAATTAGAGAAGAGAGAAAGAGATTAACGAGATCTGCAATACAAAATTGTTTGTCGTTTATTCAACAGTACCCACAGCTAGGGCTGAGGCATATGGAGAAAATCAAATATCACCATATTTTTTACTTAATACCTCAATCTTGATATAGTGATGATCTTGTAGGGTTGACTATCTGTGCTTTCACAAAGTATTTGCCCAGGGAGATTTTTGTTTAATAATTATCAGTAATGTGGATATTATCACTAAGTGGGTAAAGACAAATAATGGAACATCTGGAGCAGTCTGGTTGGTTGTGAAAATTACTTAACTGTAATGCGGCTTTTAAAACCAAGGAACACTTGAACAATATTACGATATCCAAAATCTAAGACAATATCTAGTCTCACGTTTCCATATTGTGTATATTGATATTTTGCCATGCCCTACACACAGCCAGTCAGTTATTTCCAATGCAGATTACCATCTAATTGTCATTTGTGTGTTCATTAAATTAATATAAAGTAATGAAATGAAAAGCTTTGCTATTTGTTGAATTTTGTTGATTTGAAATAGAGTACATCCGCTTCATAACGGCCGCATTACCACGTGACTTGGCATGATCAACCCACTCAACGAGGGTGGCTTCAACCACAGGTGCTTTCCCCATCCGCATTTGTTTTCTGTTTCTGTCACTATTTGTTTTCTGATTCTGTCACTAGCAGCCATAAGCTTTGAGGACACAATTTTTTTGATAGAAAGAAATTACTTTCTTTTTCCCTGGCCTAAATTAGCCAGCTGGAAGAAGACAAGTTACCACAACGCAAAATATTATGGGAGTAATAAAAAAAAAATAAAAAAAAATAGTTACCATATTTTTAAATTGCTTTTCCATATGTTGTCATGCATGAAAACCCCCAAATTAACACTGTAAGCAGACTACTTGATTACTATAAACAAATTATTTAAACAACATTTGTATAGTAGTGAGTCTGTCCCAAGCTTTTTGATCCATATAAGCAGTTAATCACTGTGACCGTGATCACTATGGGCAGTTTCCACTGTATTAGCCAACATGGCTAACACCATAACAAACAAAACAGATTAAAAAAAAAAAAAGGAGGAAAAATCAGCACTGACACACAACCAAATTCAAAGTATAGGATGTAACATGCTGCTTCTATTTAATCAGGCCTCTGTCTGTGTGACGGTACACTACTAAAAATGCTACTTGCCTGTGTCTTTCAGGAAGCAGGGGAGACTAGAAACAAAAACTTGTAGTGTTTTTAAGAAATGTGTGTGTCCTTACCCTCCAAATAGTCACTTATCTTCTGCCTCACTTCTTGGGTTTTATTTTTTCTGCTACAAATAAGCTGTGGGAAAAAAAGAAAAACAACAATTGGGGATATAGTGTATGTACAGCTGGCAACGTACAACTGTTGCTGGATTAGCTGGGGAAAGAATTTGCTCATGCTCATCTAATTTTAGCCTTCAATGTGCAGTGAGTGATTGTTGCCAAAAGATTTAAAAAGCAAGCTTAAAGGTCACGGCTTCAAAACCTGAGTGCGCATAACTGTAACTCCCTCAGCAACTACTGCCAGCATACCAGTATTCAGCAGTACCGTGCGAGGCTGAGTAGGTGCTAGACAGCTCCCATATGAGCATTTTCTGTGTAATAACCTCCAGCAACAACAACCCAGGCTCTGCTGAAGGTTCTATTACTCAGTGTGCATGTTTCTAAATTCAATAGGGGTTAAAAATAAAACTCCTTACATCACAAGGCTTCTGGCCATCCTTGTTCTTACAGTTCTTATCACTGTCAGGATGCGAGCACAGGACATTGACCACTTCTGGGCACCCAAACTTGCAGGCAAAGTGAAGTGGTGTTTCGAAGCCCTGGAACACAGAGACAAACAATATCAACACAGCAAATTAACTTCTCTTTGAAAGAATCTAATCAAATCTGGTTCAGCTAGTATGGTAAAAGAACTTACAGCCTTATCTGGAGTATTGAGGTAAAGATCTACAATGTAGCGGATACGTTTCTGCAGCATAGCTTCCTGGTCGTCTGGGTACATGAGGCGCATGAACTCTGGGTTTTCCAAGGTGTCCAGGAGCAGCTGGGCGATTCCTGCCTGGTTCTCCTTGGCTGCCACGTGCATGACGTTGTACCGGCAGCCCTCCTAACCAGACAAAACAGTGGAACAACTGTATGGATCAGGATGTAATCCGCTTTAATCTCCTGTCAACAGGAAAGGATGCTTAATTTTGTCGAAAAGCAGCCTTACCTGACCTTAACTTCACCTGCCGAAGTTAGCGCTTTTTCACACATTTATTTTATTTTATAATGGCAATAGCTGGTATTTATAATAAAGTAGCATCAAAATTGCAGGTTTAAGATACTAACTTCTAAAACTGATTTACTTATTTAAGAAAAAATATACAGTACAAGAGCAACTGTGATGTTTCCCAATTTTCCTCCAAGAATCAATGAAGTAATCCTGATTTCTGAATGTACTTTTAAACTAATATGCAAGACTCATTATACACACACACACACACACACACACACACACACACACACACACACGCCGAGTCGTATTAAGTCTTCATCTTAGCGACTGCAAGCTTCACGAAGGCATTAGCTGAAAGGTTGGCACTGATGTGGAAAAGACATTTATGCATCAACAAATGAAAACGTTCCCAGTAAGGCTATGCATCTCTATTAATAGCAAAGACTTTCCACAGAGTTTGAAAACCACAACAGCACTACTACGACAAGCTCAAACAACACTGACTCTAAATTATGATTGCAGGTTTTATTTATGCTCAGTTTAGCAAACTGGTTCAGACAGTTAGGATAATTACACAATCAAAGACTTTAACAAGAAATTATGCCCTCACCTGCACAATAGTGGGATTATCCCCTGAGCCGATGAGATAGCGTGGGTTGCTCCAGACCAGCTCGCTAAAGGCCACCTCATCGCCCTTCTCCACAGCTTTCCTCAGTTTGGCGGTCAGGTCCTGGGTGCGTGGGCTCTTGAAACTGTTGGCCCGCTCCCGGTTGATGGTATCAACCTCCATGTTTTCTGGTTTGAGAGGGAGAAGAAAGTGAAGGATGGGCGCTGCTGTCACAAACTCAAAATATTGTTCAAGGCTGGTGTGCCTGGAGCATCTGTTTCAGATATTATCGACCTGTCAAAACTAGGAGGAATGATGGATCCCACAACCATTACATTGACATTTAAAAACTACTATGATTAGCTCAAAGAGGGCACTTAAATTAAATGCAGCACAAAGCTGGAAAAAAAAGGGGGAAAAAAAACACCAAAAGAAAAGTTGGTGCTGTCATGTTAGAATTTTTTAAATTGTATGCCCTCAGATTTTCCCCATGGTGTTGAAAATGGTATCAAATATAGATATTTTTCAAGATCTTGTACTGAAGTTAGAAATTCCAGCATTACGACAACATCGTTAGGGTCTCACACATTGCATCTACTTACCTTTACTAATGACCAGGCCTGGTTTGACAGGAGATACACAGGGTGTAGATTTGTTGGGAGAGGGAAAATAGTCACAGATCCCCTTAGCAAACTTCTCAGCATCCTCGCGGTTGGGAAAGGCTTTGAAGCGGGCTCCCTTCATCATCTTAACAGCTTGAAGGGCATCTTTCTTATCAGTGTATACATGTGCTCTCTCTGCACATAAAAGAAAAAAATGCTAAGAATCAGCTTTTTGACCATTTTCAATTTTTCTACATGACCTGGATTTCTTGTTTCATTTATTACTGTTTGTTAATGAGGCTCACTAACTGGTGATTGAATGATTTTTTTGCATTCTTTTCCTTTCTGTCCAGTCAGCCTGTAAAGTATATGTTGATGAGGGTCTACAAAGTGCCACAGCTGTTGCAGCTGTAATAAAAGGCTGCCCTGACAAGTTAACATTACCAGCATTGATTTTTTTGGTAGCTCAAGATTAATTTAAATCAATACTCTAGTCCATCTATTCAGACATTCCTGCTGCCTTGCTGCTCACCACCAACCAAGTAACGTTTTCATCCAAAAAAAACAAATGTGGATGTCACACTACAGCAGCAGCAAGTGCTCCTAAACAAACAAACTAAACAAATACAGAAACTGGAAACACAGTAAATAACAAATATACAAACACGGAACATGATAAACTTTTAAAGTGGACTTTAGCCTTGAGTCAGTATAAAGCCAAAGGTGCTAGGGCTTAACTGTCTCCCTCAATGTTCTGCAACTGTCCCAAATGTTACTTTCAACTGTCCCAGCCTTAACAACCAATGTCCCAAGATGCCCCCCAAGTCTTACACACGGAACCTTTAACTTGAACATCTAACAATAATCTGATATATAATCCATGAAGCATAAACATAATAATTTCATCTGTAACCACTCTACTATCCCAGAATTATCTCAGGCTATCTATCTTTATGTCCAAGGTGCTGTTTTATTGTCCCTGGTGCAATGAGACATCCTAAATTTCAAGCTCTGGTTGAACCTATCAAAGAAAATAGAACTCACAAAAGTTGTGTGTTTTTTTTTTTAACTGAAACAATAAGAAACACTTAAGAATTGATATATTTAGGCAAAATTGTTGGTATTTTTACTTACACTTTTTATTTTAAGTGAATCTATATATTCATCATGTATGTTACCATCCCGTAATTACACCAGATGGAATCAACAAAGTATTTGTTCTTACTTCTTATATATTTTTCTGTGGTATTTATTAGTAGAGAGGTGACATGGAAAAAGGGGAAAGAGAAAATGGGAGTGACAACCCAACACAACTCACCAACATCTGGAATAAAACCTTCAGACATTCTTATTACAGTATATGGTATGTGTCTTAACCAAAAGGCCACCAGGGCATCCTTGAAAAGCATTCACCTCTATAAAAAAAGAATTAAGTGGTGTGAAAACTATCACTGTTTAAATCAAACCATGTGCCATGTGAATAACAACAACTTTCATTTGATATTGACAAATATTTCCTTAACTAGATCATTAAGTTTAGACAGATGATAAACACACTGTATACTTTCCTCTCTTAGTAATAAAGTTCTGAATGTGTGAAATGATGCTGGCTTTAAAGTACAAATGAAGTCTAGTCATGCTTTACAGGTACTTTTATCTAAAGCTCTTTTCTGCGATTCCCTAATTCAAGGCAACCTGACAAGTGATCCTGAACTGTGTGTGTAACTTTTGCAAACTCATAATATGTTGGCTGATGCTGAAATGTGTAGGACGCCACACCACGTGAAAAGCTAAGTCTCTCTTACCAGTTCTAGACAAAACATCCTCCCACTGTGGACATACTCCATAATAAAAGGTCGGGGACACTTGTGCAGACTTTGAAGGGGTTTCCGTTTTGGAGTTAGTGCCTTCTGCAAAGCTGTTTGAGGCTGTCTTTACTGAGATCTCCTCTTCCTCTGGAGGATTAAGTCCCACACCGTAGCCAAAGTCCAACTCTTCACCGGCACCCTTGGGTTTGCTGCTTGTTGCAGAAGTGGTAGGTGCAACTGCTGAGGTGGCACATGACACAGGTTTGGCATGATCGGCGGCAATGGAGGCTGCACTGCCAGAGACGCCTGCCGAAGAGCTGCTGTCCGATTCAGTGGCACTGCTCTCTGGTCCGGCCAGGACTCGGGCTAACTTCCTCTCAAAGGTGGCTCGGGTGGTTGCTGTGATAGGACCGCACTTGATGTCTGCTCGGGCAAACTCCTCGCGCAGTTCTTCAGCACTAAGCCCCCTCAGCCTGCTCAGAACCGCCTCCATGCTTCAGCTCCCTACAACACAACACAAAATAGACTTCAGCAATTACGACCAGCATTTGTTGATAGATAACCACCATGTAGGGAAATGTTATACTTAGTATTAGTCTATTTTTGGTGTTTCGTTGCTGTTATTATTTCTACTAAGTATCAAGAATCATATGTGAACAATCCAACAGCATGTAGCTGCTCTAGGTGCATATTTACAATAACAGACACACATCCTATTCTTACTCCAACAAGGTGCCACACATGGTAGAAACAGTCTGTATTATATTTTACAAACAAGCACACCCCTGCCCCTCAGTGTTAAGTATTATGTTGCACAAATCTATTATATATCTCATGTATAAGCTCAGCAGCTATTAAGTATTTTACAAATATAGGTCCCTATAATGCGATAAAGCAGGTGCGCCTGACCCTCCACATGATACCCAACACATCACATCTGTCAGAACCCACCATACTATTGTGGAACTAGCATGTGCTAGCTAGCTTGCTAACCAACAAGTCAGATGTAGCAGCCGGGGAATGTGCCTGGCAAAGCTAGCGAGAGGTAAACTGCTCAGTTGAACATCTAGACTGATAAAGTAAAGCACGCAACTTTGGGCTGGAACATTAACGATTACAAATAAATTGAAAACTGGATAAATTATAACAGTATCAATCGCTTCATTCTCATGCTGTCACGCCCAAGTATGTCATTCGAGGTGGGTTTTCAGGCTGTAACGCAACAAATTTGATACGTCTTCGTGGTGATGATGCCGATAAAAATCAAAGTGTACGTGATGACATCTATTAACAAATGTGTCCCTATACTTACCGAGGAACATTTTATTTTATATACGCGGAGCTATGGGAGACCGTTGTTAGTTTTGTACAGATAAACTGTTGGATAGACACAAAGCTGGAGACGGTCTGGAATAGTCTCATTGTTTACAACATGCTCTGCGCATGCTCAGTTTGAAGGGAGGGCGCACGCTGCATTCCAGACCTGTGGGAAAACTCAACTCCAAACGGCTTGAGGGTGACAGGGTGGCTAACATGACGTGAATTGTCACATTTCTCTTTAAAAAACTACGCAGAGATATAAGGGATAATTTGCAACCGGCATGTGACACTGTATTGATGAACGTCACCTCTAAACTCCCTCCCACACCACGACTTTTACTGTATCATGGCCATATATTTTCGGTAATAATAACATTCTTTTAAAACATGACTTGAAATTACTCGCTGGTCGTTGCAGCTGACAAATTATGCACATCTTTTTTTCCATTTTTATGCAGTCATGCTCCATAACAAACTAGTGTTAGCATTTACTGTTAAAAGCCAGAGGGGAGACCGGAAACAGTTGCAACACCGGACGGTTGCAACAGCTCTTATTTCTCTAATCCATGCACAAGTCATCGTCTTACATATAAGGAGAGTGAACCAAATACACAACATTGTCACCTGTGGTCTGCTACATTGGCAAATTGATGCCTTTCCAAAAAATAAAAATCTAACATGTTGCAACCGTCCCCAGGGTTGGGGTCAGGTGCATCATATTCCCGTGTGTCATTTGTAATCATGTTTAAATGTTACAGGTAATTAGCAGACAGATGTAAGTTTAATGTATAAACTGGGTTGGTGCAGTACAAAAGTGCAAAAGTGTTGCAAACCTGCCCAGCCTCCCCGATGACAGCAAAAGCCAGAGTTGCCATGACAAAAAAAAAAATATTCTCACAAAACTAACGTGTATTCATTTCTGCCCTGCAATCCCATACAAGTGTGCGCTTGTTCGCGACAGCAGAGTTTCTCAGAAAAAATATAATATCTGGGTTCATCACTGATCCACGACAAAAACAAACAAACAAACAAAAAGCTACTTAAAATTGTATTTTGAGGACGTCTCTTATATTTCCGTACCTCCCGGAAGGCTTGAATGTAGCATCATGCACTGCCCATAGCAGACGTGACTAATCCAAGGAAACGATAACCTAGCAAACGCATCTCTGGGTTTTATTTCTGGTTAACAACACATTTGCCAGTTTAAAATAAATAACAATGACGAATTTGTGGAAATAGAGTGCCGGTATAAACACCATGCTAAGGAATATTCGTGTAGGCACAATCCCAAGTGTGCAGGCCAACTTGGTCAGGCATGTAACGTTATAAAGCAAGCCGACAAGACATGACGAATATCAAGATGAACACATAAAAACGGGGTAAAAAACAATTTACCGAAATAGACCATCGTCCGTGAAAGGTGGAAGAAAAGAAAACAAGACCGACGTTGGTTAGCTACACAATTTGTTACAGGAAGCAAAATCTGACAAGCATGCTAACCATCATTAGCCGCTTAGCAAGACAAGAAGCTAATCACTCAAGCCACCGGTTAGCAATAGCATACATTAGTATGTACAGTAAGAACACGGTATTTGTGTTCTGACCGGACACATAACCTTAAACATGTGCCACAGTTAACAGAAGTGCACTGCTAGGTGAAAATATTATCACTGTAATAGTGTTATGCCCACCTCCTCCTCCTCCTCCTCTCCCCGGCTACTGTTGCTAACGTTAGGTGTCTTCTCACCGCGACGGTTTCAAAATGCAGACAGCGAGGACCCGGTTGTGTCTAACATGGTGCCTGAACAAAATAACAACTACAACGTCGGGAAATAAGACAGAACTTGGGACCTATTTAAAAGTCTGTGTAGACAAGATATAATGAATGAACACAAACTATAATGACTGATGAATAGTGCAATTTTATGATAAATACAATCACATCTCCCAAAACAAATGTTAAAACATAGGAATGAATCAATTCCAATCTTTGAAAAAAAAAAAAGCAGATACAGCAAGGTTTATGCACTGAGCGCAGGTGCCCCATAGCAAATGATATTACATACTACCTGACGTTACAGTGAAAGGTAGTTTGGAAGATACAGTCCAAGAGATTTTTTTTAGAACACAGTATATCAATATATTTGTTATAATCTTCTGTAAGCATTCTCCTCAAAATACCAGTATTTATTGTCCCTTTGGAAATTCATAAGCATACAACAGTGTTTAGAAAAGTTTGTTAGTGTGATAATGAGCACCAACAAAGCAGCTGCAGCACAGTTGCATGCAGAAAGCTACTGTACCATCCAAAGACCCCTCCACACAGAAATTTTAGCGCAGCTGTACCAGAATTACTATCGGCTTTGACTTATGGTTTGCATTTGATATTTTCTATTTTGTCTTTGTTACACTATTAAACAATTATGATGACTTTACAATCAAACAAAAAAGGAAATGTATTTATATATATATTAACCTCTGGAAACAATTAAGTTATCCCCATAACCATGAAACAGCCATAAAACATGAATGACATCCGATTCGGGGGTAGTAATTTTTTTGTAAATACAATATGTACCAAATGTAACAGAAAATGAACACATCTGATTGCACCTGCTGCTAGAAGTAATAACATTTCTGCTTCATAGTACAACTTTCTCCCTTCGTCAGTTAACTTCTGATCATCTAGTGTGCAATTTCAGTTGATGTGACTCACTTATTTTACAATAAACCATTCTTCAGTAAGGATTTGCACACATATACAATATAACATATTACATCTTGCACACACATCCTCACCAGAAATATGCTCATTCAAACCAACTTAGTCTTTTACAGCATATTAAAGATTGCTTAAGGCTTTTTTGCGTACAAATTACTGCAGTCCATGCTAGAAAACACCTCCATATATAACTGAGAAGATTAATGTTAGAACCCAAGGTGATATGGTTACAACAAATGTAAGAAACACTGCATTTTAACAAGAGTTATTACAAAACAACTGACCCACAATTGTGCATGACTTTTAACTTCATGAAATGGAGTGATGATGTTTCATCAACTGCTTAGAGACCATGTGAATGTGTAACCACGTCAGTTAAATCATAGATGGGCAACTTCACTCATTCACACAGGCACAAAGAAATGGAAGAACAGTTCATAGCCACTCTGGTGACAGAATAATGGGTTGCTTCTGTCACCAAAAACACTTTTTTTTTAAATAATGTCAGCCATCATGAAGTAGCATCAAAGCCACTGATTTCATATTATGAGGAGGGTGATGATGTCAAAATACCTTTTAGTGTGAAAAACTGCCAACTAAACAGGAAAAACTAGCCCAACAGCTCAGTTAAACTAGACCATATTTGTTGAAGGGGGATCCTCTTAGAGAGGCTGTCAGATAGATTTTAGCTCCTTAACTCTAAATAAATAAATGTGACAATAGCATAACAAAAATATAAACAACTGTCAAATAAAGAAGAAAGAATAAAGCTATGGTATATAAAGTATTACTCTGCGAAAGCACTTATGTGCTGATGGGAGAATGCCAAATGTTGGCAGCAATTGTTAAGAAAAGAGAAAGGGAATAAAGGGGCTAAAAAGTGCCTTTGTGGATAAAACTCCACTCTCCCTCTAATGGCCTGAGAAAAGTTCTTCTGTTATGACTGCTGCTGTTCCGCTTCATTATTATTTTCCACCACCATGTTGTGTAGCGGCGTTGGTGATTTGGAGACGTTTTGAAGCTGCAGTTGAGCCAGTCCCTCCTCTGTGTTTGTCCATGAGCTCATTGACTCATGTACTGTTACTGTGTGTTCCTCCATCTGCCTTTGGAGGCTGTCCATCTCCTCCCTGAGAAAAAAAAGACATTGCATGTATTCTGGCATTTGGATAGCTGCTTGGCACTACACAAGAAAAAACTTCATGTAGGTACGTTGGTTATGTTAACCAAGTCTTTCTGTTAGGCTTACTTGAGCTGCCGCAGACAGTTGTGCAGGTTGTTGAGGGGCTCTTTGTTGACAGAAGTTGATGGTTTCAGCAGCTCATCTAACAGCGAGGCAGGCACCGGGCAGTCTGGAATCTTAACGGGTGTCACTGGGTTGGATGGGTTCCCCTCACTCTTCAGCTCCATGCGCTGCTGCTCCAACAAAACCATCATTACAGGGATGCATTTAGTCATTTATCTTAAGCAGGTATTTATTATTTGGAACACTGGCCTTTAAATCTTTCTGAGAAGAGGGTGGAGGCTTTGTAAGCATTACTCATGGAAGTAATGGGTACACCCCAGTTGTTTAAAACCAGCCATTACTCACTGCTGTCCATGAGACATGCAACAACACTGACATACAGTTTTTCAATTACTTCAGTTGTAATATATTTAAAATTTTTATATAACCAATGTTAAATATTCAAACACCTGAAGGCCTTCATGACAAGACTATTAAAGAATGACTAAACACTACAGCCTGACTAGTATTTGAGTGGGCCAAGGGCCAATAATGGCTGATTAGATGTATTAAGAGTAAATTACAGCAGCTAAGCAAATACAAATATTGTTTAAAATAGTACAAATATTTAGTGTTTTCCCTAAACTGTCCAGGTGTGGTGGCTGGACAGTTTGTGAAAAAACACAAAAACTGTCACAGTGAAAAATAAGGTGTCTTACCTTCCTTAGACGGCTCTGTTTGAAGTCCTGTTTGAGTTGTTGGTTCTGCAGTAAGACCGTCTTCATGCTGTTTCTCAGCTCACCCACTTTGGCCTGCAACATAAATTTGTCCTTCCTGGTGTTGCTCAGCTCATCCTGCACCGACTCCAGCTCCACCTTGATGTTCTGAGATAGTGAGTAATGTTTGTTAGTTATAAACCATTCTGAAAAGGGGAAGTTAAGGAGCAAGCTTTCTATCCATCTTTTACCATCAAGTGAATACTTGCCTGCAGAGCTCTCTGTAGGTTGTCCAGCTCCCTGTGCTGACACTGCTCCATCATCTCCACCTGCTGCTTCTGAGCCTCGATCTCCCTCTGCCTCTGCTCAACCTCCCACTTCAGGTCCTCAACCTGAGGGAGCCAATGTCGGACATCAGTGTCACTGAGAGCTGTTCTCCAATAACAAGTGATGGCTTAAATTAAAGCTGTCGCGCCATATGAACTCCTGACATTATCCAAGAAATCAGGTCTGGATGTTGTCCCGAGTTTCCCTTTCACACATGCTTTTGCTGTTCCTTGAATTTGTCAGATGATTTCAGCCTCTGCCCTTACCAACAGAAGTTTAGAATTTGGTCATCTTTCCACTTAGACATTTTGGTTGCAGTCTTTGTGTGAATAACCCTTCTTCTTCACCCTTGGATGTTAGTTTTCCTCACGTTTCACATGACCCATATGATAGAAACGTCATCAACATGCTGTGAATTCTCCAGACAATTTATCTGCTCTATCCACAAATGGGCTCAGTTGGAAATTACATTGAGTTTGTTCTGGGGAGCTGGCAGGAGGAAGTCCGTTCAATGTCGGATCCAAATGAGTAATGTCTAGATAATTTCTGGTTTTCAGTGCAGGTGATGAATGGGGCTTAATTCTGAAACAGATTTTAGAGTACTCGAACCCCACAACTCTTTATGAAAACTAAGGACAACGATAAGAGTTCATAGTCAAAATGTCATCATTTATAAACTCAGGCTATATCATACTAATTATAAGTAAATTAATACAATCAAACAAACCGCATTGTGTCTATCATATTAGAGGTAGATGGCCATCAATTCTTTTTGTCAAGACATTTAAATAAAGGTCATCAGCTAAATATTTCAGTCTAACCCTCGTTCAGAATCCTTACCTCTTGGTTAGTGAGGGGCTGCTTGGCCAGTTCCTCATCCAGTTGTTTCTGGAGGATCTGGAGCTGTAAATGAGCCTCGGCCAGCTCCTCTTGGAACCTGGAAACCTCCTGAGCATGCTGCTCATCCTGAGCCCTGCAGAGTGTGATGTATATAATGACAAATTAGTGGTAAGATATACAACTGCTACAGATTTTGCAACTCAATATTAGATCTAAAAAAGTAATTTGCCAAAAGTCGCTGTTTTCTTTAATCAGGCAAATATACATACTGTAGTTTGTGGGATTCTTTCTGCAGAGCTTTGACCAGGTCCTCTTTGGCCTGCAGGTCCTTCTTGATCTCTGACAGCTCCAGCATGGCTGCCCTGTAGTGCCGTCTATTGTGGGCTGCTTCAGCCTTTGCTGCTGCCACCTAAAGGACACATCATATCAGTACAACCGCCCCAGGAAAGTCAAATGCTCCAGATCAAAGACGAGTGTGAAAAGGCAAAAGCTACCATATTTACTAAAGATACTTGTAACAACTCAGCTTTCTATCTTTTATATTTCTTAGAGGAGTCTGACTGTGCCTTGTGTCAGGCAAATTACTTCAAAACAAATATTCACATGCATTCAAATTAATGACTCTTTGAAATCATTTGAAAGGTCAAAATGAAATGAGTAGTGTGCATTCAAACCTAAAAAGGAGAGTAAACTGTATGTTTGTGTATTACTTAGAAATCCTACCTGTTCTTTCAGGTCATTGACTTTGGTTTTCTCCTTTTCCAAAGCAAGCTGTAGAGTTTGTACTACTTGCTTCATTTGCTGGTCCTCCTCCTCTTTACGCTTCAGAACAGCTTGGACCTGTTAAAAGGATAAATGGGAAAACAATATTCTGTAAAATAAAATTAAAAAGTGCATATTTAACCTTTCAACCAAAATTTTCTATTTTGGTTGAAAGGTATGAGGGTAACACAACATATAGCAACACAGCGGTGATCAAAAAATATATCAACATTATACGATGGAAACTAATTTTTCACCTGTAAGTTGAGCTGGACGAGATCTGCCTCTCTTTTAGCTAAGGCAGACTCCAAAATGTTGGAATGTTCCCGCAGTGTACTGTGAGACTGAGCCAATCCAGCCAGTTTCCCTTTTTCATGTTCCAGCTCGAGTGCTAGCTTCTTGTTGGCATCTTCTAACTTTCGAATCCGCTTCTTGAAGCATCGTGACTCTTGAAGCTGTGAAATCAATTCATGTCATTAATACAAAATAGTATACATTAATTGAATGATTACAGATATGTAAACATACTGCTCATATGAAGTTGTGATCAGCATCATACAATTTAAAAATACCAGAAACAGTAATTTCTCATTGGACAAAATGAGCGGTCTTGTTCAAAACACTGAATATATCAACACAAACTGACACAAAATGATAATTGTTCACCTCATCCTCGAGCTCCATAACCTTCTCCTGGTACTCCTCCAGCTCTGTGGAGGTGAGAGTGATGACTTCCTGCAGCTCCTTCTCTAGCATAGTCTTACTGTTGGTCACAGCCTGCAGCTCAGCCTGCAGAGCCTTAATCTTCTCCTGGATGACAAATAAAACCAAATTGTATTTCAATACATTTCAGTTAGTGAGCAGGTGCAGTTTTCCAGGATTGTTCACGAGATGACAGATATCTTTATGATAAAGAAATATGAGTCAAGGACAAGAGTAGACTGAATGCTATTTTATTCATGTTTTTTTAAGATGATGTTCTTGTTACTGTGGACTGACAGTAAAAAAAAACAATTACCTATAATATTGTTCATCCTTCAGACTGTGGGGAAGCACTTACAGCACAAGAAGCTAACTAAATAAAGATACTCCATAACTTGGATTAGGAATGCAAAATAGTGACATATATTTTTCAGCCTTAATATCAATAGTGGTAAGATTATTATTATTATTTTATACTTCATTCAGTCATGCCACAAAGATAGTGTACCCTTTTTTTAATAACAACTTTTCTGCTAATTGCCTGGCACTCTGTGTCGAACTACATGTCGTATCTGTGAATTTTTCATGGAACTGTAAAGGTCTGGCAGGTTTATACTGTACCTGTAAGACCTGGCTGTTTCCCCCATCCGACACCTGGGCCTTGAGTTTGACCAGCTCTGCCTCGGCCGTCTCCTTGTCAGTCAGAGCCTCCTGGAGCCTCCTACTCAGGATGCCCACAGCATTCTCATAGGCCTTGTGTTTGGCCTTCATCTCCTTCTGAGCACTAGTCAAATCTGTCCCCAGCCGCTTCATACGCACCTTCTGCTCTGAGATGGCCCTATTTGATGCAGATAAGACATTAACTTAAATGGGGAAATGAGGTTGTTCTGACAGCAGACCATACAAACATGAACACAAGATGTAGACATACAGACTGTACATCTTTAAAAATCACATTTAATTTGCAGATTTAGATAACACACAGAGCAAAATGATGTGGATAGATGGATTTTTCAAACCACATGTACTGACTCATATGTCTGTGTGAAGATCAGGTATTGTATAAGCAATGCCCTTTGTTTATATTTATAAATATCACTTGATAACAGAGATATGCACCATGGTCCAAGTCCTTACTGTGGGAGTCATTCAAGCTCTCCAAAACTCCATGCAGCACATGACTCACTTTTTGGCTTCTCCCTCCATTTGCTCCACCTGTTTCCTCAGGCCTTCGTTCTCTTCTGTCACTGCTGCTAGCTGGCTCTGATCGAACTGTAGAGACTGGAGTGGGAGAAAAACAGAACAGTTCACATTACAACAGGATTCACACTTTAATTTCACACAAGAAAACTGTTTAATTGCACCCACTTATACTACAGCCAAAACATAAATATTTATTTTACTTTTATTGTTTAAGTACTTAGTGAAGTAGACTTGGTAAGAAATATTAAACAAATATCAATGTTTATAATTACCTGGACCTGGGTTTCTAGCTGATCCCTTTCCGTCTGAATGGCTTGCAGATGGGCCTCCATGTTGTTCATCTGCTCCTGGACTCTCACCACCTCCTTCTGCAGCCGGGCCTGCTCCAACTCTGCCTTCTGCTTCTCCCCCTGAACGCCCAGCACCTCCTGCTTCAGGTCCTTCACCTCCGCCAACAGACGTTTTTTGGTGGACTTGAGCTCACTGATCAACTGGTCTTTGGAGCTGGCATCCCGACGGTAGGCCTCTACCATCACCTGTAAAGGGCAATAACCATGTGTCTCATCAATGAACTGATCTCCATTTAAGTCTCATATTTGTCTTGACTGAGAGAGCAGGCAAAATATTTTTCACAACATACTGTAGAAACAATGCAGGAGAAAGGACTGCAACAGGATGTGAAGCCCACACTACATCATCTCTAGGCTTGAGAGATAAATTTCCACTGGTAGAATTCAGTTATGGCGACGCCACGGCTAAATCTTTGCCACCACCCAAAAAATGAATAAATAAATACACAGACGTATATAACATGAACTTGTCAATGCACATTCGACCCACACTTTGGGGCTATGAGTCAGTCGTCAATCTGTTTGTCACTGTTCGTAGAGAATCCAGTCTGCAGTGCAGTTCATACAATTCACTGATAGACCAGTGGATTGCTAAATAACATTTGCCTTTATGATCAAGGAAAGTTTTTCTATCACGTCCTTTGTCCTTTCTCTCTCCTCCCTCTTGCTTGTCCACATGAGCGTTCTCTCTCTGTCTCTTTCAATTCAATGGACTTTTTTGGCAACATAAATTGTAAAGAAAAAAAAACGAATGAAATGTTGGACTAAATAAAAAGGCAGTGTGAGGAGAGGAAATGAACTCCAGCTGTTATGTGTTGTTGCGTTGGTTCTCTATTAGGCTGTCTCTCTCTCTCTACAATATATTTAAACATTACTAAATTAAAATGGCTCCAAACCTACTACATCTAGAGCAAGCTATATTTGCTAGATTTATTTTATAACCAAGAGGTAACACCAAAATCACACATCCTGTTGTACAAACTGCCTCTAAGTATCACTGTTCTATAGAGTTGTAGCGATCAACGGATTACTCAGTTAGTTGTCAATTATTAAATTAATTAGAAGCTAAGTTGAGAAAGGATTATTCGGTTTGAGAAATTTTTTAGGGGGAAAAAAGTCAAAATCCTCTGATTCCAGCTTCTTAAGTGTGAATACTTTCTGGTTTCTTTACTCATCTATTTTTTTTTAATTTTTTTAAAGATTTTTTTGGGGGCATTTTTGCCTTTATATCTGTATTTATATCTCTATCTGCTAAGCCACCGATGCCCCATTCTTTACTCATCTGTGACAGTAAACTGAATATCTTCAGGTTGTGGACAAAACAAGGGATTTAACGACGTCATCTTGGGTTTTGGGAAACATCTATCCACATTTTTTTCCACATTTCACAGGCCAAACAACAAATTGATTAATCACGAAAACAATCAACTGATTAATCAACAACGATAATAATGGTTAATTGCAGCCTTACTGTACAGCAACAGTAATAGCAGTTCCCTAAAGTACTCTATAGCTGATTGGATTGGACTCTCTCCAGGGGTCAGGGGTCTGTATAGGGGTCTGTCTGGACTCAGCTGGACACTTAAAAAACTTCCCTTAAAACACCTCAATGTTTTTGTGCTGCGATTGAGTCTGCATTAAAGGGATCTAATAATAGACTTAAACATATATAACACTAAACAAATAAAAAACAAAGCAAATACCCTACTTGTGTACTACACATATGGCCTGTATCCTAGTAAGAAACAACACCATAGCATTACAGTTTTAACACCCTATAGGCGAACACTGCCCCCACGGTGACCCTCTTGTTCCACAGGAAACACTGCACAGGATTATGACAAACTGAGAAAGAAGGCCTGTACATATGGAATTGTACAGGCTTTATTTTTTTGTCCTGTGTTGGTTCCCAGTAGAAACACACACAATAAAGACAGCAGGACATTTTAAAAAATATTACAGGAAACCACGACAGGGACGCTGGGATGCAGCTGTTTTTGTTAATGCAGAGCTTTTAAGCTTATTTTTCAAATAGCTTCACAATTTTTAATGTAAGTGCAGCTGTACAAGTGTGCCATGTGCAGCTGTATTATATAGGAACAAAGAAATATAAAATCATGAAACACACCGAGACCAGAGTAGCTATCAGTTCAATACTTTTTGTGTTTGTGCCTTTAAGAACCTGCATTTTTGCACAAATAGAGCAGATTAAATTTTCTCACTTATTTTCAAATCAAAAATGTGCAAAGCATCCACATACCTCATCTTACTTGTTTCCCTCTATCCTGTGAACCTTTAACAAGTAGTCAATCAAGCTACAGTATCCAACACATCACTGACTTCTCCCTAATATAGTTGCTTTAGATGCGATGAAGAAGCACATTAGATGACGATGCAGCCAGATTTTTCTTTTTCTGCTTTCCTGAAAGCAGCCAAATACATTTTGATGGACCGAGATGAATGTTAATACACAAGTGTGATGGCTATACAAAAACTCAAGACTTGAAAGAAATCCAATACAATGCACATTTCTGTCATTCTGTCTATAAACTCCACCCTCTTTATGACAGCCTGTTGATGCAAAATAAGCAGCATCCACTGCTGCACAATCCAATGAGGCGTGTCAACCAGCACCCGTCTGAGATGACAACCATCTGGCTCTACAATACATCCTCCTACGACAGCATCAGCATCAGCCTTAGCCAGCTGGGAGGTTTCAGAGATAAAAAAATAATAAATGTATGTGAAGTCTACACAGTCTTAACTGGCTTCCACAAACTTTGCCCAATAAGAGAGACTAGTACAGTGCTAGTACAAGAGAAAGGGAGATGTCTTACCTTTTGTTGCTGAAACTGCTCCTTCAGTTTCTGCGTTTGTTTCTTAAGGGAATTATTTTCTTGTTGAAGAGTTTCAATCTGTAAGAAAGGCCTTAAATTTTTACTATATCGTGGTGGAGCGGTAACTCCAAAAGGAAAAAAAATAGATGCAACAAGTTACTTGAATTATGTTTAAATTCTTAGATTTGGCTCCTGGAGCTGAATGGAAAATGCACTCCTTCATCAAAAAGGATGCAGAGACAAGATTTTGAGAAATGTCATGTCTAATCACGTTACTAGCAGCTCAGCAATTTCTACAATGCTTTATGCCAAAAGAATTACTGCTCACCAAGGCCATGAAAATATTTAACCATAACATTTGTGCCTCAAGGTATCACTACAGAAGTAGATGGAAATATAATCTTGTCCAAACCCATTAGGGAAAGTCAATATTTGCTGTGAAGTCACTGATAATGGTTTAATCAGGCATACATTTTTTTTCCCCCATGCTATCTCAAGTTTCATTTGTGTTTTTTCACCTCCCTCCTGTATCATACCTGATTGGCTTTGACCTGGACTTCCTGTCGAAGCTGATCCAAGACATCTGAAGCAACCAGAACATCCTCACCGAGCCGTTCAGCGCTCTCGTCAAGTTGGCTCTTATCGGCCCGGGCTGCCTGCAGCGCTACCTCCAGGACAATCTTCTCGTTCTGCAGGTACTGGATGTTGTCATCCTTGGCACTGCTCTCCGTCTGCAGCTCAGCCAGCTGGGCCTCCAGCTCCAGGTAGCGGGCTTCCAGCTGGTTGATGGACTGCTCTTTGGTGTGCAAGTTCTCCTGAGTGGTGGTCAGCTGGCGCATCAGATCTAGATGCTCTTTCTGGAGTGACTGCAGCTGCACGTCCTTCTGGGAAAGCGTCAAGTTTGCCTAAAAGGAACAGAGTGTGAAAGGCAGGTTAGAGCAGAACACAATACACATGTTTACTGCCCATAGAAGGTGGAGAACAAATGACTACCTGCTCTAGTTCCCTTTCCAGGGTGCTGGCTGTGTTGGCCAGTTTAGTTAAGCGTTCTCGTTCATCCTCAAACTCCTCCAGTTTGTGCTGCAGATCATCTTCCACCATGCTCTTTGCATCCTGGATCTGCTTATAATTAGCTTCCTGGGTCAGCATGTCAGCCTAGGTCACACACAGTAAACACAATATTAATTATATATCACAATATTTTACACAATATGATAGACTGACTTCAAATGACCTTCAGGTATTGGTTGTTTATTGAGTGGATATGAAGACTTCACAAATCAATGATAGCACATTCAGAAAGGAACGCTCCAAAGTATACCTCAATGCTCTGCAGCTGAACAGCAATACGCTCTTTATCTTTGATGGAGCGGTGTTGGGTCTCAGTGAGCTGGTGGGACAGAGTCACATTCTCCATCTTCAGATGTTCCAGGACACCAATCTGAGTCATTTGTCCAGCCTGGGAGAGATAAAAACAACAAAGTGTCATGTCGACTCTTGTCTAACAAATGTCAAGCCTTTATCAAAAATCAACCGCATTTGCATCAACTATACCTGCATGTTGGCCATTTCGCTTTGCAGTCGTACTCTTGCCTCTTGGGCCAGGGCTAGCTGCTGCTGGTACCACTGTCTGAGCTGCTGGAGTGAGTCAATTTCAGCCTGGGAAGTCTTCATCCGGCTCTGTAGGGTACTGCGCTCCAGTTGGACCTGTTGAAGCTGGCTCTGAAGACCAGCCATCTGCTGACGCAACTCCTGAACTGTAAAAGTGTGAGAACAAAACATCTAATTTAATCTCTGTGGATATGTTAACCAATAATCAGGGTGTTTGTCAACACCATATTGGGTGGTTCATTTAACTCACAGCACAATTAGAGATGTTGACTATTCATTACTACACTGAGCTCTCTGGGTCTCCGTCTCTCACCTGTATTGTCTCTCAAGGTTACAGTGTTTTGCATCTCCTCCACCTTCCCCATCAGCCTGTTGTATTGGTCTTCAGCCACCTTTAGGTCATTACTTAGTGAAGCTAGACTGGCATTCTTGTTCTCCAGACTGCCCTGGAGCTCCACCATGGCCTTCTCTAGCTGGCTGCAGTTTTGTCGCAGTGTGCCAACCTCCGTAGTGAGGGCGCTCTGCTTCTCCTGGGTGACCTGTGCCTCCTCCTTCTTGGCTTGCAGCTGTGCATTTACTGTAGCGAGCTGGGCCTGAAGCTCTGTCTTCTCCTTGAGAGCCTGGAAGACAAGACAGTGTGGTGAGCACTTAAATCATCTTATTTGTGGTTTACAATACAGTGTCGTCTCAACAGCCTGCCAAGATAAATTAACAGCCAATAAATTAAATTTCATCATTTTGGATGCTGTAATATATGATCTGGCATTTATTAGCAGCATCATTACTGACATTTACAGGTGAAGTTGAACATGGTACACAACATATTATGGTGTTAAATTATTAGAAGCAGTATTTATGCAAACACAGCTAGCACGGTCAGCATACTTAAGTAAAACTTCAGTGAATGAAAAAACAGATACTAGATACAACTGGTAAACCTTCACTTATCCATTTAATGATAACTGATAAAAAGAACTGCATCCTATCAAAACAGCCTCAGCCTATGCAACTTTTTTAAGGATGTTGTATGTAATGGTCCTGTTTTTAATGTCTTGTATTGTTTCTCTGTTATTTTGTCCACTCCTGTACACAATATGCATGGTTGGGTGATTTGTGAGGAAGGAATGGGAAATATGATTTCAGAACCAATGTGTTATATTACCTGATTGGCCTCAGATGACAAAGATTCCAGTTGACCCTCTAGTCTCATTTTCTCTTTCAACACCTGCAGCATTTCATCGTGGCCCATCACTGAGCTCTCCAAAGAAACACTGAAACAAATGTAAACAGCATAAGTGCTCAATGAATAGTCATTTAGCTGATTGAGAATAAAAATTGTTGCAGTTAACATAATCAGTTACTTGTTATAATTAATCTACAGCAGTGGCTCTCAACCTTTTTCATGTCATTAAATCCTAAATTGATACACATTAAGTCGCAGCACCCCTTTTGATTAGATTTAGCTTCAGGAACATCCATCTCAAAAGATTTTGGTTGTTAGATACGATTACAAACATGATCAGAGTAGTAGCTCCTCTGACCCTTACTCACACTGGATTCACTTCTATTGTAAATAGTGACAAAATCATTCCCCATTTTTCTGGGTACCCCCTGGAACCCCCACGAGGACCCCTGGTTGAGAACCACTGATCTACAGTAACAAGCTAAAATGCCAAACATTTTTAAGTTCTAACTCCTTCAATGTAATGAACTGCAGTTCAATGTAATATTGTCTTTCATTGGGCTGTAAACACAACATCAACAATGTTGACAAATACCTGCTGGAGAAACTGTCCCTGCGGCTGCGAGGCTCCGCTGTCCCTTCTCTCTCCTGCTCCAGCTCCAGCTGGTGTTGCTCTTCACTGGCCGCCTGCAGCACCTCCTGCAGGGAGGGGAACTGACCCATTGCCTCAGGGGCAATCTCCCTCCCCTCCACTGTGTAGGGCCCCTGCTGTCTTTCCACGGCCGCGGAGAGCATCCCGTACGTCCCTCTGGTAGACACGCTGCTGTAAGACGAGCTGTCACTGTCGTTGCCGTCGTTCCCAGGCCTTGTTCCTGATTCGCTGCCATCAATTTCTGAGACATTATCACCACCCTGGAGCGAAGCAGAGGACTGTGCATCTGTCTCACGGGTGCTGCCCTCCGACATCACACTGACCTCAGACAAGGTGGACACTGAGCTAATGGTGGACTGGAGGGAGCTCATGGTGTTGTCTGCTGTTCTTACTCCACCACCACCTCCTCCTCCATTTCCACCATCATTCTCAGGGGACTTGTAGTCAGCCAACGAGTAGATCTTGTTTGGGCGGGGTGATTTGGATTTTTTCTCCTTGGAAGGGGGAATTCCCAAGCTACCCAGTTTGGGACCACGGGGGACACTGGTCCTCAGGAAGGAATACTCCTTGGTCATAGCAACAGTGCTGGCCCTGGGCAGAGCCTCAGGATGCAGCATGAGCTCTGGGTCCAGAGTGCTGAATGGCCTGATCTTGGGGGTCGTGCGGTGAGACTAGAAACAGAAAGACACAAACCATAGAACTGCCATCCTGATATAATCTGACACAAGGTTGCTCATAAAACCCAGAGTATAACATATTAAAAGAGGAATAGAGTTGACAGAATCTAGTAAGAAATAATCCACAAATATAGGGCACTCTGAAGCCAAACTCACACCAATGCCTACGTGAAAAGCTGCAGCTTCTATACCTCTTAAACTGTTTAGCTTCTGGGCTACATTTTCAAGAAAACAGCACTTTTAGTATCCAACTTCAGCTGAGACTAAGTCCAAAAGCATGAAGCACAAGTTGATCCTGCATATTCAGTTTTTAAAAAGATAGATGTGTGATGACAAAAATTTCACATTAAGATAATGCAGAAGCTGCTGCAAACTGGTTTTGGAAATATGAGGACCTCGAGGACAAATAGAAGAAGAGTTGGCACTCTCCGTAACCTGGCAGCTACTCCATTCACTCACCCTCTCTTTATGTCTCTGCACTCTGTACTGTTTGAGTTGCTCCTCCAGACGCCGGCGAGCCTCCAGACGAATCTTTTCCTCATTCTCCATCTCCAGTGATGGCTTCTGGTTGGCTAAAGGGAAAGTATGTTAGGCCAAAAAGAGGAATGTTATCCATCATCACATACTGCACTACTACACTGCAGCTCTTTATGTACACAAAACCTGATTCTACAGGACTGTAACAGTTGAGTCCTATCAAAGAGCCGTATGCTGCCTCATTGATCCAATGCAAATAATAGTATAATGTTGGTTGTATTGGGTCAAGACTTGAAGCTACTAAGAATTTGCAAAAGTAAACAAATTATTCAAATTGGAGTTCCTCGTGTTACTTCCTGGGCATGACACGTTTTGGTACACGCCACAGTTACTAGTTAGTCACAAACTGCACTGCAACAGTCTCAATGTTTCCTGAAAGCTACTGCAGATTTTTACAGCAGGCAACAGTATGGGTGTTACATTTCACATCACAACCAAAAATTTACAAGGTGCAGCATGCTATATCGATTAAAAAACTAATCATGACTACAACAGCTATGCAGCTAGTGTTGCCAATATTACAATGAGCTGAATGAAGACGTCTATAAATGCATTGAACAGATGTTCAGTTATGTTCCATGTGCCATCAAAAGAGATGCAACAGGATTATTCATGTGCTGCCGCTACATATATTCTGAGTGGGAGTTATAATGTGGAGCCAAACAAAATCACCACACTTTGTGCCAAAGCTAAACATATTACATTTCATAACAGTGAACAAGGCAACTGTGCCTGACTTTAAAATACCACCAAAAAGATAAAACATGACAGGGATTAGTTCCAAATCACAGCCATTAGTCCAAACAGTGTTCCAAAGGAAGCACCCACACCAAATTCTAATAAAGCAACCAAATGTCGATGCAAGTTGCAGACGGGGGGTAGTCTCAAACAACTAAAAGAAAGTCCCACTGAGTCACTTTATTCAGATGATACACAGACAAGGGAGTTAGGACAGATGTGTACATGAGCCAAAAAAGTAAAACATCCCACAGCAAAATGAGGTTAAAATACAGGGGGGTATAGAGGGGGCATTCACTCCACGTAGGTTTATGCTTACACAATTCAGTCTCCTGCATAGGCATACTGAGTCTGAGCGACTGCAATGAATCACCCTTGTGAACCGTGAACTCAGCACTAGAAGCCCCCTCAGACTTCTCTAGCATCATGGGTGGAAAAGCAGCCAAACCTGGGGAGGGCTCTTGGGTCTGGGAGTTGACAGGGGAGCTGGTGCTCTGGGGAGGGGCTGTCGGAGGCAGGGGCCCATTTATGTGGGTGTTCCCCGCAGCACCAAAGTCCTCTGCCAGTCCGTTTCCATTTGGCATCACATCTAAACTGACAGGACCTGAAAGAGAAGGGGGAAGAGAAGCCCTGAGGAATGTAACAATTAGTCATGATAACTTCTTATAAAGTGGACTTGCAATGTGAATGTTACTCCACTTGGCAAGCTGACTGGGCAACTCTGTCAAGCTACATTAGCTTGAGTGAAAAAGGTGGCTGGAAACATCCACGCAGCACGTGGCTACTGATGCATCCCTGGAGCTACACCTTCTCTTGTGTCAAGGAGCACAATAAGGGGTCATCTTGCATGACAAACATATTGAAAGGCCCTGAAAAACTATATCACCACCAGCTTTAACCTATGGGCAATGAGGTCAAACAAGATCACATAATTTTCTGCCAAACATGGAACAGTTTTGGTTACTGGTTTAAAATGGGAACGGCTTTGCTGGGAAAATAAGTGGTGTTACTGTCTCTTATGTCTGTGCACCAATCAGAATTTAGAAACACTTTAATCAAAACCTGATGACAGTGGTGGGATTGTTTACATATGTTTCCAGGTCACAGTCAAACTCTAATCAAAGCATACCCACACAGTCCTGGTGCAGCAGATAAGTTGAATTAAAATCTTAACAAATAATTCCTGTTTTTCACAAGCTACCTTAGACTGTTGCATATTTAGTCAAAAATACATTCATGCTACTATTAAAACTGACTGCCTACAATTGAAAATAAAGGCCACATTCTACTTACATTAAAGGGGGACACCACTGATTTAACACAAACAAATTCGGTGATGTTTTGTTCAGCCTGTGAAAATATGCTTTCCATGGTTTTGGAGGGAGCTTTGTTAAGTCTGGGGAAAAATAACCTTGTGATGGTTGTTCCGACAGGATCTCTGTCTCGTCTGCACTGATTTTAACATTTTCTTTTTTTTCCAAGTCTCTTGCATGTCCCACAACTTCGCAGAAGCATTTAAAGATCAAAATCTATATTTTCAGTCGTCTTTGTACTATCTTATTTTTTCTTCTACTAAACCTTAACCATTGAAGACTAGGAGCATAGTAGCCCCATGATGATGACTAATTAGAATTCAGCTCAGCTATCTAACACATCAGTCCAAAGAGCCGTGTAACATGGAGCAGTGGAAGGCCTCAGGCCTTGTAGTAGCCACCAAAACAGGTCATGCATGGCAGGATACAAGTGTTACCAGTAATATGCCTAAAGGGGAAAGAACTTTGCAGATCAGAGAGCAGTGTTGGAAGCGAGCTGATCACAGCACAAGGGCAGTAATTTCAGTGGAAAAATGTATCAAATGGGACCAACACAAAAATGATTTCCAGACTACGCACATGAGGTCTCTTTATATGGATTACCTCGTCCACTTCCCCTGAATGGCTAACACACAATAATCTGCATTTTCAATCATGCATTCACACAGAAAATACATATATTGAAAGCAATGCTTTCGTGCTAGAATAACAGTGACATTTTCAAAAGGGCTGCGTAACATTACCAATCCAAGCACTGTTATGAATGAAACATGCGATAAAATCTAAATATTTCTGACAAACCTGTCCACAGACCCAGACAAGTCCTTGTGATTTGACAGACAAATACTGCTTTCGAATAAGACCAGCCTCTACAGGCTTTATGTACCGTGACATTACTTCCCTGATGTTGGGCCATTTATACAAGTGAGTCAGAAAACCTCCATTCTGCCATGGGAATCATTGCATTTCCAGATACACTTTACTTTTTAAAGATATTCATTAGTTTAAGTTTTGTCTTCAAGGAGCAAAGCTCTACAAAGTCACAGCTGCCACCTTTTGAGAATAAAGTGGTAGTGAGGGTGGCAGCATCACTTTGTGACATTATTCCAGCACATACCCGTATATACAATTACCTAATTGCATCCTATTATAACAGCCTCAGTACTCACCATTATGAATATCCCCTTCTGTGTTTTGTGTGTCCTCCAGCCCTTGTTGTTTCAACTGGGTTTCACCTTCTACTTTGGATTTTATAACATGGTCCACTTGATATGCATTAGCCTCCATTTGAACTGCTTCTGACTGGTTAGTATCCATTTCCATAAAGAAACTGAACAGTCACAATACTGCTGGTGATCCTTTGGAAAGAACTTCTCACAAGACCATCTTCTTAGGAGGCAGGTCAGCTGGGACCATGTCAGTGTCCAGGAACACTTCTGAACAAAGACAGCACTGAAGAGAGAATACATTAAGTTAAGCATCGACTGTATACATTGTTAGCAATTGTTTGGAGAAGATTACCCATATAAAGATCAATATACAACACAGACGAAGTTGTAGCTCCTCAGAAGTGATCTGTTTTAGACTGTAATAATGTTATGTAACAACCCAGCCTGCTTTAATTTAAACACAAGCTGAAGTCAAGGGCTAACGAGCTGGCTTTGTAGTTAATTGGATTGTGTCACGTTAAATATAGATTAACAAGCAACTAACATTGAATTCCTTTACTTTGACACAGAGAAACAGATACCACAAATGACAGGCCAAAACTGACTGTTTCACATTTAATTGTTTTAGTTACTTCGAACAAATCCAGTTAATTAAATCTCTGTAGGAATCTGTAAGGGCTGTCAGACATACGTCTTATCAAGCAACAAACACGCCTTTAAATCCACGCCTTTCAGCTGTCAGACTACAGCTATGTTCAGATTGTGGTGAATGTCGCATTATTTGTGAAAGCAGCTGCTTCTGATACATGTTTGCCGAATTTGCACAAACAATCCATATAAATATAAGCCATACTTACTGTGTACATTTGTCGAAAGACGAGGCCAGATTTGCATTTATGGATTTTGAGAAGAGTCTGGCATATTGTTCTCTCTTTATTAACAGCGGCTGTCCGCTTACATTTTGATGACAGCGTTATTATTCAGTACTCCTACATGTTTAAAGTTATATACCCATCGCATGCTTCAGTTATTAATGACAACCGTTGACTCCAAGGCTGTGTTGCTAAGTTGGCTGTCCGACAGTAGCTGAGTTTCTTCAGTTAGCTCACGTTAGCCTCCGTTCAGCACGGTTTCATACTATCTTGCTAGAGTCCCCAGTTCATAAGACATAAGCTATGGACGAGGCGATAACTGACAAACGTACATATAACGACTGTTATATTTGTCTCATGTGTTGAATGGGTTTAGTAAAACTCTACCGGCTAATGACAAGGGGGGGGCAGACTTAAAGCGAGACGAGCTAGCGAGACGGCTAGCTAGCTAGCTGTATGTGTTTACGACGGAACCTGTCAAGCTAAATGTGCTAACTCGCTAGCTAGAATCGTCAGCGCCAGTGCAGAGGACTGATTTCTCAAATATTTTATATAAATCAACTCATTACCTTCTGTCACGTAAGTATGTTACAAAACCCCGTGTGTAAATTGTAAAATGACATTTTCGGTAAATGTAACTAAAGACATTAAATGCTCACCTTTTTGCGAGCTTCGCCTTTCGCTTTTACTACGTGGCTGTTTGGTTTCCGTCCCTTATCCGTCCGACGGGAAACAGAGGGCGCAAACACATCTGAATGAACACATAAAGCTTGTTAGACAATGGCGTGTCTGCTCGTGACGTTTTGATTTAAGTACCAGGAAAAAAACGTTGAAATAATGATACTGCAAATACATACGTCAGAGCTACATTTATTACACGAATTATCCGATGGAACTGACACAACTACTGGTAGATGTGTCGGATGTGGTACAGTGCTTCACTCTTGTGGTCAAAGAGCTGCACCCTTGTTTTCAGCAGTGACAGCCAGCAGTTTACCTGCAGCTGCGGATGCCACCAGAGGTGCCATTAAGCCACCAATGCCACTTTTTGAGCCTGGTGCCATACGGTGCACAGAATGCACGGATTGCATTAATACGCACATCATTATATAATACCACTGCTCAACGTAATGAGATTATACAGGATTTCACAGACAGGATTTGAGCTAAGATGATATATTAGCCTTTTATTTAAAATATCTGTCACTGTCGGCCATAGGCGCAATTTCTGAAATTACTTATTTGGTCTATTCCACTGGTTGCCCCCCTACTCCCACCACCTGTAAAAAATAACAACATCTTGCAGGTTTTAATTCGTTTATTTTTCTAATCATATTGTTTATGTAGCCCATTAATAATACTTTAATCTGTAAAGCCTCAGTGCTGTCAACCTTTATATTAATTTCTGTAAAAAGCAAGCACATATCCTGTATTGAACTCAAAAATCGTGTCCCTAGGCATGGGTGTAGATTTTTGGGGGGTAGGGGGGATTTGGGGATTTTTTTTTTTTTTTTTGCTATCCCCCATCCCACCCCAAAATAAAAACATGAAAGTAGCGGTGGTCTTTTATTTTTGACAAAATTAAAGAAAATACACCACAAATTGATGCAGAAAATGCACACACTAATGCATATAAATTCAGCACAATGCAAGAAATTAAATGCCTAATGCTTAAAATTTTCTGGCACAGGACCCCCAAATCCCTCCCTGAGCTTTAAGCCTCGCCACCCATGCTTAAACAACACCTTCACCCTTTTCCATCAGGTAGGCTACATACATACATAAACAAGACACATCACAGATCGCAAACCCCAGCTACAAACACCCTTGAGGGTGGTATATGTGTAGGCCTATATAAGATACTTGCACCCAATCCATGTGCAGGGTATCAAGTGTCAGACATATATAATAAAAGTCTCCAGTCAAATTACATCATGCCAAACTAGTCACTGTTTAATGCAAATGAAAAGTATAAGGCCAAATCCACTTTTATTTTAAAAGACTGATTCAAAGCCAATGAGGAGGATTTCAACTGTCTTACTTTGGTGTCATCTAGTGGTACTATCAAGAATGACACTGTCTTAGTTACAGCACTAGTGGATGGTCAGTAAACATCACATGTACCTCACAATATCTTACCACTAATATTTCTTTTTTTCTGCAGTCCAAAACGTAAGCCATCAGAATGATATGACAGGTGCAAAACCTTCTTGAGTGAGCACCTCCAGTCTGTGTTGCTACTAACCTTCGTTCTTAGGAAATAGATTGTTTAGACATCTTTCCCTGCATTATTCTGCATTCACTAAATTAAGTAGAGTATTTAACTTTCTGCTAGTTTTGCCTACAAAGGCCTGTCAAAAGGTCAAGTCACATTTAGAGTGGTATGTGAGATAATAGCTTGGATTCCTATCTGAGATCGTGTGTGGGTGGTTGAAGGAGTGGCACTTGGGAGTAAAATCAAACTGTGCATCTCCCACACTTTGTTACTTTCTTTAATGTCACTAACAGAGGTACTTGGTTTAGGTGTGAAAAATTAGATTTAGCAACTGAGTCCCTTACATGTGGTGCTCTTATAAAGACGCAACCAGGATGGATTTGAAGACTTTGTATGCAGGCCTACCTGTGTTTTCCCATATAATATTTTGAAACTCAACCTCTAAGGAGAGTAATTGGTACAACGTTGAACTATCACTATAGATATTAGAAGAACATATTACCTTTATCAACTGCGTCATCTATCCTACACCTTAAAGCTCTCATAAAAGTCCCCCTTTCATGCTTACCTGTCCTGTCCATTAAAGGCAAAATGCCCCTGAAAATATCTTTAAAAAAAAAGTCTCTGGCCTAGTATTAGCTCAGTGTCTAAAGTTGATGTGATATTTGTAATTGTCTTTTAATATTTGATATTTTGAATTCAACCATAAACAAGGTGCACAGTCTTGGCTATTAAAGAGCTTATCAGTCAAATAAGGGGATATTTCAAAAGATAAATACACTGACACAAAGATCTGTCATATATTTAACCTTGATTTCACCTTGACAATGAAGCTCAAGCTTACATGAAGCTCCAAACAAGATGGAAAAAAGATTCATGTGTGCAAAAATTATTCATGAATTATTGTACAACAATCTGTTTGCTTTGATTTACCCAGGCTCTGACAGAAAAATGAAATAATTGTCAATTCATATTCCTTCATTCTTTTAGATTGTAGAACTTGCAGAATTTATGTAGCTTTTCTGTATCTGCTGGACTGGGAGAAGGAAGGAATATTAGGCTATAGAAATATAACAGCTAGACCTAAAGACCACCATAAACTGCACTGGCTTGAGCTAGTCACACACTATACAATGATATTGTTATTTTTAAATTTGTTTTTTAAAATAAAGTTCACAGAAATAACAGTGAAGTTAATATAAAGCCAATAAGGAGAGTTTTTAGCCAAGGGTTTGGTGCTGTGTTCGAGTTCGCCCATGAACGATGGACGCGCGCTCCCGATACTTCAGGTGAATGAGAGGGAAGCAGAGGAGCGGGATACGGTTCACTGTGCGTTGCATTAAACAGGAACAATCAGAGGAAAATGAGTTGTGTTACGTCGCTTGGGGCCCAGGCTTTTATGACAACATATCTACTCTTCGTGATGGGATGCGTTGCACAGAAAGTAAGTTGACATTTGTTGACAATAAGCTGACAATAATTCACAAGCTTTACCTCCAGCCCTCTTGAGTGCCGTGCTCACATGTATGGAGAGAACCAAGCCACGAACTCCCTTTGTAAATCGTGATATTCAACAATAGTTTATTCTCGACAAACGCTCTGTGCACAAGGGACTTCAAGCAAGTTATTTTAAGACAACTTAGTTGCCAACATTTATTTCGGCTTGCATTTGATACACACAGGAATACTTGGGTCAGCTAAATTTTAAATTTAAATGTAGGTCGGGTGTTCTGTCAACAGTTTTGTACTACGAAAATACAGCACACGGTTGTAGGCTATAGCAAGAGGCGGTAAGTACGTATTGAGCCCAATTTTAAAAGTTAACATTTAATACAGTTTAATACTGTTGTTTTTGTTAGCTAACTTTTATGCCGACTATGTCTGAAGACCACTGTGCTTCGAAAAACGTCAAAGCTTATGTATTACAGTGTGAAAAAGTTAAGCAGATAGCGACGAACATTTAAATTTACATTTTTTACAATTGAGTTTTGCGCACGCTCTGTTTGACAACAGCACAGGACGTAACACCACCTTCTCAAAGTAGAATCTCACGTTGCCTCTGGAATTGCGAAACTTGTTTAGGAAACAAAATATATTGCACAAACAGGTTATCAAAATGGTCCTGCAGTCTACTTGTGTTTGAAACAGCTCTGTCCATAACAATTAGCAACACATCCGCCTCATGTTGCCTGTAGACTACTGTAAGTGAACTGAAATGTTTACAGTTTGCATTTTAAGGTTCAAGTTCAGTTTCAGTATTTAGTTCTACCCAAGTGTCCTATGTGCTTTATACAGTGACATCTAGAAAAACAAACCTAAACTTTAGCCATACCCAGAGTTTTTAATCACCTTACATCATGCTGACTAACCTTTGCCATTCACTGTAAATATGTGAAAGTAGGATTTGAAACTGTATTTAAAAATTCCCAAACTTCCTGGGACTTTATATCCTCTTAGGCTTTTTAGGGGATGTTTTGATGGCACGGGCATGTTTTGATGTTGCTGCACTTCACAGAGTTAGACAATGGCATGCAGAGTCCAAACTGCTGAAATGAGAACCACATTGAGAGCATGTAAACCTTGTGTTGTGCTACTTCTCATACCCATTGAGGCGAACTCCCAAGCTTTGCCTCTGACATGCGAGGAGTTCATGATCAAAAGTTTGTCTCCGATAAATCAGGAACCCAAACAGTCAGGGGTTGCTTCTGGGGCATGTTTTCCATTCAATCAGTCTGTGATTCATGTTGGACATGTTTTAGCTTCTCCTGTGGTAGAGTCAAAGCTCTTGCCAGGTTAGTGAGGCTTAGATGTGAATGGGTGCTTTAGAGTTAATTGGTTGAGGCATAAAAGTTGTTGGGATGCCATAACCTGAAGTGTCTCTTTATTATTAGGTTTATATGGATACCTGCAGCATAGGAATAGCTGCACATGTAACTGAGGATGGCAGGACTTGTTGATGTATGTTGTCAGCCGCCTGGAACAGTCATGTTTACATAGACAGTGGCAGGGGTGGGCCTTGGTACTTGCTTGTGAAGAAAGGGAAAGTGATACCTCATTGCTCAGAGCAGAAAACACTATAAATGATAGCTAGAGCATGTATTTATTAGTATGTGATTTGATCACCACTATGGTATGTCTATTTGTGGCAGTCTCAGCTGTCTCTGTTGGGGCAGGAACTTTCTAAATTGATGTAATTGACATTGTTTTACAATTACAAGTTGCCGTGGAAGGCAAACTAACAGGTGAATGCTTCTCAGGCTGAAAAGATGCTTGGCTGTATGTTATCCCTAAGGTCTTGGAATTGGAAATAAGCAGCGCCATTCTTAAAATGACATGGGTGCTCGTCACATTTTATGCAATTTCTTGCAAAACTTTGTAGCAGACTTGTTAAGCGAAGCATCTCAACTGTAAAGCACATCACCCAGTCAGTCTTCCAATCCCATATTCTTCTGTTTTTGATTCATCCGATGCACCAACATGTCCCCATTTGGGGCAGGGGCTGGTGTCAGAACACAGAAGGATTACCCTTGACACAGATCTCCTCTAGGACATCAAAACCAGATTTCCAGTTAGAAGCTTCCACCTGTCAAGAGTCATCCTCTTCCACTGATGGACAATGGCGGCTCAGCAGCACAATTCTTAGAACTAGACAACAAAAACCTTTGGTATATTGAATTGTCAGCGTCTCCAGCTTTAGTTCCTGTGTGCATAGGGTGCTCACTATCTTTGCAATTATCTGCCTGAGGGGACACGGTAAATGATGTCTTTGTCCTCCGCTCCCCTTTTGTATTAAGTTGATTTTTGGAACAGCATAAACAAGCTTGGAATTTATTCTATCCCCCTCAGAAAAAAAAATGGGAGGCATCCAAGCCTGTAAGTCCACATTTCAGTGCTGTGGACAAGGGAGAGTGATTTTGATCTTTGCTTTGTTGCTTCACTCTGTCTTTCGTTAGGTTTTATTTGCAATGGAAAGAGGGGACATTCAGGACTCCAGTGTACTGTGAATTTGCTTATTCCTCCCATGAATTATCTGACAACAGATACACACACAGTCTGTCAACAGATAAAAATGTCCCCTTGAGTTGGTGAACCGCAGAGGGACTTTAGAGGAGATGGGATGCAAAAGTCAGGGCCGGAGACAGAGTGATGGACAGAGTTAGACAAAGAGGGAGGGAAAGATGTCCTGTGAGTGTTGCAGATGCAGCAGGTTGTTTGATAGAAAACAAACTTCATTTCTATACTATCTATGGTAGTATCAAAACTCTAAGATGCTGATGTTGTTGGTATTGAATGGAGTTTTCAAGTGGCCGCCTAATGTTAAAAAGGTCACACAGCATGAAGTTAATGGCTGATTTTTAACTTTGAAAATAGAAGTAGCTTGCGGAGCTGCATTTATTTTACTTTCCTCTTTAGAAGGTGTGAGAGTACCGAAGTGGAGAGATCCTTTTTGTTTTGTGGCCCAGATCCCAATCCAAGTCATTAAATATTGGGGTAGTTGCCCATACAAAGTCTGATCTGATACTTACATTCGAGACATGTTGATTGAATATTTATCCGACACACTGAAATAACTGCTGTAGCCTTCTAAATTTGGCACTTTTTTTTCCACAAGCTTCTTAATCAAAAAACTGAAGGTCCTGTTTCAAAATTAAAAAGTTTATGAGTTTAAATTATTGATATGATATCAGTAAAAGTACAACTGGGAGAATGTTACTCCTGAAATTAAGTTAGGTAGTTGTTTGCTGTCATAGAATGATGCCTCTTTGACTGTACCTCGTAACCAGTCTTTGGCAGAGTGCAGACGGCGGCTTGCAAAGAGCCTACAAAACAGACAAGTTTAATTTTGTTCTGCCCTTAAGTTACTCACAGAACACACACACCTTAACACATTGCCTTTGTTTCACAGCATTTTTTTTTATTGATACAAAAGGCAGTACAAAAAAAACAAGGTGTGACATACGATGCATATGTGGGGGCAGATGGAAACGGGAATACAGAAAAATGAGAAATAACAAAATAAAACAAACATAAAATAGTCATGTATAACAGTTTTCCTAGGGTTATAAATATCCAAACATGTTAATCACAGTCATTAATCACTTATCCTTGCCTATATTGATATTACTTTCTTTTGCTTTCTTTTGTCAAACAAAACAACACATTCATATTTTTCTTGAACCAAAAAAAAGAGCAAGGTAACGTGTAATTTCCAGCTTCCTTTATAGGAAATAGAAATGCAACTTGAGGAACAGGTTAAAAATTGTTCTTGTTGTGCAGCAGAGGGGATATTTTTTCAGCCAGATGGTTAGAAGTTTTTGTGGATTCTTGAAATACCTTGAGAACAGAAGGAAAATCAAATGCTTAGTTCTGTGACTAGAATGTAATGTTGACACAGGAGAGCCACATACTGGTGCTAAGTCTATGCATCAAAACAGCTAAGCTAATGGGCTGTAGTTCAGGGGTTATCAGTGTTGAGATGATATTCAAAAATAAGCTTGTCTGGTGATTTAAATGCTGTGGTTGTCCTCGGAAATGTTATTGTGTCCATTTAGACTGTGATTGATTGCAGTTTAACTGTGTCAGTACAGTGCAGGCCAGCCTACATGACGAGGCTTCTCACTGAGGTGCTGAAAGAAAAGACTAATTATCATGGATCACATTCCAAAATCTGGAAATGATTTCTCCAAACCACCATGGAGATAAGGTCATGATTCACCACAGGGTTCCACAGACTAGCTTTAACAGCTACCACAGCAGCAGCAGCAGCTCTTTTTAGAGGAAATATGTTAATGGTCTTCACGCCACAAACATGGAAGAGTGAGCCTGCATCTGCCTGTCCTCTTGCTCACCCAGTCACATGTCTGTGCGAGTTTGAGGACCACAGCAGTAATAATTTCCAGCATTCCACTTTTCCATGCAGGCTACAGTAAATGTCCCGTGATGGCTCTGTAAATAAAAATGTTGATCAAACATGCAACGGCTCAAAGAGGTCTTTCATAAGTCACCCAGGATGCACACGGTGGTGTAAATGTGCTGAGCCAGCGCCACAGTGGCCAACGAGGGCGACCCTAGAAATGCCTGGGCTTAATCAGGCCGCCACACCAGTTGTTTGTAAATTCACCCTGGCTTGAACTACAGCCGCTGACATGAGCCCATCAGGAGAGGCATTGACATCACAGGGGAGATATGTGATAAATCCTGGGCTCGAGTATCAGTGCTTTTCACAGCTGTGCAGAATGACCTCAAGGAGCTTCGTTTCTGTCTGTGCAATTGGAGGCAGCAGTGTGAAATATACTAAAAACACAAATGGGGCATTTTGCTGACATTGAGCTGCAGCTGCTGACTCTGTTATACAACTAATTTCAAACTTGTTTTTAGCTGCATGTTTCTGTCTATGATTGATATATGTGAAAATAATGTTTTTTGAGAAAGTGGAGGAGTTTATAACATTTTTGGTATTCTGTTTACCATGCAAACACTGTCCTCTTGTGTCAGTGCATACTGCATCACTGTATGAGACTTCTGTATCTTTCAGCTCCGGTGCAACTCAGGGGAATTCCTGTACATTTGTTGCACTTTGAGAAAAAGTGCTTTTTATTCTGATAAAAATTAGTGTAACTCCTAATCTTGATCCAGCTTTAATTTGTGGAAAGATTTGTCTCATTCCCATAATTGATATTACAGCATATATTCTGACATTTACTATTTTAGCAATAACTTTTTATGTCTGTTCTGATATGTTGTGACTTAATATTTTTTCTCCTCAGTTCTGTATCACTCAGATCTATCAGACTACATGATTAAATTAAGGATAATGGAAAATTAGTTCAGGTATTGGTCCACAAAGCTGTGCTGTTTTTATATCAGTCCAGACCTGAGAAATAGAGTGTGATTATAAGCATCCTGAGTGGGGCTGCTGCTACTGCTCAAGCGCTTGCCTGTGAAGCAGTGTCACTTTTCTCCTCCAGTAAACAGGGCTGGTGAGGATTCTTGCCCCCTTTTGAGGGGCCCGCCTGCCTGTTTATGAGCCAGTCCGGGGCTGTTTGTGCATGAGAGGCAGAGTGTGTGAGTGTGTGTTTGTGTGTATTAACAGTACTTCAGCAGAAGCCAGCTCGTGTTGCAGAGTTTTCACAGCGGTGTCGTCAGCCTGGGTGGTTTAAAAAAAAAAAAAATCCATGTTACAGCCAACAGTTGGGTCAGACTGCAGGCTTCTGTTTTGTCAAATAAAGGTGTACTGACAAGTCGTGTTTTTTGGCTTGTTCATCTTTATACCCATAAGAGAGGGCTAAAAACTAAAAATTGCTTTTTCTATAACAGATTTAAATTATGTTTTTCTTCAGTTTAATGCTCAGATACACTGTTTTAACAGCAGAGTACTATTTTTTCTTTTTGTTTATTTCTCATCTTTTTTCTGACCACTTCCTTCCATTTACATAGATTACAACCTCTCACAGGTTACTTTTAAATAATATTTTTAATGATAAATGACATTTAAACAAAATTTTAAAAATACTATTTTAATATAATGGTACTATACAAATAAATCAGCTCTGCGACATCAGTCAGTAGATTTAAAGTTGTCTCTGTGATAATTAGACCGACCTATGAACTCCATCATGGAATGTGATTGAAACACCTTTTTTTTAAAAGATGAACTGACGCAAAGTGAAAACGCTAGAACAATACCATTTGTCAGGGGCCCCTCAGTAATGACAGCAGCTGGTCTGATGTTTCACTGAGCAAGTCATTTCAGACAATTATGTGCTTTGTTGATCTACTTTTGTCCAGGGAAGCCCCCGTCACTGGCACAACTGGGGCGCAATGAGCAGCCGGCTCTTATGTAAACTTTCAGCTTGCCTTGTACTTATTAGCATCACTTCATTAAAATATTATCTGCCCTCCCTGTATGCGGAGTGGCTCACCAAAACGGCACTGCGGCCCATTGTTTCGCCATGAGAAAAGGCATCCTTGAATAATTAGCGGCCTGCCAGTGGAGCAGCCTGTGATGTAACAGAACTGAGATGTTTGGTATTATAAGAATGTCCCATTTCCATTCGACACTGTGGCACTTTGGGGCCCTTTCATGTGTAGTCTAGCATGCATCCCAGGCAGGGTGAAGGGGACCTCCCAGCCGCCTCCTCCTGGTGGGAGAGATGACACAGTCTCTGTCCATGACACAGTTCTCTTTCATCAGAAGCAGGATTTCACATCATACAAGAGACTGTTAATTCATAAACGAGCATTATTTGCAACATCTATTTTTTTTAAACTATTTTTTTAAAGTTGAATTGGATAAAAACAGGTTGAAAACAAAGTGAAAGTCTTCAGGGAAGGTTGAGTAAAGGCAGCAGTATGAACAAACATATATTCTCCCACCATTGGTCATTCTTGCCCTAAAAGGGGACACGCTGTCCTTCTCTTCCCCCTTGTTATGCCCCCGTATTGTGAAGTGGTTCCCCTCATTGCGCAACCTCGCTGCAAACACTGCTAACCCCAAATCGGCTTACTCTCCCCAGCCTCAGCAGGAATGCCATTTGGCCCGTTCAAATGTCACCCGTGTAATTCTTTGCTGGAGTACATTAATTTCTAGTAAGTGTGTAGGAAGCACAAGTGTAGCATGCCATGTGCCAAAGTAATTGCTTCCAAATGTAAGTCAAGGAGAAAAACAGCAAAATACAATTATGTTAAAGGACTTTCATGATCAAAATTTACATTGGTATTGTGGTAATTGAAAAAATAAACATTACATGATACAGTTTTTTAATATTAGGAAGAATAAGCAAATATTTCACTGAGGTACTGTCACTCACATGCCATAAACAGTTCAGTGTATTTAATGATACTCCTGTTTGTAATGTAATTAGAAAATTATGGCTTGTACTGTAAAAACCAGAAAAACAGCTACTAGAATTGGTCATTGTGTATCATGTAATTTAAGAGTCAAAGGAGAGTTCAGCTGTGGCATGTTGCTTGTCAACTTTGTACTATATCGTATGAGCTCATGGGTGAGGGGCAGGACAGATGGTGATTTTTGATCATCTTCTCTTTAATCAAATTCCGATAACAGAACAAAATCAGTCAGAATGCAATATGTTTTAACATCTAACTTCTAACACAGAAGACACACACACACACACTCACACACATATTTTCTTTTAGTTACATAGGTCATGCTGCCCTTTTTGCCCTCTCTGACCTCCCATGTCTCTGTTAGATGCTGCGGCCTGGCTGTGAAGCTGTCAGCTGTATCAACTATGGAGACAGTGTTAGATTTGACCCTGATGACCAGAGGGCTGAGCGAGACGTCCTCTCCTCCAGTTGTGATTGAAAGTTACACATAGATTTTGCCACTGAAAATCTGCCGGCTGAGGAATGCATTTAGACGGGGATAGATGGTCCATGGAGCAATCAAAGTGCGTGTCTGGCTCCAAAGACTTTACTTTTCCCAGTGTCCCTGTTGCCCTCTTTCTCCCCTCCCATCTAAACTGCATTCTCAAAGTGATCTGCTTTTAGCCCAGTCCAAGACAAGTGCCCAGTCCAAGACAAGTGTACCCTGCGGGTGTTGGGTTTGTTACCTGTCTGGCATGGGGGTCTGCCAGTCTGGGTCATTCCCACAGTCCAGAACTGAGGCCAACAGGAAAGCTCATAAACACACAGGCCTCCTACAAAGGTCTGGTCCTCAGCTCCCCGGCCCAGCCACACATCTGCCTCTGCTTAGATCTCAGGTCCCCCTTACATCCTTGCACACCTGGGAAGAATTACAGCCAGCATGTTTGAAGAAAAACCCTCCCTAGGGTTACCCAAGCAGGCAAAACACAGGCTTTGATATAAAGGCAGAACAGAAGGGTTGAATAGTTCAGTTTCAGGCCGGTTTATGTCAGTGAGTAATCAGACCACAAGTCCAGTGTATTATTTGCTGATAGGTACCTTGGTTTTTGGTGCCTTTTACATAGAGAACTTAATCACTTCATGGCTATTATCTGAATACATGACTCATCTTAGAATTTGGGCAGAGTATAATATAATAGTGGTCAACACTTTAAAACAGAAGAATAACATGAATGCTCACATGGGTGGCACCAGTGGGAATCAGAAGCCCTAACCTTGGCAGTGTTTGTGCTGAGCTCTACCTGCAAAGCTGTATGACTCAGGTTAATTGTCACTCTCAGAAGGGGCGTCAGTTAAGTGCCTAAAATAAACCTTAAAATGTGAGATTCTTTGGTCTTTAAAGGTTCAGTTGGTATCTTTTTATAAAAATACATTTTTGTCATATTTGCTGAAACTGTCACTGTATCCTGTCAGTAGCACAGTAGACAGATAATCTGTGAGAAAAATCGGGTTCCTCCTAGTGCTCCTAAAAGCATTTGCAGAATCCACCGTGCCTGAGCGAAAACAGCCAATCAGGGCCAGGGGAAGTCTCTAATGCATGTCAGTGCACACAGCAAAGACAAGTAAACAGAGGAAGACTGACAAAAAACAACTGGTTTTGTTGTTTGTTGGTCTCAAGCACCATCCCCTCCACCTCGCAATGACAAAGTCAGCTGATATATATGTAATCAGAACTATGTCAGTTTAGAAATGTTGATATGATATGTATGAAACGTTCGACTGTAACATATCCGTAGTTTGTAATATAAATTGCCAGCATTTTCTTCTGGTGACTGGGCTGACAAGAAGCTTGCTTTTACTTTGACAGAAGGATGCTGTCGTTGGACTTCTTCTGTCTACTTGTCTTTGCAGTGTATGCTGTTGTTGGCAGTGCAGCATGTGCACAAGCAGTGGTTGACATGCATTAGAGTCCTCCTGGCTCTGATAGGTTGTTTTTGCTCAGGCATGGAGGATTCTTGCAAATGCCATTAGGAGCATTAGGAGGAACCACATTTTTACACATAAAGTACTACTGTCAGTATATAGTGACAGTTTCACCAAATATGACAAAAATATTTTTATAAAAGTTATCTTCTTTAACCTTAAAAGCATGTTTTAAATGATGACTTGACTAACTTAATGTGATTCATATTGCAGGTATACTTTGACTGTGGTGCCAGGGTGGATGTGGTGGATGTCCAAGGCCTCATTCTGTCCCCCGGCTTCCCCTACAACTACTCCTCTGGGACACATTGCGTTTGGCAGTTCTTTGTGCCTGTTGATTACCAGCTAATTCTGGAGATATTTGACTTTGATGTGTTTGAAAGCCATGACTCTGCTGCTCAGTACTCTGCTATCTCTAGTTTTGAGGAGGAAGAGGCAGACGAAGAGGTGACTTTGACTCCTGGCAGCTTAGCAGCAGATGAAAGTTCATCAGCAGCTAAAGATCCCATGCTTCAGAGTGCAGACCTTGTCACAAAGACTCAGCAGTCCTCCCAAGATGGTGAGGTCAAGCAAGTAGTGGTCCAGGAGCAGTCCACAAAGATGGAGATTGCCAAAGTATCAAATTCTGCCAAAAGATCAGCTGATGCCTCTTCTGGCCTATCTTCGCCACCTCCTCCCTCTCTCCTCCTTCTATCGGGGGCTGTGCCTCCAGGAGACAAGGCTGTCAATTCCGCCTCCTCGTCTCACCTTAGGGGAGACCTCAACCCCAGTTCTAACCCAAGCCCAGTTGTGGAGGAGACCACCCTTGCATCACCACACTCCACTGACACTCCAGCTGAAAGCCCAGAAACCCAGCACTCAGTGCTTGACGCCTGCCCCCACGATGTCCTGTACATCTCAGACCTTATCACCTTCTCCTCAAGGTTCTGCGGGTCCAACCGGCCTCCCAGCAGCCAGCTGGTTTTCGGCTCCAGCCAGGAGATGGTGGAGGTCATCATGGAGCTCATCACCACCACCCACTGGGGCCGTGGCTTCGCTCTTCTCTTCCACTACCACAACCTCACCGAGCCAGGGGGGGACCACCGTGCCTCCGCTACCACAGCCAGCAAGGTAGATTCTCTGCTGGCTGCTGTGAGTGGAGCTGCCTTCTTCGCAATGATACTTACAAGTGCTCTCTGCATCATTTTCAGGTAACAGAAATGGAATAACTTTATTTACAAGATCATAAAGATAAAAGAATAACACAGACAACGGCACTCCTTAGTAGCAGTGGCCCCCCAGCAGGACGATGCGCCATGCTTAGCCACAAAAAGCTCAGGAATGACCTGAGGAATGTGACAAAGTGCTCAAGGCGTCAACCTGTTCTCCATATTCCCTGGATCCCGATCTGATCAAACATCTATGGGGCGTACTGTTACCCCACCTCACAACCCACAGGACTCAAAAGATCTGAAGCCAATGCCCTAATGCCATACACCATAGGACACCCTCCAGAGGTCCTGTGTCCATGCCTTGACAGGTCAGAGCCAAGTCCAGTCCAAGGAGCACCCACTGTGGATCGGGGGTACCTCTGGGGTAGCAGCACGTCCCTCGAATGTTCGATCAAATTGGGATCTGGGTTATTTGGAGGCCAGGTCGACGCCTTGAGCTGTCTCTCACATTCCTCAGGTCATTCCTGAGCAGTTTTTGTGGCGTGGCTCTGTGCACTGTCCTGCTGGGGGGCCACTGCCATTGACAAGTGTTGTTGCCATGAGGGGGTTTATTTTGTCTGCAATGGTGTTTGGGTGGGTGGAACGTGTCAAGTAGCATCCACATAAATGCCAGGAACCAAGGTTTCCCAGCAGAACAGTTATAAAGGCCAAAAACCAGCCACCAGGTGAAGCTTTTGTTGATTCATAAATATCAACCACCACAGAGATATGTTATGATTATTCTTATGAAGCAGTGGAAAACGTTTATATGTTGCTAATCTTATATGCATTTTTTTTTCATTCAAAGCAGAGGGCAAACATTTGTTTAATGTTTTATATAATGCAAAATTGTATGAAACAATGGTTCAAAAGATGGGGATCTTAGTTGGTTATTTAGCCCACCATTTTGTTTCAGAGCAAATAGCTCAACAAATACTACATGGAATGCAACTTAATACTTTTTTGCAGACATTCATGGTCCCCAGAGGATAAATTCTAGTAATTTTCATGATCCTCTGACTTTTCCACTCGTGTCCTCAGCTGGTTCACATATTTGTAGGTGCAGATTGAAATGTCTGAACAACATTCAGGTTCACTGACTTAACTCTGGCACACACATCTATGTCCCCAGAGGGTGAAACCTTATGACTATTTGGTGATTCTATCCATTTACATCTATTCGAATCATCAGGTTGAAATTCTAAGTTGTCCAGTGGCCAAAAACCTATTAAACTAATAACATTCCCATTAGCCTCAGCTGTATTTTATTTTTAAGGCTTATTATCAGATGTGAGCATGCAAACATGTTAGGCTAAGATGGTAAACATTATGCGAATTTGCATTTTTCTAAGATAATGTAGGCATAACCCACCCTACTCTGCCTTACTCTGCCTCTGATTGGCTTACCTGACATTCCTACCCTAGCTCAAATCAGTCTCACTCATTTTACCTTTACCTAACCAACCCAACCAACAAAGGCAACAAGTACTAGCCAATCAGAGGGAAAGTATGGCGGGTATTGCCTTCGCTATCCTAGGAAACGCAAATTTGCTTCCATGACATAGTCTGCCTGCTAAACATTGTTAGCATTGTCATGGTGAGCATATACGCATGCTGAGGTTAGCATTTAGCTCAAAACACTGCTGTGCTGAAGTACAGCCTCTGAGCCATTAGCATGGTTTAACTTAGTGTTCAGTGAATACTCTCCTGACTTCACAAGTCTTATCTTTGATTTCTTCCATGAATGAAAATGGGCTGGTCTGACACTAAATGCACACACACAGATGTACACACTCTCAAGTACACAGTCACTACTTTGTTGTGTTGACTCAGCTGGAAGCCTCAGTCCCTGATGTGGTGACCCTTGGTGATTAGTTGGGTTTGGCTGCAACTGTGCGGCTCCCTTGATGTGGGGCATTCTCACCATAGACAGCAGGGCATTCAAGGTACAGCACCTGGCATCAATTCCAGTACACAAAAACACAGAGGCTACATGAAAGTGTATGGGCGGGGAAATAAGGGGGAAAAGGGACAACAAGGAGAATTAAAACTCAATGTGCGTTTGGTACCAGTGGCATTGTCAGACAATCAAAAGGTGTAATTTACAAGCTGTTCCCTCTTGTCCATCCCAGGGGACAATGAACACAAGCTGAAGGGTTAAGTTTGGAGGTTTGTAATACTACCTGTTCTGACAAGCTGACTGGTTTACTCTACTGGTCCAGATTCAAAATCCAGGAAGGTTTAGATTTGCGTTAGTATTTAGCCTGTTGTGAGAAACACCCTGTTTAATATGATTTGTGTTAATTTCAAATGCAGCTCAATGTCTCCAACTCATCCTTCAGGCACAATAACTCCACAGGTTCTCACTATTAATGACAGGGAAATTGGAAACACGTGTTCAATAAAAGGAAAGTGTAATTAGCAAGAACAACACGAATCATTCAGAATCCAGGAAATGCATTACTGTGAAACGCCCAAGTAGCCTCAGTAGCTGTATTTTTCCTCCTCTTTCAGTTGTTCCCTATTAATTTAAATGAGTTCACAGAAATCATTGGAAAACAACTAGCCTGGTGAGTTAGGCATGATCTTGCAAGTTTAAAGCAGTGGGATTAACTCCCAAGGTCCCCTCTGGTCAGAGGTGAATGAGAGTCACTGCAGGGGTTGCCCTCAGATGACCGGAGGCTGGTAATGAACTCATTCAGCTGAGTAATTTTTAATAAGAGGGTACTTGCTGAAGTATTTCTGCATGCTTCATTGGTTCATATGGACTTTAGCAAGCAGCATGGTAAAAAAAACAGGTACGTGAAATTGGTCATTTTCCCAGTTGTAAAAGAATCTCATATTAATAGGGAAAAACATAGTGGACATGACTATCAGAAGTGAAAAAGTGACAGCGGTGCATCACTACAACCACTATGTGAAATGCTAGAGTTGTGAGACTGCAAGATCGTGGTGCATCTTGCTACATCATCCAACACCACAATACAGCAACTATTGAGGGGGAAATAGCCACAGGTATGCTGGAGCGAGTATATATTGAGTGAGGTGGTTACTATGTGAAAAAGCTCCCATTTCAGTACAGTTGTATGGGATAGTGTCCATTTTTACATTTCTGGTCAAATTGTGAACACCAGAGGGATTTTTATTCTTGGGAAAACTCCGCCAAGAGTGGAAAAAAATAGGGGACATTCATAAAAGCTGGGTTTTGGATGTGTCTGTAATTATAAACTGAATTGCTGTGGTACTGTATGTTTTCCAGACCCAAACTGTGTCCAAAAAGAGCCAGCTCCTGTGCATCTAGCAACTCTGAGGTACAGATACTTCTCTGTATTTTTTTCTCCCTTTTTCCTCTCCACGTGTCACTCTCTCTCCTCCCCTACCTGTCTTTTTCATTGTCCTATTTGTTAGTTACACATTCCTCTGAAAACAGAGCTTTATCTGGGATCACAGGGCGTTTCTTTTAATTTTCTTTGCCACTGAAGTCCACTGCTGTAGCACTTCAGCTCCACTCCCCATAGAGCTGCAACACCTCAGGTTCACTTCAGGTCATGCAGTTTTGAAACAAAGGTTGAACAACCTGATGATGAAGCAGGAAGTATTTAAAAACTGTAGCTCTCATTATACCAATAACGAAATAATCTTTTTTTTTTTTTTTTTTTTTGGTCTTCATTTTCATCATCTTCTTCAAAGCAAAATTGCCCAAAACACTGTGGTTCCATACAGAAGCATAATGTATTCAAACCCCCCCCCCCCCCCCCCCGTCCATCCATCCATTTTCCGAAGCCGGGTTATGGGGGCAGCAGGTAGAGCAAAGCATTCTAGCCGCCCCTCTCCTCAGCAAGGCTTTCCACCTCCTCCGGGGGGACCCTGAGGCATTCCCAGGCCAGCGCCAAACCACCAATCCATCTCATGCTCTATTCTACCCTCACTCGTGAACAAGTACCGACAATACTTGAACTCCTTCGCTTGGGGCAGTAACTCACTCCCAACCCAGAGGGGGCATGGTTCTCTGCCGTTTTCCACTGTTGACTCATCCCGAGTGCTTCACACTCAGCTGCAAACCGCCCCAGTGCATGCAGTAGGTCACGATGTGATGAAGTCAACAGAACCACATCATCTGCAAAAAAGAAAGATGCAATTCTGAGGTGACCAAACCAGTCACTGCCATCGCCAACTCAGAGAAATGGCCCTATTTTTTAATAACAAGATTATTATCTCAGAAACTTAAGAAAAGTTTTTTTGGAAAAAATCAGCTCTTCTTTTTCTTAATTAACTAGGTCATAATCTTGCTATTCAGAAAAACAGGAATTTATGAGATTATGAACTCGCTAATTCAGAAATATGGAGCAGATTTTTTTTCCTTAAGTGAATGCATTTTGTCATGCATTTTGCATTTTTCTTTGTCATGTATGATAGTTAACTGAATATCTTTGAGTTTTGGACTGTTGGTCAGACAACAAGACATTTGAAGAAATGACCTTGTGCTGTGGAAAGTTATACTGGCCTTTTTTTTTTTACATTAAAAAAAATGTATAGTCCAAAAGACTGAGTGAGAAATATCATCTGCAAATTAATTGATAATGAAAAGAATTTTCAGTTGCAGCCCTACCCTAATCACAAAACACATTTTCTTACTTATCACTACTAGTATTGAGTCATGCAGAAGTTTGTGAGATATTGACCTCTGAAAGCTGTGCCACCATGCAGAGTTACAGAGGGCCAGATAGTAGGAGCACTTCCTATACACACACACAGAGTGACATCCAGGGGCAAGGAAATTTCCATGTGTGTATATGTTTACGTGTATGTTCAATGTATACATAATTCTGCGATAACTGCAGCTGCACTGGGCTCTGTGTATTTCAAGACATTGCCTCAGCTTTGATCCTCTCTGGGAACACCTGTGCTGAACATGATCTGTATCATGATGAAGTACTGTGGATAAGCTGAACGATGTGGTGTGTGCTCATGTTGTAGGTGCCAGAGGGAGTCCAGAACACGGGGGCTGAAGTCAGTGAGCTGCAGCTGATGGCCGAGAATCAGGCCAACCTGGAAGCCACCACAGAGCAGGAGAACAACCAACGACAGCCCGCCACACACAGGTTGGGACAACACACACCTGCGCACACATGAATGCACACACAGGATGGAAAACCGATATACTGGATTAATGATGTTAGTCCTTGTATTCAAGCTTAATTTATACTCTGGTTGGTCTCAGTTCCTCTTGCAAGCATCTTAGATATACAGTATGACAAAAATTGCATTGCAACAAGCCCATAAATTGCACATTACTGCAGATGTCAATCATTTTGATTTACATATACACAACACATTTAGACCTTTTACAAGAATAATTTTAGGAATGATAATAATACCTTCAGGAATATAAATCCTACCATGAATTCATTTCCTGGCAATGCAATGATCTGATAAAGTTTCAGTGCAGTCATTTAAAAGTGACAGCCCAGGGTTTGAGGAATGTACCCCAATAGCGGTGATGTTTCTGGGAGATATCTTGCCAGTCATACAGTGTGAAATTGGATTTTCTGCTTATGAGTATGTCTAGGAGGCGCTTTTTCTTTTCTGTGTTCATCTATAGTGGTTATCTCTGCTCACGCTAACCACCCACTTCTTCTATTTATTCAGAGCAAATTGCAACTGCTGTTTCTGGAAATGGAAAACAGCAAATCTTTCTCGCCTGCCAGGAGTTTTCCTAGGAAAGATTTACCAAACAATGAGCGTTACGGCTTCGCATCACTATTGTGTTATAAATATGTCATTAGATATAACTTTAAAATGAAACAAACTGTGTATGAGGAACCCTCTGTAGATGACTGTGGGTGGGTGTGTAGAGTTTTCAATGAAAAGGAAAGTTGCATTAGTTTTGGAGCAGCACACAGGCTTGATCCTGGAACAATCAAAGGTCTCTCTCTCTCTCTCTCTCTCTCTCTCTCTCTCTCTCTCTCTCTCTCTCTCTCTCTCTCTCTCTCTCTCTCTCTCTCTCTCTCTCTCTCTCTCTCTCTCTCTCTCTCTCTCTCTCTCTCTCTCTCTCTCTCTCTCTCTCTCTCTCTCTCTCTCTCTCTCTCTCTCTCTCTCTCTCTCTCTCTCTCTCTCTCTCTCTCTCTCAGTGGGACTGAACCCAGGCTGAGAGATTTGTGGGTTGTGGCATTTAACCCACAAAGCAGCCTGGGAGTAGTTTTGAACAACAGGGGAGTACAGTCCCCCTCTGTGTGTGCTCCAGTCACGGTGTAAGGAGTTTACACCAAAACACATAGCTTATAAACAGTGAAGGAGTTGAAATTAGCCTACTCTGAACGTTGTTTTCTATTGAGCCATTTAAATTGCAGTACAACATCATGAGCTCTGCTGCTTTTCTCAGCAGCGAACAGTCCTTACTTCTTAATACTTCACCCTCCACATGATTTGTATATTAATTACTGACTCTGTGTTACGTTGAATTCGTGAATGATTTTTTTTTTTTCTCACATGCTCAAATGTTTGTTCAGATTTACCAAAGTCACACAATACAAACAAACTAAGTAATCGAAGAGGTGGTAGACCAGCAGCTTCTGTGTTCAGCACAGTGAAATGACTGTTTTTGTCGATGGAGTCTGGCGCTGAAGAGAGCGTAGTTAAGTTTCACTTTCAGTTTAGTTACCTGTTGGAAAGCGGTGTCTGTTTGGGAAGTACTGAGCATACCGACTAGATACATGAGACATGGATTATAGTGCGTGAGTTGTTAAAGATTTCGTAAATGTTTTGCTATAGTTTGAGTAATGATATATAAATGGTCATTTGGGAGGTGAGGTTTTCCTTTAAAGAGGTACTTTGTTTGGAGTTAAAAAAACACTCTTGTCATCGGTGTTCTCAACATAATTTGTGTCTGCATTTTTTCTGTTTCTCTGCAGTCAGTGCTGGTGGTGACATTTCCCATAGTGCAGAGGTGGACCTTTCCTGCAGCGGTTTGACTGAACTTGACCTTGGTGCAGATGAGGTTTTCATTGTATCTTCAGCCCCTAGCCCAAGCAGGCTACCCTTCTCACCTCACACAGTAAGGCCTAGATTCATGTCAGTACAGTTGTCTATGTTGTCACCTAGTAATGAGGTTACTTGGTCCAGAGCTAAACACTGAGGAGCACTAAAAATCTACATGCATGGCCATGTCAGTATTGGTTCAGACTGAAATATCTCAACATCTCAACAGATTTTATCTGAAAGCAGCCATGGTGCTATACAGTAGACAGTGAAATTGTCTATTTAATCTCAAGGCCAAACTCTCAGTGGGTGATCTCCTCGCTTTGGGGAAATGATCCCTGAACCAATGAACATCAGAGGTGACAGGGCATTCATTGCTTTGAATTGACCCAGTGTTCCTAATAAGACTGACACCATTTTATTGGCGTACTCGTGGTGTTGTCTAAAACTATGAAAACTATGAGGACATAAATGGGAAACGAGGATAATTAAAAGACGGGAGGAGCGTTGAAGAACGGTTCGACCAAGCATTTTTTTTCTCTGCTCTCTTTTGTATTCTCTTGGAATAAGAGTTGGCATAAAACAGCTCTGGCAGCTTTTTGAAGGACTGGCAAGCTTTTCTGCAGCCTAGGCTAATGGAGTATTATCTACAGAGCCAGATTCCCAGCTCCAATTGTGTATGTGTGTGTGTTTGTGTGTCTGTGTGTGTCATGCACGCTTTGGCACACAGTGTGTGGTCTGCCTGTGTGTGTCCTCCATGCAGACATCCATGTAAATAATGTTTGAGAAATGTTGCTCGGGCTAACAGCAGCAGAAGTCCCTGAAAAATGCCAAAGTCATCTTCTCAGTGTCACTGCCAGGTGAGCTTCCAGGTCAGTGTGGTATTTTCATGCCACACTCCCTCAGATTTGTAGACATGCATTAAGCCGTTTGATAACATTTTGTTGCAAAGGACCCCTTCGAAGGAGAGCTTCAGTTTAGGCACAATAAAGCAATGAGGAGACTTTAAAACCTTTCTTGCTGTGGGCAGGGTGATGAGATCAAGGCAGAGAAGTCTGGATCAAAATGGTCTGGTACATTCCTTGAAATGTAAAAGACATAATTCAACTGTCTAATTTTTCTAAGTATCTCAGGCCTCTCAATGCACCCCTAAAGGGTCTGAGACCCCACCTCTGGAACTATGGTTTGCAAGCCACTGTGTTGGGTGCCTGATTTCTCACAGTGTGTGTCAAATCTAAAAGTTGCCATTGTGTTCATGGAGCTTTACCGACCAAAAGAACATTTTATTTAAACCCCTAGCTAATTCTTGTCTAGACAAAGCTAGCTGCTAGTGACTCTGTGTAAAGGATTATGTGGACTAGTTCTAGTCCCTATAACCCCCCCCCCCCCCTCCCCTGATCAACAGCAGCTGACTGATCAGGAAGGATAATGTGACCTTTGCACATCTAACCTGTCAATTAGCCTCTCCTAGTTTAAGCAAATAGTCTCAATACAGTGACGTTTCCTCTCAAATAGTCCTTCATTCGGACCTGTTATGGTCAGATGGTAAGAGTCGTGCATACACAACACCACAAATGTGACTGAAATCATTCCAAAGCCCCTGCTGTTCTCTTGACAGCTTTACTTTGCTTAATAAATAATGATTGAGATTGGTACGTGAGCCACACATGCTTGGCTGGCTGGCTGTGTGACTGAGTGGGCCAAGCTAATCAGCACAGTTCCCTCTTGTTAATCCATGAATGTAGTACACAACAATCTGCAGGCAGGGATAAATTCAGGTGTTAGGAGGAAATGTGGCAGGTGTAATCGGCAGACTGGCAGCCAGTCAGTTCCTAATATCCCGACCATAAGGACTATGTCGCTGCATGCAGTGATACTACTGTCTCTTGACAGCAATTTAAGTGTTAGGCAATAAGGCGTACATCCTTAGAGATGTAGTTATTTGTTACCTGATAGTTTTATCCATCTGCATTTTATTCACATTAACAATAACAATGAGATAAAGCGGTGTTACTGTCTGAGTCCAGTCTGTCTCTCGATGCACAATACCAAAGATGCGTGCGTGATTCAATAACAAGCCTGCTGCTCCGTGCAGGTCATTGACCATTGTAACTGCAGTTGAGTGCTTGAGCATAATGCCACCTCTGATATGTGAGCTATTTATGTTGTGTGGTTGTCTTCATTCCTAATTAGTTTGTTTATCCTCTCTAGGCCACTCTTGTCTTGTAACCTTTGTTGTCCTAGAGAAAGTTTGTTTTCTACACATGTAGTTTTTCAGCACTTCATTGCTTGGTATTCATAAATGAACACATTTTCGAATTTGGAAGTACAGTCTTTACTCCTCGACACTGAGCAGTTGGGCATCATAGTCAACAGAGACAAAATTCAGTTTCAGTTTTCGGGCAGATAAAGACAATATGGTTGCCAGTAGACATGCTACTGTATGTTGCTTAAGGCACTCTGTTGGTGCCCACTGCAGACAGGCATGGACTGTTAATTTTAATTTTTACATTTATGCAATCTGTGTGTCTTAGCAGCGGGAGAGGTTTCTGCGGCACAGTGACACTGGTCCCAGCCCTGCAGGTGACTGGCCCTCACCGGACTCCACCACCTCACCCACTGGCACACGGTCCGGCAAGGACGGCAGCGGTGGCTGTGCCAGACCGAGAGCGTGGAGCGTACGCACCTTCCAGGATTTCCTCCCTCCACTGCCACAGCTGCATAAGAAGTGGTGCAGCTGGAACTCCACCAGTCCCTTCACCAAGCTGGTGGACAGCGTCAGTACTAGAACCTTTTGTTTTTACACTCAGGAACATTCATGACATGTGAAGTTGATGTAGAGTGGTCAGTGCTAGACCCAGTTCAGCTAATTTCATGTGTTTCCGATGTAGTTATATTGTCTTCAGAATTGTCTTGATCAGGGATTCTTACTTGACTTAAAGGGTCAGTTAACCAAAAGTACAAAAATGATTTCTTACTGACTTTCTGTGGTACTCCTCCAGTTCTCCAGTCCGCATGTTGAAGTAGTCCTTGAGTCCTTGAGCAAGATACTGAGCACTGAGCACCTTGAGCATTTTTACACCTATCCTTCTGTCTTATTGTCTAAATCTCGCATCATTCCAGGCCCCATCCAGTTTGGTCACTGACTGCAGAGGGGACAACAGCAGGAGGGTCTTCTCTGATGTTCACCTGGATGCCAAGGCAGACAACAGCACCATCTCCGACTCATCCATCAGCAATGCCTCGTACCCGCTGTCGCAGCCCGCCCAGAGGCAGCGGCGTCTCAACTCTACCAGCAACCTGCGGCGCACTCGCTTCACGGGCCCTTGCTTTGGTCTGCTATCAGGGACTGCAGACCAGACAAAGGCCTCCGGGGTTCCTCATGCCCAGGGTTCCCCCTCAGAACCCAGCTCTGGCTCTTCTTCTTCCACCCAGTGTCAGATCGAGAGCGGCCAGGCTGGAAAAAGGCGTGATTTCCCAGGCGAGGGAGACCACGTCAGCGTGCCGGTGTTTGCCATCTCGGAGGAGGAGGACCGGCAGCCTCTGGTCTCAGCTGAGCACCTGAACCAGACGTCCGCCGTGCTGAATGGATTGGTTAGGGAGACATATGATGGGAAGGGGCCTGCCGTTGGAAGCACAGGCCTCAGCCCGCAGAGCCAGAGGGCCAGACCAGAGTGGAGGCCATGGGGGAGCCAGGTGTCAGGAGGGGTTGGTCCTCTCCCTCCCAGCACACTCACCACCATGACCGAGTCAGGCACAGTCAATGACTGCAAGCCGTCTCTCGGTCACCCCACAGCACTCTGCAGTGTGACCAACCAGATGTGACCAGACAGGCTTTAAGGTGGTGAAGAGAGCAGGAACTCTGGTGGGCCAGTTGTGCATTTCTGAACTCTGTTAGTGCCACTCTGTGAAATATATAACCTACTTCTTAAATTTCTGATATCAACTTTTACAAAATGATTATTACATATACTGTAGCCTCATGCTGGAAAATAGTCTTCTCACTTTAGTTGTTTTCTATTTTTATAAGATGTGTTTGGACAAAGATGGAATATTATGCTGCTTACTATGCCAAGGCACTGACTGCTATGGTATTATTTGTATAAAAAAGATGACTGATTGCAAACATGAACAAAAAAGTATTTCCTGAGTGAGAACTGCAGAACCCCAAACTCTTAGGAGCACTTTTAAACCAGATTTATTAATCAGTTTGATGCTATTCAGCGAGTTATAACACTCCAACCATTGCACCTTGCTTTCAATAGCTCATTCATTCTGGATTTTGTGCTGCCATGTGCCAGCTTTCTGCTTTTTCCTTAATGTGGTTCTTCATGTGGTTATTTCTTTAGCAAAAGCTTACAAATGCTATTACAATTACTTATTACCCAAAAGTGTTCTGCAAAGCATAGAACGTACATTGATATTTATGTTGCAACATTATATGCATACTGTATGTACTCCTAAGGCTGATACTGGATTATAAAAGGGAAATCAAAATAAAGTTAAAGCACATAGAGAACTAATATTCACTGTTATGTAGTGTAAAGAGAGAACTAGCGATCACAATAGTATTTAAATTGAGTTATGAATTAATGTAAAGTTTTAATAAAGGTTAAGTCATTTACATGTTGTGTCCTTGATCTGATACAAGATGCAACACAATCAGTTGGAACCTCAAACATATTTAGGTCAAAACCAGATCTCGTGCTGATCTTTCATCTGTCATGTGAGTGTTTCAATCAGCACCAGTTAAGATTCACACTCTTTGTCTTCAGCAAATTGAAAATACAAATGCAAAGGAAGCCAAATAAAGGGACAGACATTTTTTACTGTTTACTTGAACACTACTTACAATAGGTGACATTACAGATGGCAGAATTTGCTACCCTGCATTCTTATTACCAGAACTGAAAGATCCTCTCCGCACATTTTAACACATAATAATCTGCTTTAAAAAATTTGTGTCTGATTAAATCCAGCTAACTTAACTACTCTCTCATTGAAAAATCCAGAACCTATGAATATGCCCCTTTTTTATTATTATTATTATTATTATTATTTCACCTCCGGACACAAGATGTCTTCTCTTTCACTGAAAAGCCCATGTTCAGTTTGTGTGTGCTGGGGGGTTTCAGATAATGCCTGCCATACATGACAAGACTTTGGAAAGACTAAAGTGTGACACCCTCTAACATCTTCAGACAAGTTTTAAGTTGGAGCTCAAGATTTTGCAAAGACTAGGGCTCTCACGGGGTCACTATTTGCAACACTACTAGATTTCTTTTGAAATTATTTCCCATTCTGCTCCTGGTGGAAAATATTACACTAAACGCCCTTTAAGAAATATGACATATTAAAAATTCCTTACATGTACACAAAAATGCTTAACTCTAGAAACACAACCTAAAATGCATTGATTTGGATCCATATAATTCATAAAGATAAATTGTATTTGTGTACAACATTTACATTTTGGATTTTGTTGCCTCAACTTGCTACCAGCCTCTGCTGGTTAGCTGCATTATTTCAGTGAGAAGAGACCATGGAAGTGAGAGGCAAACTGTATCAAAAATTAAGATTCCTCACTAAAGAAAATGAGAAAAAACCTGACTTAAGACAGCTTGGACTGAGTTTTATGAGTACCTCACACCAAATAACCAAGATCACGGGTGCGCACACTAAATGAAGTAAAACTCCTGATTTTAATTCAGACAAGAGTCGTTTTATGTAAGGCGTGCTTAAGCTGCATTTTGGACAACGATTGGCTCTTTAATTAACTGATGTCACAAAATCCTGCTCAAATGGACATGTCTTAAACTTAGATTTAAGAACACAGAAACATTCCAATCAGCAGATGAAAATGAAAGCAGCCTTCTAGTGTCAAGCATACATCATTCTTACATCCAGGTAAGGGTTAACAGTGAGCAAAGTGGAGGGGGACCTTTAAGGTATTGACAAACACAAGTCAGTTTCTACAGATAGCTCAATCAGTCTTAATTTGTCCAGATAAGCGGGCAGATCTTTATTTATTTCAAAGACAATCTTAGCATCGCTAATACTACAGAGTAACATACAGGGTAAAGAGGCATTTATCAAATATATTTGTCAAACACGTCCTCAATTTTTTTTAATGTGCCTAGTTTTACTCTATAGTGATTAAACTAGAAGTTGATTATAGTCTAGACTAACTGTTGAAATAGTGCATTGCATACAAAGTTTACAGGCATCAGTAAGGACTGATGTGAATGTGACTGATGCTTGTTCAGTCTCCCATATCGCTGGGAGTTGTGATGAGGTAGAATGAAACCTGCCTCTTCCATACTGCTGAGCAGCCTGGTTCAGACTTTTGCACACATAGTGAGTAAATATTTGCCTTAGTATACAACATGCCCTCCCACTCCCCACCCCAGGGAGACTGCAAAGCACTCCTCCAAAGCCTCTTTATTACCAATTCCTGATTGGGGCGGCTTGGGACTGTTGTTGGCTTAGGGTGCCCAGATCTCCGGTAGGGAATAATTAAAACTCAGCCACTCTGTCGGGGGATCGACTGGGCTTTTGCTGAGGGCCTGAGCCGCTAAGGAATGCCAGTGTGGACCCACCATGACTCAGGGGGTAAAAAAAAAAAAAAGGAACACCTAAAGCATCTAACTAACACCACAAATTAATTGCGCTAAGGCAGAGGCCAGGAAAGTGTCCATTCACAATCCCATCTTGCCACCAACACTTAAAAATATGATGTGCTACATTCCCAAACAACACATACTGAACCCATATTACTAACACTATATCATCCAAAATGCATATCATTTTATTAAACTATCAAGGATATCCTTTGAAGAAGTTACATTTTACGTTGCCTTTTTTATGATGATGTACATATCATTTTGGAATGAAACTCTTCATATGATTACACATCAGATATTGTAAGCCATACACTGTATGAAGATGGCCCTTCAAAGATGTTCGGTTCATATCAGACGCTTATAGACTTAAAAAGAGGCCTTTTCATTTGTGTGAGATGAGTTATGTGCAAATATCCTCATAGCTGTACAATATAAACACATCTAGCAAACAAGTTTAGACATCTTTAGTGCGTATTCTTATAAATCGACTCAAGGCCAAAGTCAGGGCCCGCTCCCCCATTCTCCACCAGCATTTTCTACACACTAACAATAGTGAACATACAAAAAAAAAAAAAAAAAAAATCAAGACTTCATGCTTCAATATGTAATAAGGCCTCTTGAAACTAATGTCCGGATGTACTCATTTGATTAACCTAAATAATAACCTAAAAGCAAAGGCTGATTTGTCTATTTTTACAGTAGACATTATTACTAAGTGTGCATGTTTGCATGATGGGGACTAACTGACACTTGGGTGATGATAGTCATAAATGAGAGGTCATTAGATTCAACATGACTGTTCAGTGACATGTTAACACTGATTTTTTTTTTTTTAACTAACCACCGAACATTGTTCACCTACAATTAAACCAACAAGACAGCAGCTTTGTGTACCTGAGGAACCAGAGGAAATCTAACCAAACAGAAAAATCTACTGTCTGAATAAACCTCTATCACAACATAAATGACAACAAAATAAGCTACTGTTGAGTTTGTATGAAGAGGCGAAGCTCCTCCCCTTCTGGTGGACCACCATGGGACCTTATTTTTAAAAAATATATGTACAGTAACTAATAGTGAGAGACAAATAATCTTTTTATCACATCTGAATTGGGCCATGAATCACGCTTATGATGTATGACACTTTAAAAGATAAAGATAAAGAAATATAACACTGAAAATATTTAATTAGAAAGACTTCACAAGTTGTGTAAGTAACGTCCTAACAGTCACTCGCTGAGGCTATGCCTGTGTTTTTCCCAGTGGCCACTTGCGGTATTGCAGCAATAAAATTCCCTGCGCCCAAAAAAAGCATTTTCCCCGTGGACCACCTTCATACAAGAGACATCAGTAAACGTTTGATAGGACATCTTAAACTGTAAACAAGGCTCATAACTCTTTCTATTATGAATTTTTGATCAGTGGAGGTTTTATATTTGTAAGGCTTTCCTCGAGCCGAGATAAGCAATTATAAAATCCAACTTAATGATACAGCCATGGTTTCACAGCGGGATGTAATCACACAAGCAACAGGTCTTGCTCATTCTTTCGCCTCCTGGCTGATAAAAAGACCAGGAGTCACTGAATAAACACATCAGGTAAGATAACATCATATGTGTGTGGAAAACTAAATGGTAGTACAACAAAGCTATAACAAACTGCAACTTTCTTGACTTGCAAAATTACCTTTTAAATTACCAAATATGTGTGTAATTCATGGCACAATTCAAACAGGATAAAAAAAATATGTGTCTCTACCGTACATTTTTTTTTTCTAAACACCTGAAGAGGAGGGACTCTGCCTCTCTATTGGCATGATAGTATAAACTGCTGGTTCTGCGAGTGTATCCTGTAAAACTCTACTCTATGGGCTGACGCCACCACAGGAACATCACCTCCAGCATATCTAACCATTACTGGTTCCCTGGAGTGCAAACTTTTTTTTTCCTCTCAAGAATTTACATGGAGTAACTGTGCATTTCATCAAAGCTTATCCCTTACTACAAGGCTGGGAGAAAGTGTCTCCCACTACACTACGTTAATCACCTTGGAGATGATTATCCGGAGCAAAGCATACAGCAGAGGCCCCCGTGCCCTCTGACAGCGTTACAAAACATTGATCCCCTTTCCAATCCTCTACAAATATCACATGGGATTATGAATCTACTCTTGTACATATGTGTGGTTTTGACATGGCTTTATGCCTTCGTCTGGGAACACAGCAATGACCCGGCAAAACGAGAAGTCTCTGGAAGGTGGTGAGACATTTACACTTTATAATTAAGTTTAAAGGTTGGATATTTAGTTAATTTTCATCAGCATTATGGAGGAAGTCCTGGATTCTTATCTCAGCATGTCATAAGACTGAAAAATATAAACATAAAATAAGATATAAACAAGGTAAATGTACATTAGGTGGTCTGAGCCTCAGCTACCATGACTGGAGGAGAACTTAATATCAAACATGCTCACCAACATGTGCAATTGTACATAAATGGCCTTAATCCACAGAGATTGCCTCACTCGCTCTTAATCTGAGAAAACATTTTTGTCACATAGGCTGAAGGACATGTTAGGAAGCATTTTTAACAAACAAATACATTACTCCCAACAGTTGGTCGTTGTTTACCTGGTAGAACACACAAACGCATGAGCCACAGACAAAATTGATCTAAATTTAGATGGTGGCTGGTGTTAAATGCCCTCACAGGTCGTCACTCTGAAAAGCAGCTTAAACCCTTAGTAAACATTGAACTTTAATGTTATTGTGCATAGCATTATTTCACACAGCCCTGTGTCGGGGAAGACACTGATCACTACTGTAAATGGATACTGATTGTAATTTCTGCATTAGGTTATTGCATAACATTTGGAAGGCAGTTAGCTACGATGGACACAAAAAAAACTTAACAAGGTCATGTCTACGAGATGCTCAGGTATCTACATTTGACACTTCGGTGGAGAAACAAACCGCTCTGCTCCTTCAGCTCTTGAAACGCGTCTGCTCACATATATGGTTGAATTTCCTGAAATTAAGACAAAGAAAAGAAAGAACATCAATTGAGTGCTGCATGTGAAAACACAAAACCAAAGAGATGAGGTGACATGAAGCATCTAATACAGGTCTGACAGCAGACACAGCGAACTGTGGAAACAAATTAATACAAGAACTCCCTCTAGTGGTTAATAAGTAAACAACATGCAAAGGGCAAACACCCGGTGTCTCTGAGGTATAGTCAGAACTGTGATCACAACACGTTTACGACTCAACAATGGCACAAAAAATGCATCGTTGATATCCACCCAGCTGGCTTGAGGAATATGTGTGACCTTTCAAAATGAGTGTCTGTTAATACCCAGAAGTCTATCCAAAATATCCACAATAAATATGTTAAGTACAAGTGAAAAAAACTGCGGCTCTGACAACTGTGTCATTCCTTAAAACATGTCAATACATGACATTCAGTGATGAAGTATTATCTGTTTGTGTTACAGTACATGCTGCTTTTGATGGCTGCACGCAGGTGGGGCCCACTACAGTATGTATAATGGACAATCACTCCAGATGGGTCTGTGCTGTTCACTGGTCAGCATTTTTTTTTAAACTACAAATTATGGCTACAGATAAACAAACAGTATAGTAGAGAAGTAAGACAAAGTCAATTCGTTGATACAGAAGAGAAGCGATATACTGCAGAATTTAAAGATTTGACATTTGTCACACAAGGAAACATATCATCACTGATGCAGACAAAATTTGAGCCAATTATGCAGTTTCATTAGCCCCTTTTACACTGCCAGATTTTCCGCGAATGTTGGGCCGTTTTGCCGGCAAGCTGCAAGCGTTTAGACACACAGAGCCGGATTGGCGAGTTGATCTGAGGTGCCCAATTTTCCGCCTCGTAGGGTAGTCATATTGGTGGAACCCCTTTAGTTTAAACAGACCGAGGCAGCCTTCCACAACGTGAGGGGCTGTTGAAGACTCGTGGGAGGAGCTGTTGATGATGCCGCACGTGCGACCCATTGGCAGTGGATAAACAGGAAACAGTTGATAGCAGGAATTAGCGAGCAGCTAGTAGCAAGAGGGAAACGCAAACCTGACAGACACTGTAAAGATGAGCAACTGGGGAGACAAGGAATTGCGCGCCTTCCTTGCCTTCGCAAATGAAGAGGCCATTAACCGTCAGATGACGGGAACAGTGAAGGACGGGCTGACTTACGAGAGAATTGCCAAAGGACTGACCAGCCGCGGCTTCCTTCCCACGTCACTGTTTACGTCACACGCTGAGCTACACATTTTGTTACTTGCTCACACCCCCCATTGCTCCGAAAAAGGCACATTCTGTATAAACAAAAGTAGGTAGGCGGCATTTTGCTGCACTCCCCGATTTTGTTTTTATACTGCCAATGCTGAAAAAAAGACTGATTGGGCTTTCCTGCAAATTTGCACAATTCCTATCTAAAAAGGGCTATTGTTGTCAGTTAAATCTACAGTTCCACCATATAACCACTAGAGGGCAGATCTAAGACTTGTGGTGCTTTGAATGTAAAAAGACTTACACTGCATGATGTGCCTTCACCTGCGTACGACAGTTGCGTCCCCAGTAACAGTCGGGACGAGATGTTACAGTAGCTGAGGAACAAACGTCGAATTAAGTTTTTACAGTTACCATGACATATAACAAAAAGTCTAAACCCCTTTTATGTACAAGTTGTCCACAAAGGTGAATGGCATTAAAAATGGTTATGAAAAAACATGATTTTGGTCTGTCTGACCTGGCAGTTCAGTTGGAAGGATGTTCTGTCTGTATTTGTAGGCCAGCTCCTTGAATGCTCGCAGGCCGCAGCAGAAGCACAGGATGACATCGGCAGAGATACGAGGATCTGACGGGGACAGAGCGAAGAAGGACGGAATATTAACAATCAGTGTGGAGTTGAAAGTCCACAGCTTACTGATGAAGGTACTGAAGGTTTACCTGACAGAGAGTAGTTTCTCTGCTGTAAGGCCTGCAAAGACTCCTGGAGTAGATCTCTCCACGACTTCCCTCTGGAGGACAGGTAGTTCTGGAAGACGGATGGAAAGAGAATCTTAACATCACATATGACACTAGGTGGAAACGTGAATTTGAAGTATCACACATCTGTTGCATGGGTTGTAAGCAAGCGGCAACCTCTGAGGCTGAAAAATGAAGCCAATGAGGAAGTGCCAAAAACTGCAGTTTAACTAATGGCCACTTGAGGCTGGCTCCAAAAGTGAATAAACATGTTTTTGGTCTCTATAGCTAATTTCTCCCTTCATGACAACTGTACAGGCAATGAATTTTTATATAACTCCCCCGTTTACATTTTATTAAGACTTAAAGTTCCACCCCTAACTCCTCCACAGCTTCAACCTCTCATCCACTATGGTCAATTCTGGCTCCTAAAATCCAAGATGGCGACGGCCAAAATGCCAAACTCAAGGCTTCAAAATGGGAGTCCATAAACCAATGGGTGATGTCACGGTGGCTACGTCCATTTTAGCTTTAGTTGATAAGGCTGCCATTTAGTAATCTGGAGAGCATATTTAGCTTAGAGTAGCAAAGTTTAGTGAATGCACAGATCTAAAGTGTCTTAGAAATTCATGAAGGAAAATATTTTGTCAGCAGTTGCCCCTGTCAGAATCAAACACCCAGGACAGGTTATAACAGTAAGCCCTACCCCCTGACCTAATCATGTAATGCATTCTAAAATCCAAATAAATAACTGAAAAAAAAAAGAGAAAAATCATTGGAATATTTGATATGCACAGATAGTCCATTTTACCTGAAGGATCTCTGATTCATAGTTATTGTTGTTCAGCACACCATCCAGGCATTTGTCTGTCAGATTGAGCTCTGAAAAAAAGTAGAATTTAACTATGAAAGATTTTGTAAATTACAACACATAAATTAGCAGTACAAACAGATATCTGAGAAGCTATATCTCAGCAAATGTTTGAAGGTTGCAGGTTTGAACTCCTGAGCTGCACCTTTGTTGTACAGAGATACATGAGCTCTGGAAGCTGAAGTCTAACTTTATCTGAGCTGCTAAAGCATATGTTTCTTCCACACTGATACAAAGTCACTGAGTTACAGCAATACTGCTGAACAGTGTATGAAGCTATTAATTTAACACTGTGTCTTGTTATTACATGATTATCACTCAAGGTCAAGGTCAGATACCTCACATATAATGCACATTTAGTGATTACATGTGTACATGCTACACTGGGCTTATTGTAAAAGGAAAACACCTACATATATTCTGCTGTGACATGCTTCATACATTTATGCAGGAAAATGTTTCATTATAGTTTTACAATCAGCTAATAACATTTTGTCAGATACACAGAGTGCTCATTATCTGAGGCTGACAATCATCACAATTACAGATATTTCATTTGGACACCATTTGTGAATCAGCTCCTTCAATTAAAAAGAAATGTTACAATCAGAAAAAAAAAAAATCCCATAGTGGTCGAAGCCTACAACCCAGCATTACGCCTCACAGTGGAAATCCCCCTGAGGCTGTTTTTCTGAAACAGATACATACCGCTGAATCGAGCCAGACAGCCTTGACAGCCAATCCTCTGGCAACCCCAGTACATATGACAGAATGGTCGCTGGCACAGCACACCTGCCAACACACAGCACATCATGTATACGAGGTGTATAATGGGGTTTGTGCAACAACCTATCCATACGCCTATCTGTGCTTTAATTATCAGCTGATTTTACATGAACTTAAAGTACTAAATGTATGTATATTTAACATAGATTTATACTGAAAAGCCTTACGCAATTTAAGATATACCAGCACCAGGTGGCTTGTACTACCTATAAATTTCAATTAGTTCTAACTGAATTTCTATTTCACTCTAGTTACATGCAGTTTTCTGCATGACAGTATAATTGTATTAACTACATTACATTACATCTCTGCAGAGGGAATAACAAGGACTGCTCACATTGTTGAGCAGTGACCTGCTCGCTGTTTAGCTCAGCCCGTCTGTCTGGCATTGGCTGGAGGCAGCAGGTGCAGATGAGATGGCAGCCCTGAGGGGGGCAGCGATACTCCTGAGGAGCTGCGGACAGGATGGGAGCAGAAAAAGGTTTTAGACAGGAGCAAAGACATTAAGGTATGAATGGAAAGCAGGAGGATCCTCACAGTTGTGCTGAAGCCTGCTTTCACATGCATTTTCCAATTAAATAACACACTTTACTTCTTGAATTTTGGTAACAGGATGCTGCACCCAGCAATTTGTCATTTAGTGACATATTTAACTTTAGTTACTGAGCTCATCTGTAACTATAATCACCTGAGGGGATGTCAGAGGATGTTGAAGGCTGCTCCCCTGTGGGCTTTGCAGATCCCTCCTCAGTTGCTGGTTTGGGTGGAGGAGGTATAAGTGGTGGAGCTGGCAGGCCAGGGAGCCAATAGTTTGAACCTGTAGCAAACAGCACCTGACTGACGTCCCTCCTGTAGCCAGGACACTGTCTGCAGATCACTAAAGGCTGACTGGGGACAAAACACAACAGAAAATCATCACGTGGAGGTGTTATTCAGTAAATGAGAAAACAGGCTCCCAAATTTTTATTGTGTCACGATATTCTGATGACAACTGTTTTTCATAGTTAAGTGAATGGTGTTTTTTTCATTAACACACACCATAGATGTGAATATTTTCAGAACTTGTGATTATTATCCTTCAACAATGTGTTAACTGTTTTCATTTTAGATATTGTACATATCTAATTTTAAAGAGACTTTTTTAAATCATTGCCCAGGCAACACATTGTTAGACATATTTTAGTCTGTTAGTAACGTAACGTAAACTAACCAAAGTCTGGTGCCAAAATGAACACTGCTTTACTACAGATACAAACTATCAGATCTTACCTGATGTCTGAGGAGTCGCTGTCATTGTCAGAGAGCTCAAAGAGATAATCTGAACTGCCCTCCTCATCTGAGAAAGAGCGCTCAACTTTTGGCTGCAACATGTCCTGAGTTATCTTGTTCCGGCTGTCCATGCTCTTCAGGTCCTCCTCACTGCGGCACTTCTCTGTGGAAGAAAGAGGGACACACAGATGTATACAGAGCCATTATACTAGGTAAGTAGGTCTTGCTTACATGCCATTCTTTCTTCGTCAAAGGCATAACATGCTGGCATTATGAATAAAATTAAGTGCCAACATGTTAAATACTATCAAAATGGTCTTTATCTGTGCAAACCTGGGTGCTGGATGAGGTAGGCCTCCACCAGGTTGTTGAGGATGTGGTTCTTACGAATCCTCTCCACAGGGCAGCGGCAGGTGGGGCAAAGAGAAGAACGCTCCATCCAGCCTGAGTAGCAGGCAGCACAGAAGACATGCATGCAAGGCTGCAAGCTAAAACAAGAGACTTAGAATTAAAACTCACACACCACTGGTATTTAGTGGACATGCTGCATGCATGCAAAGAGCCTTACAAGACCACTAAGTACACTGAACAAAAATATAAACGCAACACTTTTGTTCTTGCTCCCACTTTTCATGAGCTGATCTCAAGATCTAAAACATTTTCTATACGTACACAAAAGACCATTTCCCTGAAATATTGTTCACAAATCTGTCTAAATCTGTGTTAGTGAGCACTTCTCCTTTGCCGAGATAATCCATCCCACCTCACAGGTGTGGCATATCAAGATGCTGATTAGACAGCATGATTATTGCACAGGTGTCCCTTAGGCTGGCCACAATAAAAGGCCACTCTAAAATGTTCAGTTTTATCACACAGCACAATGCCACTGATGTCGCAAGTTTTGAGGGAGTGTGCAATTGGCATGCTGAATGCAGGAATGTCCACCAGAGCTGTTGCCCGTGAATTGAATGAACTGAATCATTTCTCTACCATAAGCCGTCTCCAAAGGCGTTTCAGACAATTTGGCAGTACATCCAACCGGCCTCACAACCGCAGACCACGTGTAACCACACCAGCCCAGGATCTCCACATCCAGCATGTTCACCTCCAAGATCGCCTGAGACCAGCCACGCGGACAGCTGCTGCAACAATCGGTTTGCATAACCAAAGAATTTCTGCACAAACTGTCAGAAACCATCTCAGGGAAGCTCATCTGCATGCTCGTCATCCTCATCGGGGTCTCGACCTGACTGCAGTTCGTCGTCGTAACCGACTTGAGTGGGCAAATGCTCACATTTGATGGCGTCTGGCACGTTGGAGAGGTGTTCTCTTCACGGATGAATCCCGGTTTTCACTGTTCAGGGCAGATGGCAGACAGCGTGTGTGGCGTCATGTGGGTGAGCGGTTTGCTGATGTCAACATTGTGGATCGAGTGGCCCATGGTGGAGGTGGGGTTATGGTATGGGCAGGCGTATGTTATGGACAGCAAACACAGCTGCATTTTATTGATGGCATTCTGAATGCACAGAGATACCGTGACGAGATCCTGAGGCCCATTGTTGTGCCATTCATCCACGACCATCACCTCATTTTGCAGCATGATAATGCACGGCCCCATGTTGCAAGGATCTGTACACATTTCCTGGAAGCTGAAAACATCCCAGTTCTTGCATGGCCAGCATACTCACCGGACATGTCACCCATTGAGCATGTTTGGGATGCTCTGGATCGGTGTATACAACAGCGTGTTCCAGTTCCTGCCGATATCCAGCAACTTCGCACAGCCATTGAAGAGGAGTGGACCAATATTCCACAGGCCACAATCAACAACCTGATCAACTCTATGCGAAGGAGATGTGTTGCACTGCGTGAGGCAAATGGTGGTCACACCAGATACTGACTGGTTTTCTGACCCCCCCAGACCCCCCCAATAAAGCAAAACTGCACATTTCAGAGTGGCCTTTTATTGTGGCCAGCCTAAGGCACACCTGTGCAATATTCATGCTGTCTAATCAGAATCTTGATATGCCACACCTGTGAGGTGGGATGGATTATCTCGGCAAAGGAGAAGTGCTCACTAACACAGATTTAGACAGATTTGTGAACAATATTTGTGAGAAATGGTCTTTTGTGTATATAGAAAATGTTTTAGATCTTTGAGTTCAGCTCATGAAAAATGGGAGCAAAAACAAAAGTGTTGCGTTTTTATTTTTGTTCAGTGTAGCATTCAAGCCCTCAGCCGTGTATATCTGTACAGACTTCAGTTTTCCTGAGATCTTACCTGACACAGTCATGCAGTAGGTCCTGACAGATAACACATGTCAGGCTCTCCTCCATCTTGTCCGTCTTAGTCCCTTCCACTGGCGGTTTCGACAGAAGACTCCCCTTAGTTGAACCAACCACTTCTGTACTGGAGGTGTGTGGCAAGTCCAAATCATAATCTTTATCTGTAAACACAAGAACTGTATGTTAACATGCTACACTGAGTTTTTGGAAGTTGTCTGGTTTGGCTTACAAAAACCTTCCAGGCATGTTTTTGGGGTTGGAACAAGTAAAGTAAGTACAGCTCTGGATATACATAAAGGTCCCCACTTTATCTGTTCAAGTGCAACGACCACTGCAAAGTGGTTGGTCTTGGGTGCACAGACTGTGTGGGTATCTCCAAGTGGACCTGCTATTTTGGTTCATGTATGTGCAGCAGTCCAGAGTGCCAAAGGTCTGGCTGAGGTGCCATGTAGATAAAACAGTGTGGTGATTAATAAATACACTCTAAGCCAGTCACATTACTCGTCTCATAGCTCTGAAACAGCTGGATTCATGATTCATTCACACAGGATTAATGAGTCCCCATAATTTGTTGTTTCACGCATAGGCACAATACGAGGTATTCTGTAGAGGCCTACTGTCATTTGCAGGTGATTTAACAAAGCTAATCACAGTGGACGGCTGTGTGTAATGGCACTGTGCTCTGGCGTGGCACTTCTTTAATCAGAGGCTGCAGATTGAACAGTCCTGCTCCCTTCAGATGCTGCAGGAATTTAATAAACTGAAGGAGAAGCTTCTCATATAGTGTAAAGCTACTGGAAAAGATACAAGATACAGTACAAGACACTGTAAGATTGGTAAAGGCAGAATGCATACTGGCATTCCTAATCTAAGCACAGTACATGCTGTTTTATGATGCTTTAAATGCATCTACTGGCTGGTGAGTTAATTTACCTAATTAATTTGCATTTAAAGCATTATTTTGTCCTTTTTGGTGTATTTGCTACAAGAATTTAGTTTGCTAGTGTTGATAAAATCAGCAATGTGGTAGCTTTCCAACTGTTTGCACCTCTCCTCCCACCTGAGCACTATACTCTCTGCACAAAAATACCACAGACAAGCAAATTTCAAGGTTAGGCAAACCTCAAATGGTCAGAAATGCTGCTTGCACTGGTTGTTGTGCTGCCTCAAAAATAGGGCCCAAATTCTAATGTGAGGAATCAAGAAAAACCAAGTTAATCTACAGGTAAGAGAACTTACCATTATCAGTTTTCCTCCTCTTGCTTTTTGGCTCCATGTTGTCCACGTCTTCTTCATGTGCTGGGGCAGCATCTTTAACTTGGCCTGATAGGATGGATGAACAACAGACCAGGGATAAATACGTTAACATCTTAAAACTGCTTGCACTGATGTACTGTATCTATATAATGGAAGGATTTAGTTGAAAAGGGTGTGTCATATACCAGCTTGACTGTGGAGGAGTTGGTTCTACAAAAGGAGCCACTTCTATAGCATGGACGGTGTTTGATAACAAGGACTTCACCAAAAGAGCAACACTCACAACAGAGGACACTTACTTCTTAATCTAGCAAGTACATTACCGGGAGACGAGTTGCGAGTGACTGATCTTAGTTCAATCAATCATATGTCATTCAGCGGGTAATTAATCAGAGCTGCATGTCCCAGTGTGGCGTAAATTATAAAACAACCTTGTAAGTTTTTAAAGGTTGGGAAAAGTGAAGGGATTGGCTCATTTAATCACTGTCAGTTGGGAATTTGGCTAGGAAAAAAAACAGTCAATGCACAAAGCAGATGAGAAGAGACTGGCTGAAGATAGTGTGATAATCACAAGCTGGATACATTTTGCCCAACACAGTCTGAGTTTAAAGCTCAGTACTGATCAGCTGACTAACATCAGCAGGTCTGTGTCCATCAGTGACCATGATCAGAGCCACAGCTCTGCCTCTCTGTCTGCTCCTCTAACATCCTGTGAATCCACCATCTATCACACTGACACACAATGCAGGAGCTAACTGGATACATCTCACCACACTAGCTGAAATTATTTTATCACAATTATATTAGTATTACTATAGTATTCTAGTAAATACTCTGTAATATCATGATATTAGTTTAATACCATATCAACCACTCCTATTTTAGACAAATAAAAAATCATGGGTATGGGGTAGGACCCGGGGTATTGGCATCACCATGAGGTTACCAGGCAACCACCTGAGGCTCTGGGAAGTCACAGCTCCCAGTCAAGAAATAGACCAGAACATAAACAGAGCACTCATCCCACCACAGGAACTCAAACATGCTGTAGATAATCATCATCAATAAGCATTCATCTACATAAACTATATTATAAATTAAGAAACAATAGCAAGGTATATGTGTAATGTATATTAAAGGTAAAGTGTTGTTCATTTCCAGAGAGAAAGCTGAAGGTCACTGCTATTTGACAATGTGTTAGAGACCTACCGGAGGCAGGACAGGCTGTGGTTGCCACAGAACCAGAAGTAACGGGGCTCCCAATACAGAAGTGGGAAGTGGAGGTGGAGGGCTGAGGTTCCTCCTGAGTCGGATCACGAGGAGCTTTTGTGAGAATTACAGGCTCCACAGAGAGTGACATCTCTGAAGGTGGAACAGGAGCGAGACTGTGGGCTGAGCTTTCTGTGTCTGAAGTTTAGATATAGGGTGTGGGTTAGCACTGAGGCACAATATAGCTGTGGAAAAAAGGTGGTTGCATTCAGTAGAGGAGTCATGGGAAATTACCTGGCTACTTACCACAACTATGTTGTGCAATAGCTTGCTCAGTTTTGATTGCGTGGTAAACATATGCAACATCTGCAGGGCGACAAGAGAAGATGTTTGTCTGTTCTTCTTATACATTTATTTAAAGCTATAGTGCGTAACTTCTGTCGCCTCCCAGCGGATAATGCGTTATTACAACTAAAAAGCTGGCGGCACTTCCATGTACACAGAGTAACACAGGATCCACTTCTGAACCGTGTCTCGGCCGCTTCCTCGCCATGTTGCTTTCTCTTTCTAGCTGTGCTCTACCTCTTGCTATGAGACTCTCTGCTCTTCCTTCCCCTCCCTTCTTGTTGTGAGGAAGCATTTCCTGTGTGCCAGCGCAGGAATGTCGCCGGTCTACACGCATACTAAAAATGACATATACTGAAAAGTACCGCAAGATGTTAGAGGAGCCGATCAGCTTAATTAGCATTGTGTCATCTCTTCTAGTAGTGGCTTGGGTGAAACGGACATTTACGGACCTGTAGAAGTTATGCACTATAGCTTTAAACATTGTTCTCATGGCAATCAAAATGATCAACTCACTTTGTTCCGGTTCGCTTTTCCTGTACACAAAGTAGATGACATCACCGCTCTGCAGCATGTGAGTTTGCTTCTTTACCAGTTTGGACATGTTGATCACTGTGCCATTAGTGCTACACACAAACAGACAAGCAATCGCATGTGTCACTCTACAATGTAAAAGGTCACGTGTTTGCTTTATGAGAGGAAATGTGTTTTGAAGAGCTCTAAAAATGAAAGTGCAGTCTTCCTTCTCAACATATGGTTTGTTTAATTGAATTTGTAGTACCTCATGTCTTCGAGCCACACCAGCCCTGAGCTTTCATCTTGCACTATCTTGCAATGCTCCCCTGAGACCAGTTTGTTGGCTGGGAAGGACAGATAACATCCTGCCAACAAAATAACAACACACCATGATGAAAACACAGACTAGACATAATACAGATTACTATGACGCTCTAAGATAGAACCTGTGTGATTTCTTCAGCTTTTTAGTGGCCCTGTTGGTGGAGTGTAATGGATGATATGTATCAGTTTGGGAGTATGATACCAGATTGTGTTCATTTCTTATTATCCCCTCTGACCATTCCAAAATAAAATCTACGCAATTCTGGTTGATAGTGCAACACGGTTCTATATCTTTAGTCTACCATTTAAAATGAATGCCCTAAAGCTCCAAACTCATACCAAGGAGATTCACCTCAAACTTTGTTGCGTGGACTTTTCAAAAAATCTTTTATTGCCCAGACATACGCTAACCAATTAAGGCTTGTTGATTTGCACTGCAAAAAAAAAGTAGACCCCAGCAGCTCTCCACAACAAAGCAGACATGGGGGGAAATATAGGCCTAACCTTTTCTTAAGCAAAAACCCATACAAAAAAAATCTACTTAATATTCTGCACACATGTTCTCAATGGACGCCTTTTGTTATCATCACAAGGGGCTGTCTAAGTTTGGTGCACTAAAGAAGGCTTTGTGTTTTCGAGGGGGAGGTTTTAAAGGCTCCAGACACTGACAGCAATGTCTGTGCTACAGACAGGACGATCTTTTGTTAACAGGCATCGCCACATTTAGAGGTTTTTAAAAGCAAGGTAAAATATGTTAACAGTTTTAGGACATAAGATTCAATATGAAGGTATATCATGATTGTTCACTGCATAATACACACATATAGAGTTTAACATACCTTTTTTTCTGCCAATGGTGCATTCTCTGTTGAAAAGCAGGACAGTTTCACTGGAGTCTACTTTGACAAGCTTTCCCCATGGCTGTCCTCTTGGGTAACTGTCCATTTCCCAACTTTTCTACAACTGATGAGAAAATTTTGGTTTCACTTTGAGGCACTCTAAGACTTTAAGACACGTGTTGAAATGAAAACCTGCTGAGACATTTTATTACATTAGATAATATATACATCAAGCTAACTATTCATTGTTGCCAGCCAGATGGGTTTTGATGTCAGATGCCAAATATGGTTAAAAACATTAACATTTAAAGTCACTCAGGTTCTCAGGCTCTCAGGCAGACATACCCTTATAAAATATCATTTAAATATTTTTTTAATGAATCAATGCATCTATTCTTCATTTCGGCATTCAACAAAGACTCAAATTTGGACTTATTTCAACAAGATTTCAACTTAAGGAACTGTTTTCCATTTAAATCCCACAGTTCTCTTAAGCCAAAACACACTACAAAACTTAGCATTTTGAGTAGACGGTTATGGTTTTGGTTTTGGTTTTAAAACCAGTGCTGTTAGATATATCGTGTTTTATGTATGCCGAATTCACAAGTGAACTTTGTTGATTCGTATAACATTATAAGCAAAGTTAGGATACATATGCACGTTGCAAAATAATCAAGGCTTCATTAAACTGAAGAAGTTTCCGATTAAGTTTCGTATGAAACCCACTGGAGCAAAATCTGCTAGCAACACCTTGCTAAGCTTGGCTCTTCTGACCTTACTAACGTTAGCTTTTTGGTGTTATTAGCTGACTTTGTTTTGTGACAAGCTTAAAAAGTGAATTTCAATCGTCAGAATGTTTAATAATCCGTATGTTGTGGGATATCATCACACATAACGCGAATACACAACTTCGTCCAGCAACAACACTAAGCTAACGAGATAGCTAACGTTAGCAGCCAAACACACTGTGTATTCAACAGAAAAAGCAGCAGCACACGGCAACAACCACACATGTCCGTAACGTTACACTTGTTTCGTGTCTGACACGGTGACTTTACCGTCAAAAGTTTAGTTTGATGTCCCAGTAGTTTTGTTTAAAACAGCTTCGTGTCCTCATATTCCAGCGAGGCAAAGATGCACTTCCTGCCAGGCTCAGCGTTGTCACTATACGCCGTCATCAGCTGATGGAGGAGGGGGTTGTTTGGGTTTGCTTGTGTGCTGAGGCTGGAAACCTCAGGACACGATTAGACAAGTAGGTACAAGTGTCATATGCTGAATATCATTAAATAAATAAGTAAATAGACTCTTGTGTTGATCAAATGCAGGCACATAATATACCCAGAAGTGTAGAATGTATAGATCCTTTAGGGACCGTTCACTACCACACAAATATTTTTTGTTGGCTTAGGGGAGGTGCATTAAAATTGAAATGGTTGTAATTTGTATTAATTTTACCACAGATTTTACAGAAAAACATGCCTTCAAAACCCATTGGAAGGCATTTCTGCTTCAATTAGTGCTAAAAATTAGACCAGTTATTACAGCCAGAAACTGTAAAAACAGAAATAATCATTGGATTTTCAAATTTCTGATGACCCTCGGACACATCATGTGCGAAGAATGCTTCTGTCCGGAAAAAAAATAAATCTGAGCTCAAAATATATAGGTTATATTGCATCAAAATCACTTTATTCTACATCTCATTTAAAATCTGGCCAAAAAAAAACTCAAACTGTTTTCACTAACTAATCAGCATGCACGGCAATACACAATTCTTTTTTCAACTCCAGGATTTTGTCTTCAACTTTTAATATTCAAACATCAACAGTAAGTTATAAAATCTAATAACTGATTTATGGTGGGGTCACACCTCAGCTGACCCCCCTCCTCTGATAAGTAAAGAACAGTCCCTTACTTTAGTAAAAGCACTAATACCACACTGATGAAATACTCTGTCGCAAGCAAAAAAAGGCCTGCTTTGAAGAAAGACATATGTAAGCATATTCTGGAAAAAGCAGCCTAAAAGTATTCAATGCAGAAAAAATGTCCCCTGCTGTGACTGTTATATCATTAGATTACTATTACTCATGTATTAAAGTGAAAGTAGGATTTTGATGTTTAAGGTGGATCTCATTTTAAACTATTTTGTACAGGACTGCAACTAATGATTTTTCTCATTATGGACTAATATGATTATTTTCTACATCATTCAAATGATTGTTTGCTCTGTAAAAACTCATAAGATATTGATGAATGTCATCAAAATTACCCAGAACCCTGCAGTGTTTTTTATGTCCATCACTCCAAAACTAAAAACTATCAAAATATATTAAACCTATTAGAGTAATTAAAAGAAAAAGCAGACAATATAATGTTTTTGAAGCTGAACCATGACATGTTTTTACATGATAAATGAAAGTATTTTAAAAGTAGCTACCGATGAATTTCTGTCAATCAGTAAATCATTTTAGCTGTACTTGCACATACTGTTGGGTAGTTCAACTTATATTAAAACATCATGTTATATTCGTTTTTTCTATGCCAAATTTTTTAGAAAGTGGCCTGAAAAGAAAAGACAAGTAAAGAAAAGTAAAGTAAAAGTGCCACAAATTAGGCACTTACTTACTTAAGCACAATACTTTAGTAAATGCAGTTACTATCCACCACTGACAGCACCAGGTAAATTCATGCTAGAAAATAAAGCGTGCTCGGAATAGATATGATGACTACAAAAAAAAAAACAACAACATGTTGTTACTTCCTGTATATGTAAAGTGTGTAGTATCTATAGAATTTAAATGCTCATAATGTATTCCAGGTTTTCATGGTTACTGTGACGACTTCATTTCCCTATGTGGATCACCTTGTAATAATATAAAAGTATGTTTTACCTCAAACTTTTTCCCTCCCGCTCAGCATTTTTTGTGCAGCTTTTAGAGTCATTACAGAAGATACTGGTCTCGCCTTGATAGAAGCATTGTTGACAGTCACTGTCTGCAGCTGGAGCCTTGTCTCTACTTTGTATTGGTCTAAACTGACAAATCAAAGAGGTGAAGAGAAGTTGTTGTGAAAAGCTGCCCTTTGTTCTTTGGCATTAGTTGTTCTAGACGAAGGCATCAGGTGGTGATGGTGGTGATGGGTGGAGGTTAATGTGGTGATGCTTAGGCTCAGTATGTTGATAGTGTTTGCCACCAGGACGCCAGATGTCCCACGAGAAACAAGGGCCCTCATCAGATGAAATAGTTCTTTCCTGAGGATACTCTGCACATCATGGGGGTGTTAACCTCTGCAAAGTGCAGCCAGATCTCAGGTACATCTGCCTTTATTTACCCAAGGATCAAGGTACTGCAGGGTGGGCAGCATACCTGCCACATGCAGGTTGAGGAGCACCAGGCTCATGCGTCCTCGTGAAAAGCTGCTACCCTCTAATGTTGTGTCCACAGCATTTCTCATAGTGACTGACAGCCGTGAAGTGATGTTCAGGTCCGCCACACGCTTCTCTGCCTCTGTCACATCATCACTGTTGAGGAGATTGATGATTATTTCCTCTGAAGCGGCTTCTCCTGAAAGTTTGCATCCTTGCAGTGATTTTGTTCAAACTCCTTCTGGCAGCGTCTGAGATGCAGAGTAAGGAAAGGAACAGTCACTCTGGGCTTCTCTGTGGTCATCACTTTCATCTGAAGAGATTTACACCAAGAGAGATTCTTATTAAACTTCCACGCATATCAATTTATATTCGTAGTAATATTCATAAATATTGATAAGAACGCTGAGCAAAAGACCGCCCATACCCTTATTTCTCAGAGCACTTTCAGTTTTAACTATGGCCTATTGGGGCTATTATCAATGAAGCATTAGTTGGTGTTTTTTCTCCTGCTTCCAAAATATAAAGATGACTTAATTGCATTTGTAACCATGCCACTAAAATTGCATTTTCATGTTAATTTCAGCTTTCATTTATGAATTTTAGATGGTGGTGAAATCATTTTAACTTTACATTTGTATAATATACATATTTATCTCCATGTTGTCAGATTGTCTCAAACAAAGCTCTGAAAAAAGGAAAAAAACATGAGATATTTATCCAGTCACAAATAAATAATTTACACACCATATGCTTGCATATGGTGACTGGTCCCTCTGGTCTCTCCTGCTCTTGAGCCTGTCGTTAATCAAGTTCATCTCAGACTTTGACAGAGGAACCGACATGAAAGTAAATTTCACCTTTTTCTTCTGTATGTAAAAAAAAGGAAAAGACATGCTGCACTCACAGGTCATGCATTTTTCAACCTAAACAACAAAACATCATTGTATAATAAACGTGATACAATGAAAGTGATGAATAAATAATAATAAAATAAACATCATAATTGCACTGATGGCTTCATCTTACCCACACATCAAGTAAATAAATGACCAAATAAATGTGCAGTAAAACAATCCCCATGCTTGTCTGGGTAAGTATGTTGTAATCACGCATTGTGTCTGTGTGTGATGTCACATAGCAAGTGAAAGAAAGAATGAAAGAAAGAAACACAAGAAAACAACTGACTTCATGTAGTCACGGAGAAGACAAACACTGGCACCAGCCTAAACTGCACTGACAGAGAAAAGTTTTCAGCTTCAGCACAGTGAGGCAGACTGCAGGCTTTTATCACACACCGTTCAGTCACCATCCCTGAGTGCTCCAATTTGGATGTCATTTGTGTCTGTTTGTTGCTCATTATCTGTTCATATCCGGAAAATGTATCTGTATTAGATTACTGATATGCACACACCTTTTAAATCATACACAATGTGGATGCAAAAGCACACAAAAATCACAGTTCAATATCTGCTGCAGTTTGGGGGTAATTACGTAAAATTCTCCATTTCATGCTACTTTATATTTCTTATATTCCACTAAACTTGATGGAATTTGGAGATGGAGATGGAATTATTGTGCTTGTTAGTCCACTACAATCATCTCACAGATGTAGATCCTAGTTATCTATTCAGAGTAAGATTTTATGTAAAACACATATTGCTTGTCAATTACAGTACTACATAAAAGATCCAACCTTTTCTGGCATGTGACCTGTTACAAAAAAGCAGTGGGTAGTGATGGTCCCTTGTCACATTTAAGATGTCTATGAGTTGTTCGCAGTTTAGTCATTTAAACTGTTGGAGACTTAACTGTTAAATTACAGAGTACAGAGAAGCACAATAAATAAGTAGAAATGTGTGTAGCAGAACATATTTTTTTACTCTTTCTGACCCAGTTTTTTTTATCTCAAGACCCCTCACATATATCCTGTGACCCTCTGGAGGGGCCTGACCTCTGGGTTTGAAAACACTGGACTAAACCACCTAAATGTATATAAAGTATAGAGTTAATAGAATATGATTGGGCATTGCTAGTCAGCTGATGGCTACACAGATGATGATTTAGGAAGTGATTGTAAAGCATGACTGACAGCTGATACCAATGAAGGCAAATTTGGTTTTCTGCCATAAATAAATGACAAGGGACTTTCTGTTATGCTGGTTTTGCACATTACCATAGCACTACCTATTGCACTACTTTCATTCCCACTAAAGCAAAATATCTCCAGTCAGGATGCACCGAAATGAAAATTTGTGGCCGAAGTCGAAGCCGAATAAAATTAAACGCTTGGCCTAATACTGAGTACCGAATGCCATTTTTTAGTTTTTCATTAGTTTTTGCAGATGAACCCCCTCCAGATTAGTGTTGTCACGGTACCAAAATTGGGACCCACAGTACGATACCAGTGAAAGTATCACGGTTCTGAGTAGTATCATGATATCACAGCGAAAATGAGGCAGATGTGCCTTTTGTCATTTATGAAAAGATAAATCACTTTTCTATAATACATCAATGATATTTCAATGGAATAATTTACTTATTGACTTATTCATACTTCAAAAACAGCATCAATAAGTGATTAACATAGCGGGGATCAAAATAAAATAAATAAATAAAATAAAAATCAACCAAAAATCAACCACCCTCCTCCCCTGATAAGTAATGAACAGTCCCTAAAGTGCAGTGAGGTTTGTGGACCGTTACCTGTCACAAAGAGAGAAATGTGAACGGTTCGTTTCTCCTCTGACAGGCCATGTACCTGTGTGCCGCCACGGCTCGGCTGTTAGGTACTTTTGGGCAGTCATGACACCAAGAAGAGGAAATTATTGGACCTAGAGCCGGGCTTCTCGGTCGCCGGTAAGCCGTTATCTTGCGCCGCGGAGCACATGGCCGCAATATGTGTCTGTGACCCCCGTTCAACCCACATCCGGCGGGATTTGCCTTTCGTGTCTGCTGTTGGTTGAAATCTGTACTAGCACAGCGTGCTCCTGAATGATTTCTTTTGCTCGCACAAAACTATTTTTAGTTGTAAATGCCAGTAAAATGCTCACACTGTAGAGCTCTGTAGTGGAAAACAAATCACGCTGTTTGATTGCGTCATCAAAACACACCGCTATTATTCGGCCTTGCTTTTCACTTATTCCACCGAATACCGAATATGTGTTTTTTTTTTTTTGCAATATTCGGCCGAATATATTCGGTTACCGAGTATTTGGTGCATCCCTAACAGGTATTCAAGTATTGCGTAAGGATTTGTGTATAAGTAACTGTATTCTTTATTGTTTTATTTTATTTAATTTCTTGTTATTCTGTTTGTTTTTTAAAAAAATATGTATGTGTAGTGTGAGGGTGTTACAATTTATATTTAATTGCTCTTCTTTATAAATCCTTTTTTACCTCATAATCATCCATTTCTATACATGAAATTAGTTAAAGTTACCATAGTCAATACTTTTAAAATAAAAATGTATCAAATGGCAACGGAAAACAACATGACTCATCACCGAGACCAAAAAGACTGAGAATTATCACTTTAATCTTCAGCTCCCACTAACTTTATGGAGCTTTGTAGTCATCAGCTCATTGCTTAGCTGTCCAGCCCGCAACGTTGTTATTTTGGTTCACCCTCACTGCTCCAAAAAGACAAAGCACTAAATGTTCTGCACAACAACAGACACTAAAACACAGTTTGTTAGCTACTAGCTGCAGGCAGGGGCGTAAATACAGACAGTGCAGGCAGTGCAGTTGCACTGGGGCCAATGGGACGAGGGGGCCCATAGAGAGTCCTCCAACAGCATGTTTACCAGAGAACTGGCTCTTGTAACTCATTCTGATTGCCACCTCAGGAATATAGCCATGTTCAAAGAATAACTTGTTAAATTAATTTTATTTTTTCAGGAGTCGGTAGCAATCTATTCTACAACAAAATTATATGTTTACTTTACATAAATAAAATAATAATAATAATAATAATAAAATAACAAATAAACTATAACAAATATTTAATGGAATGAATACTTTCTTATTTTATTTGGTATTTTTGTCATACACAGATTTGTGCGGATGATTGCTGGGTAATATGTATGTTGATGTTGTCCAATGTCAAGTCGTAGCTAGTTTAGACACAAAATCACGCACTGGGGCCCAGCCTATCTACCATACGCCACTGGATGCACGTGACCATAGTGGAGCATTTAGCAGCTTAAGAGCCACATACTCTGTGTGTTCCAATACCCATACTTTCATTCTATTTAGTATGCCAGAAAAATACTAAGTATGTCCTAATACATAGTATGTCAAATGCAATATGCTAGAAATACCAGGATGTCAAACTACATCCAGTTGCATTTTGCAGTACCCAAGCCAGAAAAGCATTCTGGCTTGGGTACTGCAAAATGCAACTTGACCTACAGTCCTCTGCACAGCGGAAGATGCCTCACATCACCTAAGCTACAGACAGATGACAGCTTGTTGATAGTTGTCATAAGCCACAATTACAAATATTCATTAATATAACAAATAACAAAATGGCATAACTATAAAATAACGATAAAAGAGAAATGCATAACCTATGTAATTTTACTAACAACGAAGAGGTTGACCTCCATCTCTGCTGAACTCAGCAAATGGTGCTTTGTTTTATCTCCAAGGTAACGAATATATACCATGAAAATCCAGAGTTCTTACGAGAGCACAATTTAAATTTGCTCAGGGAACCTAAATCTCTCTAGATTTGGGTCTGGGTGGAGCGTCGGTGGCTTAGTAGTAGAGCAGGCGCCTTATGTACAAGGCTGTTGCCGCAGCGGCCCGGGTTCGAATCCAGCCTGTGGCCCTTTGCTGCATGTCATCCCCCCTCTCTCTCTCCCCCCTTCACACTTACCTGTTAACAAATATATGAAAAAGAGGGCCAAAGTTCAGGGCGTGATGTTATGGAGAGGTAGTATGTCTTGATTGTGTGCATACCACATACAACAGTACATACTTTGTAAGGGCAGCTGCAGTACCTGCTAAAGATAAAAAGAAAAAGCATGCGATTTAGAATCTACCCATTTCCTTCAGAAGTTGGTAGACACCAAAACAGAGCTAAAAGAGAGTGAATATTGGACCTACAATAACCCGGTGGTCAGAAACCCAACTGCAAATGAATGATGATGTTGATGCTTAACAGCTTGATGTGTAAATAAGAAGCTGTTTGACATATCAACTTAAAAAAATGGTGTGTTTTCAACTTGTTTCTGCTGCCTCAAGAGGCCAAAAAAATCAGTTGTCACAGGTTTTAATGTCTGTAGCAGTGTATCTGGGTTTTTTCCGTAATACAAAACCTCTTTCCATTTCATATTAACTGCACTCACCGTGTCCACATCTATAGTGAATCCCACCGGTCACTGATCACATTGAAAAGGTATTACACAGCTTGCTTTGTGGGACCACTGACAATTTTGATATAGGATTTTATAGTCCAGTTGCAAGTGGGCTGATCTTTCTTGTTTAAGAAAGGCCGACATGTCTCTCTAATAGAAATAGCAAGCGAGTCCTTAATGGAGGACTAATCCCTGCAAACCCCCATCTATTCCCTGGCAGTGCATTATTAATGGGCAGTGTGGAGGCTGGTGAGTACAGGGGCCTCTCCTCACTAATGTGTTCATTCCTCATTGTTAGATGTCTGCTGAGGAGAACACAAACACATGCTGCCTTCTTACAGACTCTCTCTCTCTCACACACACACACACACACACACACACACACACACACACAGATTCACACATAAACCCACACACAAAGGTGTGCCATCCATGCAGAATATATTCTTAAGGGAAATTATTATATTTTTAGTTGGCATTCAATGTTGAGCACAGAATCCTCTGCAGATCTTCTGATAAGGTCACAACGGCAAATTGAATGCAGCGCATTGAATCCCACACCCACGCTGTCAATCAGCATTTCCTAATTGGATCAAAGATTACTTGTGGCAGCTGTATAAAACATCAAACGAGTAATTAAATGAAATAATGAGAAAATAAACCTTAATGTTGCCAAGTGGGAATGGAGGCGAGCTAAGGAACGTGATTCCGCTGTGCTCTCTGAAATTATCTCTCTCCGGCTCAGGCTAATTGCTGGAGGATGTCCTCTTAACTGAGTGTGAAAAGCTGTGTCTAATTACGGCAACATTAATCAGGCATTAGCATGTTATCACAAGGTTAACTTATCAGGAGGGGCCCAGAAGCAGCTGGAGGTGCCATTTACCCATGCTGCACTGGGCCAACTGAGCCACAAGGGGTAGTGCTTGTTCTTCCTATGAATCATTACTCAGCCCCCTTGAAGATCGAGAGCTGAAATCAAAGGCAACCATGTTGGATTGCACTGAGTGGGCATTGAGGTTTTGAAATTCCTCAGCGTGGAATTGTAATGTCCAGAATCAATATGAGCTATTTCCTGCTCGGTGTGGGGCTGAAATGAGAACATTTATCCTCAGGGGATTCAAAATTTTAGTTAATAATTTGTTAACATCTTACTTTGCACACCACACCAAATGAGAGATCTTTACTATAACACTGTATGAGGGATTACATGGTCTGAAAGAATCTGCAAAATCAATGTCAAGCAATTGTGTGCTTAGTGGAGCAGGTGAGTCCAATGTAATAAAGAATGACTGGATGGTGATTGCATCCTAAATCACGCCACTAGTCAGATATGAATACAGATAAAATATCACCCATTATTAGGAAATATTAAACGTTATCTACAGCAACAACATTACTGAATAAGTATTTCTAGCTGAACTGAGTGCATTGCTATGAATTTAAATTGTTTCTTTCAGCCTATTTTTGTAACATCTTACTGGAAAATGTACTAGATGTAACAGAGCAGAGGTGTATATGCAATTTTGAGTCATCGCATGCCAAATGACCTGCATGTGTGTAGATTAAAGGTCATTTCTGGCAGCAGTTTGGTCCTGTGCCCTGACTTCATTACCGGCAGCTCCAGACTAGTCTCATCAGGATTCCAGCGGGGCAGAGAAGCCGTACCTCCAGCAGCTTTGCCAAAGGCGTTCATTTGTCAGAGAGGCATGGAGATCACAGGCCGACAAATCTCCCACGTCTCCCAGACTGTCAAGCTCTTTGCCTGCATATCAAAGACAAAAGAACAGAGCCGGGGAGCAAGAGAGCAGAGCAGCCATTCTATGTAGAGACAGTCCGCCGTTTAAACCCCCCGAGCGTGCCCTTTGAAAACGCCTATTAGCCTGGGTGAGGGAGATTACAAGCAAATAAAATTACATTCATTGTGATATTTGATTTCATAATACCCCCAGAATTATAATTACACCACACTCACACTTTTCATTTAAAAACCATTCGCCGACAACAAAGAATCAGAGATGGGAATGAGCAGGTTGTGCATCTAGCGAGTGAGTGCACATTATCAGGCCTGTTTCACTAGAAGTAACAATAATGGGAGAAGAATGGAGGCACTAATAAGAATGCAATCAGGTGAGAGAGCGGGATTTAATGATATGGAACACAGAGCTTTATTTTCATCTGTCAGTCTTTTGGTGCAACAACAGGAGAGCATGTTGGGAAGAAAATGCTTTTTTTTCACATTCCCCCCAGAGGCTGCAATATGTAACCAGATTTAATTTTTTAAAGACCCGCTTCCCACCAGCCAACACATGGGTTATATCCCCCATCAGATCTCAGCTGCAACCTGTCTGACTGTCAGGGTTGCACCAAAAGCACAACGGTGTATTACAGGGGGAATGTGGGCATATGCTGTCTGGCTTAAACCAACAAGCAGAAGGGAAAAGATAAGAGACATTCTTGGGCGGCACAGAAACGAGGCACGAGAAGGGCCAGCTTGATAGCAGTACTTGTTGTTCTGATGTGTTAAATAGCTGGCCTTCAACACCCCAATCAATCGCTGAGTGAGCCACTGTGTAGCCAAGGGTTGTGTGTGATAGCCAGATGGCTGGAGTCAATGGAGCTCTGCCTGGTCTCTTGTGTCACAAAGGGATGATCATGAATCTGGCCACACAGACTGGACAAAATACATGAAATACTGCAGGCTGAATGTTGTCCTAGGTTGGTAAGCTCCAATAGATGTTGGTTCAGAATGTATCACTGATTAAGGCTCTGCGCTGATCAGCAACAGAATAATAACAAGCCATGCTCAAAACATCTAACAACATTGTTGGCCTTGGGAAGCTAACATACACATTTTTGTTTTGGCTTGTACGACTGGCTCATCTGATGTGATAAGTAGTACTGCAGATCTCACCGTGTGTAATGATGCCTACCAACCATTGTGTGGTACTCCTGCCATTTGACACAGAAAAGCGGGAGGCAGCCAGCACGCCAATGTGCGCATACAAGAACGTCTGTGGGACAAGACAAGCATTTTGAACGTGCTCCAAGACCTCCAGAGGCCTGTGTTGACTAATCTGCAAACAATCCGCTCTGCAAGCCCCATTGCAAGTGGAAGAACAAGCCCCTTAAGCTGTGACATTAACGAACACGGCAAGATAAGATGGGGTTTGTTATCTTGGTGCATGGAGCTCCTGCCCAGATAGGAGATAAGAGCCTTTCAAAGCATGTTCGCTGCCAGACAAATTTCCAAAGAAGCATGGGAGGCAGGCAAAGCCAGGCCCAGAATGCTGAGAAGCCCCATTGAAGCTGGTCTCATGAAGAATATGATCCCCCTGCCCTTTTCCACCTTATTATAGCCGCCTTTGGTATTTTTGTGAGTCAGGGTTATAACTTGTTGATGACATGAATGCTGTCTCAAATCAGCTGCCATTCTGTGCTCAGCAGAGTGAACCTCCCTGTGCTGAAGGAAGCAATAAGAATCCAATCTGTATCAAGAGAACGACCTCACATAAGGATGTTGAGTTCTGCACTAAAGCATCAAACAGGAACACATAGAACTCCATAAAATAGTAACCGCTGGTGCAGTGTATTAGAGCATTATTTTGATTGTTTCATATATTATTAACATGCTCTGAAGCAGTGCACGGCCTTCAACAGTGTCTCCTTGTGATAGTGATGCCACACTGATCAACAGAAATGTTTTAGATACAGATTGCATGACTCAACATATGGCATTGTTGTCTCTACAGCATTGTTTGTTCGCTGACTCAGAGTTATGATTTGTAACTATTTAATCACCTAGATGTTGACATAACTTGACTGTCCATGCATTTAAGCAGCATTGCCATTTCTGTTAACATCAGGACACCATAAACTGTTTATCTACAGGTCTTCAGCTTTAACTTGTTTTTCAGTGGTGCCTCCAAGAGGGGACCGGGGGGCCGTGTCCCCCTTGATACAACTGTGGCCCCACCGACAGGCCCCACCTCATAAAACTAATTGGAGGCCAACATTACTGTTTTTAAGAGGCTGTGGTGTGCTGTTTTTTAAGCATGAAGGTAGGTAGATATCTCCTGAAACTGGATGACCTAAGGCATCCACTGGCACCGACAATAGCTAATTGGGAAGGGGTATAACTAATGCTTCAAAGTTGGGCTAAATATTTGCAGTAGCAACTGGTATGGGCATTTTCAAAGAGGTCCCTTGAACTCTCACCTCAAGGTATCTGAATGACAATGGGTACATAACACGTACACATACTTAACACATTAATTATTTTATAACAGAATTTTTGTGTAACTTAACATGTTTACTGTGCCTGTATTGGCACAGTTTTCAACTAGACTGTATACTATAACAGCATGACTGAATTCCTGACATTCAGTTACGGCTTTTGGTTTTAGTGGGCCACCCAGAGATTTTGAGTGACCCCATCTAGCCACCCATCTGAAAAAATTCCAGGGGTGCTTGGGTCCACTGATGTTGATGATGCCATCAATACTGTACACAGAAACAATTAGTTTGCATATTAATACTGAATCTTAAAATAATTTGTTTTCAAAATAAGAATTTGTCTTCAAGTTGAAAGAAATAAATGAATAAAAGAATTTGTTTATCTATCCCATATCATCACTATGGAGCTTAAAGTCCTATGGGCTTTGGCAAAAATGGAATAGGACTGTCTGAGAAAATATAAGTGGGAATGCAGCCTGTATTTATTTATTGCTAATCCTGGGCAACCTAAAGCATCCCAAAGCTGTTTGTGAGTTTGGAATCTGCTCTCTGGTGCGTGCTACTACTATTACCAGTGGGGGCACAGAAGCTAACAGAAATGTCTTTAAGAGGCTGTGGCACGTTCATTTTGTAACTCTAACCTCAAGATCTTTGAATGGAAATAGATTTTATGTGTACCCAAGAGTAAGAAAGGGATAACCACACTATTTGAAGAAAAATGAAACACCTAACATGTTTAGATACATAACACATTAAAACACAACACATTCAAACAGGATTGTTGTGGAACTCAAGAAGTTAACTGCACTGGTATTAGTCTATGCACATCAGACAATTAGTAATGTCAACTGTAAAAGGGGAAATTAAAGTATATTAATATGCGATTCCTTAACTCTCCATATTCACATAGTTTTCAGCTAGCCCGTACACTACCATAGCACAATTAATTTCCTTAAAATTAAGTCGTGGCTTTTGTTTCTGGTGTGCCAACCCCAAGATTTTCAGTGGCTCCATCTGGCCACCTGTATGAAAATGTTCTGAAGGCGCCACTGGGTAACTGTATCTGTGAGCGATCTCTAACCAAACCCTACCCTAACCCTATCAACAAGCTTAAAAACATAGCTCCATTAGTCTGTAATTAATTTATTCAAACCAAACAAAAAGCACCCCATTCCTCATTAAAGCTGAATACAGATGCTGTGCTGTTGCTGGTTTAGAGTACCGGTGGTCTTATTCCAACCACCGGTGGTCCTATTCCAACTTGAGCCCTGGCTTGAAGGCAACACTGACAGTTTAATATTTAAGCTCTGTGTTTTCAGTACAGGCCTAGCACGGTTTAATGTGGAAAGATAGGATGTTTTATTTTTAAATGTGTTATTAATTCATAGGCTGTAAAAACAACCTTTTTGTCAATTTCATAATTTCATATTGGAAAGGAAATCCTCACACATGGACGCCAAGAACTAGGTGTTGCATCTCTGCCAGCGTCAAACTGAATAAATGCTTATGATGAATATGCCCACACCACCAGAGGGGATGGACTAAATCGTAATTCTCATTCTGCGGCTTGGAAAAACTTCCGCCTTCCCGGATGCCAAGCAGCTCTGAGGCGATCCCAGTGATGAGCCAAGGAACGCTCTGCTAACTGAGCTCTGGAGAAATACGGTCACGGCAAGATCCATATTCAAATAAACTTCACTCTTGGCCCGTGCACACAAGCCATGTTGTCACCAGCTGGCAGTGCCTCTCACCGCCCCTTCAAATACTGAGCCACTTTTGATTAACGTCTCTACGGCTAATCATGTGCGTTAGCTGTGCCAAATTGGACGAGCCACGTATGGCCTCCATTTGCCTTGAAATCTCTTATTTTTTTAAACTCATTCGAAGCATTTGAGAGCCTCCCTTTACACCACCCACCCCTCCCCTAAGTCTTCTCTTGTCTAGTGCCCATACATAGAACAGAGAGGGTGGTGTGGCGGCATGGTGCCATCCTGCGGGTCCCTGAATGAGAGGACTATCGCTGCCAGATGCACCCAGCTGCATAAATGTTATTCATTTTTTATGGCTTGTGTACATAATATGGCCAGTGTGGGAGATTGTGAGGTTCCACTAAAGGCTGGAAAAATCCTCGAAATTGAATCAAAGTGGAAAACTTATTTTGGCTGCCGACTGTTCTGGACCTCCTTCTTTTCCATCTCCCTTAATTCTCTTCCACTCCTCCCTGTCTCACATGGTGCTCTCTGAGGTTCCTCTGTAAGTGATTCACAGTATATGCCTTCTCCAAGACTGCATTGGCTGCTCTCCTTGTACAGCCATAGCGGTGGTGTTGTGAGACAGCCGGAATATTTGTCATAAGTCCAGAGGTGCAAAGACATTAGACAGCACTTTGTCACCAAGGTCTGGAATTCACACCATTTGGCTGTTTCCAAGTCAGCTCCTTAACCGCTGACTGGCCTGGTTTCTGTCAGCTGCCGCTCTGTTGACATTGAAGGCTATAAAAAGACGGCAACATGGAAGGTTGTATGCTACTAGCCTTTTTAGGTGGTCAAAACAACATGCAGTCTACAAAGAGCGTTGCGACAGGGATCCACAGCCAAAGCCCTTGACTCGGTGCTCTCTCCCTCAGTTCACAGTTCAGATATAGTTTAGTGGTTTAGAATGGCTCTCGTCAGGGTTTGCTAACCCCCGCAGAGAGATGGGCTTGAACTCCGAGCAGAGCCACCGTCTCCCAAATCACCAGGCCCAGAGGAGGCCCCAGCAATCCAAATGTGATCATGGCGGGGGCCTCCCGTCTCATTACCAATCTCCATTTCAAAACAGCCTTCAAATGGGAACTAATGCATTAGCTCTCGCTGGGGGAAAAGTCTAGGGAGCCACTACATAGCGGCTCAAAAACACTTTCATACATGTTTTATCAGCGGGGGAAGAGTGAGCAAGAGAGAAAAGGAGCTTGGACCGAACCATTCATTTGTTGCCCATCTTATTAGCTTGGCACTGTGTTATTAGCTGCCATTGTGCTCTATAAAAACCCCTTAGGCCTGTTCCACTGTTCGCTGAATCTGGGGTGAGCTCTGTGCCAAGCACTTTTTGGAGGTATTTGAGACCATGAAAATTCAATCCTAAACCCTCAGCATTGAGGTTTCTCACAGATAAATGAAGAGGATTAGTGGAACAATAAAACAATGTCTTACCTCAGATACCACCGTATCCTATTAATTGGGATTATAGTGGAGAAATGTGTGGAAAAAAACCTTCAATCTTGTATCACAGTCACTTTTTTTGACAAGCTGTTACACGGAGCCCTGTCATTGTAACAATGTTCCATCAAATAGAAAATGTGTTCCAAATTTTGAACAAGTAAATATAGAAAATCATAAACAATCCCAGCAACAAAAAAACAGAAAAAAAGCTTGGACACGTGAAGAATAGCTCTGGAAAAGAGCTGACAATTGCAGAAGCTGTAATAACCCACCTTGGGTTGGATATGCTAGGCAATGTGTCAATTGATTCCCATCTGATGATGGACTGTGTGCTGAAATAAATTGACCTTGCCAGACGATGAGTGAAATTGATGGAGCTTTTCATCTCCGGAGGGCCGTTCCACACTCAGCCGTAAAATGGATAGAGCACAGGACAGAGTGATTGAGTCGGGGGAAAATGTAAGGTGTGTGTTTTTCTTCTACCAAAGCTTGCTTGGTAAATAATAGCTACAGGAAAAATCACTATGCGGTAACAAGTACAGGGGTTAAGTACCTGTTGTTGACTAGATGATTAGAACTAAAAGCACACAGCGCTAAAGTGAAGCCGGCCATTGACAGATGCTACCCGTCTGAGGAATATGTGGCTCAATTACCAGGAGCCTAAATTGAAAGTGATAGTGATTTAAGTCTTCCCAATACGCAAGCCCCATTCTGGCAAACAGTCTTTTCAAGGAGCCCTTTTTAAAAAACCCTGCCAGAGTGTGTGAGACACAGGAGCGCCATTGATTTTCAATAACATCCCCTAATGACCTAGCCACGGTTTGATCCACGCTGTCATTATGGGCTGATACCATGGGACAGGATTGGTGGGTCTCACGGCACACAGCAGCGAGATGAGTAGTCGGGGCATTATCAGGATGAATTGGCCGTCTCTGGACAGGCGGCAAGCACAGCCGAGGTCTTGTCAATAACAGGACGGGGCGCCTCAGGGCTCCCTCTGCGGCCCACTCCAGAGCGCCTTCCGGCCTCATTAGAAAAGCAGATGAGTGGTGTGCATGAGGAGAGGGGGCGTATGAGAAGAGAGAGGAGCCTCTCCTCCACCATCCGATAGCCTGCCTCCCAGGCATTGCTCCTCTTAATGAGTCCAGACCACGGGTCAATATGCGGCTGGGCTGCCAGTCAATACCGGTTACCTGCAACACAAACACTCAAAACCTGCTTTCATACAAAATCAATGTCCTATTAGTCCCTCCCTGTATTGCCTTGGCCCAATCTCATCGATCCCCTCTGAAGAGCTCTGCAGCCCATGTATGACAGATTATGGTCAAATGATCTTATGGCTTAGGCTACTCTGCCAGCCAAGTCTGTTGCCTTTATGATTTCAAAGTAATAGCTTGATATCAGATGAGCAAATACTCTAAATGCTGAAAACGGAGGCACAAGCATTATTGGCAAACCTATCAAGCTCACATCAACATTCCACTCAGTAAGTCTGGCTCACAGACAAATTCAGTGCTCGTAGTCAGCACTGACAATGCGTGCCAGGATGAAAGACAAGTAACAGATGTATGACATTAGGTCCAAACTTTATTCCGTACATTTTAAACCAAGAATGTTCATTTTCATTTTTTTGCACGCCTAAAACTCTACTTGTTTTGTATACAAGAGTCTAAGAAAAACAACTGCACAACACCACAAGGTTGACAGAGAAAGTCTTTTTGTCCGCCCACTAAAAAGTGTCCTTCTTTTCTGTCCGGGGCTGGTCCAGTTTGTGACTTGGAAGTCTTTTAATAATTCCATCATTATTTCATTGATAATATAAACATGTGTTAATCCAAGTTTCTCTCAGCATCACCAGTATCGTCTGCTCCCTCTGGGTGATCTCTTCATTAGGGTGCTGTGTGCTGCTTTGCATAGATTGCAGATGATCCTTCTAGGCCCCCTTACAACACCCTCCCGTCATACTTCCCCATCCATTGGCCAGGCTTGTCTGTTGCCATGATATTCAACAGGGAAGTTGATTCCCCATGTTTCATTTAATTTTGTTTTTCTAGAAATGGTTAAAAAGACTAATAAATTTACATGGTAATTTTGCAGCGAAGGAATATCAACAAGTTATTTACATTGGTTTTCTTTACAGAGACTGAACAAAGACCTCATAATATATATTTATCTGCATATCTCAAAGGCAAAACGAATGAACAAAACAAATCGGTAATGTAACATTGTACATTGTCATCATTGAGGATATCCTGGTACCATGAGGTTAAATTACTGAAGGTTGAAACCAAATCCAGTCTTTACAGTGGGTCATAATGGATATGTCTCACAATCAACTGGGATAAATATTGTAAAAGGCGTGACTAATGCACAAAATACATAAAATTCATAGAAATGATATCTATACATGGAACAAGGATAGGAAATGTACAAACTCATTTCAGGACCTCTCTTTTCGCACAAAGCTGAAAAAAGGTATTGGATTAATATATTAATAATTATCAAATATTTAAGTCGGATATAAACATACACATATTTATGTTCTCTTTACCGACATTATTCAACCTTCAGTCCGCTAAAAATAAAGTCATGGCATGTGCTTAATCAGCCTTACACACCTTTACTTTGTACAATCATACCCTTTCCCTTAGGGAGTTTTGCTCTTCTCTGGTGAAGAGCAGTGCATTTTGTTCGCAAGAAGTTCTCAGATTAGGGGAGCAGGGCTTGTGAGTGCGTCTAGTAACACCTTGTGCACTTTTCTAACAAGCTACCGAGCCTCTACCTCTTTAGGATTGCGAGATGGGGAGTAGTCCCGTGGGTCCTGGGTGGTGAGGGGGGTAGTCCTCCTGGGTGAGGCTGGCCTGGCACTGCCGGCTGGCACGAGGGGCGGGGGTGCACTGAGTGCGGCAGTAGGGGGTGTTCTGTTCAGAGGGCCGTTGTGTCCCGTAGAGGGGCTGAGTCTGGGATAGGGCATGCCGCCTAGGTGGGGCATAAAGGGGGGCATGTGGGGTAGATGGCCCTCCATTGGGGACTGGTGCAGTTGATGGAGGCGTGCTCTGTCCAGCTCCTCCCTCAGGTGGAGGCGCTCTCGCTCCTCCGCCTGTTGTCTCATCCTCTCGTGCTCCCTGCGCACCTCCAACAGGTGCTCGTGGTGAGAGTAGTCATGAGCCTCCCTTTCGCGGTAGGCTCGTTCCTGTTCGTACACACTGGGGAAACGATGTCCTTGCTCAGCCCTGAGCTGGAAGTCCATGCGTCGCTGCAGGTCCAGGCTGCGGTAGGCCTCTCTTAGTGGGTCCCAAGGGAAGGCCGGGTGGGGCAGGCGCTCTCTTCCTGCCAGAGGACTCACACCCATGAAAGGAGCCATGCGAGCCCGGTCTAGCACATTGAGGCTGCCCATCTGGGGCATGGCACTCATGGAAAGGGGCAGAGAGTGTGCCATGGGAACACCATGCAAGCCAGGTGCTGGAATGTCACTGCCACGTGGTGAGGGAAGAGGGGGCTGGTGGGACAGAGGTGGGTGGTGGTGGTGTGGGTTTACAGGTTGGCTGATGGGAGCAGGGAGAGCCTGGGCTGGTGGTTGGGGGGCGGGCTCGGAACTCACCACCATGACCTCCTGCTCCTCCTTTCTCTCCTCCTTAATCTTCATGTCATTTTTCACCTTGTGGAGGAGCTCTGCAGGCGGGGGCTCTTTCCTTTCGCTGTCCTTGAGTGTAGGCGGGGGCCCACCTGCCATCTTCATGCCCTGCTCATTGATCACGGCCTTGGAGTATGGGGAAGGAGAACGTTGGGCGGGTTTGATGGAGTCTTCAGAGGATCTCCTCTCTAGTATCTCCTTGCTGGGCGAGCGGCTCTCCTTCACCTTTACGTCACCCAACGTAGAAGATTCTCTGTGGCGCTCCAGCAGCTCCTTCTCTGCCTCACGAACTCGATCTACACTGCCGCTGTGATGTCGACCCGAATCACAGGAGTTCTGGCTGTTTGAGCGAATCAGGCTGCTGATCTGGTAGCTGACAGGTGCAGAGGCTGGAGATGAACGATTGGAGTGGCGGTTGCGATCCACAGAATCCCTGTAATGACATAATGAAACAATTTAGTGCTAGATAAATCAAGCATCATGTAGAGTTATATTTAGGAATGATTTATTTACCTTGATTGAATTTAATAAAATCTGAGTTATAATTCTCTTTCAAGAAATAAAGGTAACCATGCTCATGTCTTTCACTGACTGTCTTTAAACTTGACAGTTAAACCTACGTTTTGCTGGAATATCATCCAAAGAGATCCTTCCAATTAATTTTTGACAGATAGCTTCTCTAAGAGCTGCTTGTTGCCTGTTTGATTTGTGTCTGTTTCCTTGTCGGATTCATGAATTCAATTTATTTCAGTTTCCACGGATACAACTAATGGACTGGAGAATTGTCACACTTTTTCTTTTAGTCTTTGACAGTACATCTTTTTATTTCCAGAGTTGATTTCAGATTTGATTCAAGTGTTGTTCGTCTTGTTCAAACATAATTTGCTCATCTTGTATATATGCTAATGCTAGCTGGAAAAAGGATCATTATTGTAGACACATCTTTTGAGCTGTGATCATGTATTTGAGTATCTATGAGGATAGTTTTGATATGCTGTATGGAAAGATTCACAATTTCTTTCACATTTGTTGTGTGTTGTTTCCTTGGGGGAATGCTTTGAAACAATACAGTGAAGTCCCAGGTCAAATTTTGCATTGTGATGACAGCAAAAATGTAAAGCAATTGCATTATGGAGAAATATCATTCAACACTGATTTAAATTGAACAAATAATACCCCCAAGTACATACAAAAGCAAAAGTTACTTTTCATCTGCCTCAAACTCACCTGTCTTTATCCTTCTCTTCCTTCCCGATGGACGAGTCTCTTTTCTCTCTTTCCCTCTCCCTCTCTCTTTCTCTTTCTCTTTCCCGTTCTCTCTCCCGCTCTCTCTCATGGCTGTTGGCTGAGTTGCTTCTCTCAGCGTCTGCGGTTTTGGGCCACTGTGGCGGGGTGGGGAACGATGGTGGGGTTCGTCGAAGTCTGTTCCAGGTGTCGTGGTGGGGGCTGCCAAATGTGGGCAGTCCTCCTGGCCCCTCCTTGGTGCCAAACACGCTGTTGGACCCTGGAGGGAAGGGGGGAGACAGTCGTGGGACCCACTGTAAGTTAATTGGGCACAAAACCTTCTTGAGGACACATAAGATGAGAAAGACTCAACAACAAAAGCGGCTTTTGTCTTTGTCTCTGGAGGTTCTCTCACTGAAGCTGTTTGAAAGAGTTAGAGGTTAATGGCTCCCCCCACCAGAGAAAAAAACTACTCATTTGCTTTTGGACTAAAGGGCTTCTCCCCCCCCTCCCTTTTTTGCACTGGATGAACAGGGAAGACTCACTTGCCCTCTGGAGTTGAGGGCTGTGAAAAGCCAAGGGAGACCTTAGCATTCCACAGCATGTCTATTCCAATCACATCCATTTTCACAACAGGGTGACCGATTTGGCACACAAAAATAGGAGGGATGAAGAGAAAAGAGAGAAAGGCATAGAGAGAAGGATGCAGGGGGAAAAGAGAAAGCCCTTCATGGTGGTGCAGAAGGGGCTTGTCAAATAATTAATAGATGAACTGCCACCAAACAGCGGACCTGAGAGTGCCTGTTGGCAGCAGCGCAGCCAGATTAAAGCCAGACTGTTGGGGACATGGTTGGTGGATGAAGTGGAGGCAGGGAGGAGGTTTGCTGTGGTGTGTTGTGCTGCCTTGTTGGGCCTCCCTGGGCTAGGGCTGTTTTGACACAGAAACTAGAGCTAAGTGTCTTGATTTTTTTTTTCCTCCCCTCCTGGCTCTCCCTGTGGTCTAACGCTGTCCTGCTCTGTTCTGTTACTGGCCACAGGGGCCAGATTGAAAGGGGGAGCGGTGGAGGAGGAGAGGGGGCCAGCGCTTACCAAGCGAGGGGTTGCCTAATCCTCCGAAGGCACTGCTTGAAAGGTTGCCGAGGCCGCCATAGGAACTGGAGCGACTGAAAGGATCTGTAAAATGCCAAACAGGGATTAGCAAAAGGGGGGGGCTGGCTAGCGGTGCTCACCCCAACACCAACCCGTTCCACTCGGCTTTTCTCTTACAAGCGAGCTGTGGTTTTTTTAGCGCTGCCACCCTAGCTCTCTGCCTGCTAATCCTGCAGTAGCCAGGTCGCCTGGATGCTGGATTCACTGCCACTAACTGGAGTGGAGTGTCCCTGACCCTGCTGGGGCTAGTGAAGGAACACTGCTTGATGGGGAAATTACTTTAGAGTTGTTGGAGCTGAACTGCAAATAGACTGTGGTGGGACAGGGGAATTAGAAGCTGTAAAAATTAGGCTAGACAGACCACAGTGATTTAACTGGAGAATCAGTGTCTGATGGGCTCCGCTGGCGCAGACTACAGCCTCCAAATTTATAGGAATAACACAAACATTTACCCTGAGAAGTCAGTGAGCAACATTCATCAACTGATAATTTGCAGTCCCATTTTAATTCTGCAAAAATCCATCAGGAAATGCAGGACTTATCAACAGATTAGGGTTTAAGGATTTTCAGCTCCGGGGCTTGTTAATGTATTAGAAAAGACAACAATTAAGAAATCTCCTCTGCCTCACACATGAATTCCCTGGACAGGAAAATTTTGCTCGCTAAATCTTCCTCCTCAGTGCACCATGTATTCATAAGCACAAAATGGATTGACTCAAGGGCTTATTCCATGAAATCAACTTTCCACTCTGAACCAAAACAGAGTCTCAGATAGAATGGTGGAAAAATAAATGAATGCATAAAAACATAATTAAATGCACAAATAAATCCAACATTAACTACCCTCCATTACTCCTGTGAATGACTTTGCAAGCATATAGAAAATAGTGTCATATGTTGTTGCTCTGCAAATATATTTTGTCCAAACAAATGAGGGATACTGAATACTAGGCTAGCTACGTGTTTTAATGAACCCAGACAGAGTTATTTAAGGCTGTTATGAATCATACTGTCTGATTATATGATGGCTACACTCTCCATTACCATGAACTCTGAGTTTGCTGAAGAACTGCCGCAACTGACTTATTTCAGTGGCCAACTGGACTCCTTATGAACCCTCAAAATGACCCAGAGATCAAAAGTAGATAATTCTAGGCTTCAAATTACACCCCGGTGGCTTTTAATGTGTAAAAGAGAGAGAGAGCAAGACGGAGAGAAAGAGGAGATAAATGTTTAAAAAAAAATGAACATGGGGTTACTTACACTTACCTGCCAAATGGCTAGGAGGCAGGAAGCCGCTGGGGTGGGGGACAGGGCCGTACGGAGAGGGAGCGGGGTGGCTGGAGCCTGTCAGAGCAGAGATGATATCACAGTGTTATTGTTGTCTAATCAGACAGTTATAAAGGCTCAATCCTAGATCACCCCTTGCCCCTATCACTTAGCCCTTACCCCTCTGTTTTGCGTGTTCATGACTAGGGGTAGGGTGTCCCGATTCTTGTTGGGATAGAGGGGTAGGGTAAGGCGTAAGGGCTACATGGCCCTCAAAATGTAGGTTTTCAGAAACACACTTTAAACTGAGTGTTATGAGAGATGGTCTAACAGTGAAGTTACTGCACTTATTACTGCTCTTCTATTATCAGTGCTTATAGGCAGGGTACGAAGGAGCGCAAGTTGCTAACCTTAGCCTACGGAGCGCTTCTAGTGACATGGTAATGAGACAATGGTCTTTTGTATTTGATGACTTGTTTGATCATCTGATAGCGAGAATCCGTGCTTTTCCATCAGATGAGTGGAAAATGGCATTGTGACAATACCATTTTGCACGTTTTCAAGTTTGTTTATGTAAACCCCATTGATACTGATAACGAGTCAGGATCACAAAGGTTTAGGGGAAGATTTCATCCCACAGGCCCTTGTAACTCTTTTCTGAGGGGCACTGGAAAATGAGGGGTAGGGCTAAAAATAAGAAATAGGACAGGGCCAAACTCTCTGACTAGTCATACAGAGACAAACTGAAGTTAATCTCCATCAGAAACATTTTAAAAAAAAGGAAAAATCTAAATGCAAACAACCATTTACAAATATTTTTCTGAATCAGCAAGACCAACTTGTGGAATATACATTTAAGTGAGAGGAATTCAGAGATGGCTGGGTAATGCCATTGAGCAAATTAGTCAGTGATATTTTTGCTTTTATTGTAGCTGCTGCGCGTTTTGTGTGCGAGTCTATAGTTGCTTATTGAGGTCAGTTCCTGACTGTGCAACAAGCTGGCCTCTTTCACAAAACACTGTTACCATCACCCATATTCCATGAATTGTTAATGAAAGAACCAATTACAGCAGTGCCTCTGACACACCACTGCATAATTACCAGTCAAAGGCCGTTCGCCTCTCTGTTGCCCTCCAACGCAGGGCAAATCAGTCAATTACCTAACCGAGAGTCATCCATATTCATAGACATATCTGACTCCCTTTACTGGCAAAACATTTGCTACAAAAGCACTATAATTAAGTGAACATTACATGAGAGGAGAGAAAAAAGCGATGCTATTTCAGTGGTGGAGGAACAATTTCTCAACGTGCGGCTATAAATGCTCATTTGCATAAAGACAAAAAAAAACAGCGTTGGAAGGCTTTGAGAATGGGATAATTTGAGTGTTTTGAATAATTTGTCTTGGAAGTTGCAGTTCATCGCCCTACTGACCTGTGGAAGAGAAGAGGGGTCGTGCCAGGTCATGAGGGTATGGAAACCCTGGGAAGACTCCTGGAGCTGGGGGTCGACTAAACAGGTCCAGCTTCCCATTCATGTCTAGTTTGTGAGGATCCAGCTGCATTTGCTGTAGTCGAGAGGGGCACAGAAAAGGAGAGGGAGACATACAAAGAAAATTAGGTCGGTGGACAACAGTAGCAAATGTTTCCAGCGACAGAGTGAGAGGGATTTATCCTCAGCTACACTGGGTGAGAGATCAGAGGAAGACAGATACATCAACAATGGCTCCGTGTCTCCAATTCTGGCCAAATGTGTTATAACAAATATATGTAAGCTGATTAGGGACACTAAATCCTTGGTAGCGGGTGTTCAAAGCCCAAGAAGGACTGACACCACCAGGCCAGAGGCATGAGAAGAGGATCTCCATGGCAAGGCCACACCATTATATGTCAGCGAGAGAAGTATTTTCTCTCAAGCTTTTTTATGCGTGTTCAAATCGTCACAAATTCTGTCACTGAGTGCTATAAATGTGGCCATTTATGATCTGCCCCTTCCTCTTTAGGTGGAGTGAGTCATGCACAGAGCCTTAACTTCTGCTCAAGTGTGACCTTCGTACTGTATATGTAAGTCCTAGAGAACTCTGAACAAGAGGAGACACCATTTTGTTTTTTGTGTTTTTATTAAGTTAGTTATCTGCCTTTTCCCACCCAGATGGTCGTTCTTAATCCAATAACATGATTACAGATAATTTTACAGGTAAAGATCAAACTATGACATGCTTAGCCCGACTTATCCCATTACCAATACGCTGTATCTGGTTTTACATGACAGCAGGATTCCTGAAAGACATCATAATCCATCTCACGCACCTTCATTTTCTGCTGGTGGTGGTAGATCTGCCATGCGATCTGGACATGCACTGCACACCACTTGCCAGGTTTCTAAAAATTTAGAGAGAAACTGAGGTTAGCCTGCTGGCTTTGATATAGGGAGCTAAAAATGGATTTTGGCATTGAGATTTTCTGGCCAAACTACAAAGTGGGAAGTCGTCAGAATTTTCAACCAGGCAACGGATTAAGAAAATCTAACCCTGACTTTAGCCCAATAGAGACCTCAAAGCTATCCTTAAATGCAGCCAAAACCCTGAATTTCCTTGATCAGGAGTTGTTGAAGAATTTTCAGTTTTAGACTTTGTGGCCTGGCCAGAGAGATGAAACATTTAACAAAAGATGGATAAGGCAACCACTTACCCTAACAGATGTCCTGAATGGATCTGTTATCTGTATGGACAAACAGACAGTCATTATCACCAATAGCATAGACAAGGAGCCAAAATGTGCAGTATTGTAGGCTGACAAATCACCAGTGTGGGGAGGCTCAAATCACACTGGCACCTTTCATAAATGTGTCCATTGAGATGTACACCTTGTCTCAAAAAGATGTCAGTGCAAATACATGCATTCACATCTCTGTGAGAAACATGTATGTATAAACACTGTATGTACGGCACATGTGTGGCTTTGACCGGAAGACACAGAGGAAGAGGAAGAGCAGATTGGTTTGAGGTGCTGGCCGCCTGATGCTTACCCGTGGATCCTTCTGTAGGAGTGTGTGAGGTACTGCTCCAGGACGTCCCCCTACGTCGATGGGATTAGATGCCTGACAGAGAGAGAGAGACAAAGGGAAAGAGATATATGGTGATCAACCACATAAAAAGTAGTTAAAACATTTATAGATCAGAGAAACAGAAGCAGAATGTCTGCCTTTTGTATACTAAGACAGACACAACACAATTTGATCTCATATAATGTGATCTAAAAAGAAGTGTTGAAAGAGAAGTACCACCTAAATTAGAAATTCCAATAAGTTATTTTCATGGCCTAGGAAAGTTTAGTCAATATTTGTGGACATAAGCTACTCTCTCTCAAAGTCAGAAACCACCAAAGTAAGTCTCAAACTTGTGATGTCATCAAGTATAAAGTCTGGAGCTGCTCCACAGACAATTCTCAGCACTGGAACAGAAAATGTACCCATATACTCAGAATATTCCCCTGGGTGATTTGAATGCCATCTACATCATCTTTCCAGATTCACTATCTATGGAGCAGCTTCAGACTTTATACCCTATGACATCACAAATTTGAGTTTGAGCACTCTAGTTTTTGGATTTGGGAGAGAGTTGTTCATGTTTAATAATAATTTTTGGGCTGTCTTAGACCACAGGAATAACATGTATGCGTTCCCCTTTAAGAGTATCTTAAGGATAAAAAGAATAGCTTTCTTTGATTGCAGTTATCTACCTTAGATAATACACAAGAGTAGTCCTTGGTTTCACTCTCATTAACTCAATATCCTCACATATAATGCAAATAAGCAGTACAACTCAAGGTTGATGTCCGTGGCATGGAAATGTGTGAGGAACTCCGTTTTAAAACCACTAGAAGATCCTCAAGCGAGTGGTAATAGCATCACTCTAACCTTATATCCTCCTTCAGAGGCACTATAGCTCACTAATCCTCTACGACTGCTACTGTATGGCTGACGTCAGTAGATAAAACTGCGATGATGCTGCAGGCGCTGAGCCATGCCAGAGTAACACATCTCTGATCTCTCCAATCTCCTCGTTAAGTCTTTGGAGCACAAGTGCCTAAATCGGCCTTATTAATCCACCCCTACATCAGGGATAGGAAGATCCTGCACGATGACCTGGGTCACCAGCCCCCACAAACAAACACACATCCCAAGCACTACCTCCCCCCGAAGCGCCTCTCCAAGAATACTTAACAGGGGCTTTGGACGCATAAGACTGTTCCTTGAACCATCTGGAGGGGCCTTCGACAAAAGGGCCCCCTCCATGACAGAGCCCCCTGGGAAAAGGGCCAGCGGATTTAGGCCAGCTTTGATTGGTGGCTTACACCGGGTCACAGCCGCTGGGCATCTGCCAGACAGACTCACACCCTCCCACCCCTTCCCTTCCCTCACATCCCCACTGCCCCTGCATCCTCTCTCCTTTGCTCCCCTAAACAGACAGACATCATTTTTTTTATCTTTGGCGTGGCACGCAGCTCTGGCCCTGGTTCAGGTCCAGTCAAGTCTGAGAGAGTATTATGGATGGATTTATGGATTTAAATGGGATGGGGTGAGGTTTATTAGAATCCTGTTTTAAATCTTTGGTGTACAGAGCTCTGCTGCTTTTCTCACCCAAGACAAACAGCAGAAGGAATTTTGTGTGGTAAAATATCTAATGTGCCATACTGTGAGCGTAGTTCTACAGCAACCCAACCAAACTACAGCACTATGTCTCTGGTTACTAATTTAGTTGCTTAAGTTTTGGTGAGTGTGTGTAGCCGTTTTGACCCATGCAAAGTCTTGCTCCTCTTTACATACAGCAAGTAGATTTTTACACTGACAAAAGGTGACTCTACTTGAAGAAAAAAAGCATGTCAAAAAAAAGGCATGGCTATTATTTTAAAATTTGGGGTGAGTGAGTGTTTCAATGGCGTCAAAGCTTCTGTGATTTCTTTCGAGCCCATGCTTCCTTATATCCTCTATTTGTTTGTAGATCGTGGGCTGAGGGTGGGGATGTGGGGCTGACCTTGGGCTGGAAGGCTCCTTGCAGTGAGCTGAAGGGTCCTGAGTGTGGGAGCAGCGGGGGCATGCCTGGCATGGTGGGGGGATAGGAGGGGAAGAACTGGGGAGAAAAGGAGGAGGATGGGAGATACAAAAAAAGACACAAAACAAAATCATACAGAGATACGTACATACAGGACTCAAGCATATGCACACACAAAACCACAGCCACAATAAATGCTCTCACGGCAACATTCAAATATGTCAAATATTTGATTTGCCAAATGCAAATAACAAGTTGAGATCAGAGCAACAAAGAGGAACTCACGTTTGAATGTCTGATGAATGGATTGTCCAGTTTGGGAGTGTATTTGTCGAACTGGAAGAAATAAAAGAGAGAGAAGAATTAGGAAACAAAATGATCCACTTTACCCAAATCCTTCATGTAAAAAGCCTTCTTTAATAATAAGTCTCATTATTTTTACATCACAAAAACAAAACACATGATTAACATCTGTAACTGGTAATAAGCAGGGTTTTGATCCAGAATAATAAGCCCTGGAGTAAAGCAGCTGGCTTGCACCGGTCATGGGTTTACTTAAACTGCATGGTCAGATAGGCAGTTAAATTACTAACAATACGACCGCTTTAGCAGACTGCCAAGATGAAGACAGCCTGCATGATTTTCCAATTGAGCATACAGGGGTTGGGCGTGGAGGCCCAGCTTGGAGAATCAGACCATTTTAAAACCAGACCAGTTGTTTCTATTCACTGGAAAATTTGTAGAAATGTGAATCTAATTGCTTTTGACTGCTATGGCTTTCTTTTTTTCTTACAACAAACCCCGATGGTATAGATGGGAGGGGAGTATGTGGACTGTGGAGACATACAGCTTGTTTTGGGTGTTAGAGAACCAGACTTCAAAAGAGATTCAGCGAAAAAAAGAGGCCAATTTTCTGTGCATAAAATCATGGAAAGAATATATGGAGCCTGTTGTGTGTCTGTCTTTTATGATTGAAACTGAATTGAGTAGATGACATTTGCAATGGTTGGGAGCTAATTCAGGACAGATCAGATGAAACCGATATAACCTTGACTTGCTGAAATGATGTGAGGAGAGCTTTTCTGTGGCGGAGTTTATGCCCACCAGAATAATCTCCATTGGAATTTGTGGTTGTATGAAAAAATGTTTCTGATCATGTCCTGAACACATGGGAATCTAGTCAGTAAGCTGAGAGGGAGCAGAGGGAGGGAGAGAACGGAGAATGTTGCCCCGTGTATGAATGGGGACTTTGTACGTCTGTTCGCAAGCCAATACTGGCTCTCTATTTTGAAACAGGCTAATTACAAGTGACAGTAACTTATTCCTATTCCGCAAATACACAAACCATTTGCAGGTACTTTTTGCGAGTGTTTTCACAAAGCTCTCTTGGCAGGCACAGACGTTTTGGGTTTACATAAAACAGGAAAATGAGAGGGTATGAATCAGTGTTTCTCTGTGCGCGTGTGTGGCGACACGGGTGGTTGAGGGGAGGGGAGGGGAGCGGGTGTAGGGCTGGCTAAGCGGCCAGTGGAGACGCAGGGTTTGGGTCAGGGGCCTTCTGGTAAAGCAAGGCCATTCACATCTGCACACAAAATGGCTGCAGCGGCAGCGATGGTGTTGGCGGCCCTGTTTGTGGGCGATAATGGGCCCAAATCAAAGACAGACAGCCTACTGAGAGGAAACGCCGAGCCAGCTTCCGAGCTCATTAAACAGCTCCTCTGCATTTCTGAAGGCACGGCCTGTTTAATGTCTGACACTGTGAGAGGGATTTTGGCCGCTTTACGGCCTTGTAAAAAAAAAAAAAAGAGAGAGAGAAAAGGAAAAAAAAAACTCTTGCCCTTGTAATTTATGGTGCCTGTCACAGTTTTATAGTAAACAGCTTTGGCTAATTAAAGTTTAATATTTCATCTTATAACAATTAAGGATATTCCTTGTCCAAAGACATGGCAGGGGCAAGGGGGCGGGGTAGGAAAGACGCTCAGTGCTGCCATTTGGCAAGCCAGCTGCTTGAGGGCGTTGAACAATAAACAAAAATAGAGGCTTCATAATTTCATTAATTACAGCCATTAGCCAAGGACTGTTACATAGTTGAAATGACATGGGGCGTCTCGAGAGCAGGAGAAGATGAGAGAGAGAGAGAGAGAGAGAGAGAGAGAGAGAGAGAGTAATGGGGGAGGGAGAGAAAGAGAGAACTCGGCCATACTTGGATTGCCTTTTCATGACAATACAGTAAAAAAAAAAACAACAACCACAACATCATCATTACTCCTGCCTCTCTAAGCAAGCACCAAAGAGAAGAAAAACAGCATTATTACTGAGGGGAGGGAGGGAGGGGAAAAGGCATAAGTTAAGTAACAACACAGTTTCAATTAAAAGGAAAAAAACAAACAACAGAAGACATTAATGGTAGTCTGAAATCCCATCCTAACAACACAACAAGAGATGGGGGTGTGTGTACATCACGGGCTGCATAATGCAAGCATTAGCGAGCTGGTGAAAATCGCCTCTTTCATCTTCAAAGAGAGGACTGTGCACTGTATATAATTCCTACCATGTCAGGAATGAACAGCAGACCAGATAACAGCATGTGTGTTGGCTGAAGAACCGTCTAAATGGTCTCTATACTTATCTGAGACTGTGCCATAAATACCAGAGCTTTGATTTCTAATGAACAGGATGGGGGTAATCTTGCAGCAGGGCCTTAATGGGACCACAGGCTCTTAATCAGAGGTCATGACATGATGGATTAGATCTATTAGACTAATGCCAAAAAGCTACAAATGGAGGGCCCGTCTGAATCGACTGTCAGAGATTGCTGTGAATTTGAAATGATGGATGAATCGTCATAACCTTTTTTTCCTCTGTATTAATCTGCCAGTGTTTGAACCCCCCCCCCCCCCCCCCCTTCCCAGACTTGATGGCAGTCAAAGCACGGAAGCAATTACAAACATTATCAAAACAGTTTTGCAGTGATGTCACCCCCCACCCCCACCTCCAACCGCAATGAGGTCACCGACTGCAAAGGCTTTGAATTTGTCACAGGCGAGTATGGTTGCTGTTGAGTTGTGCGCACTCACACACGTGGCAAGGACCTTTCACACAAAACTACAAGTCTGCAGGAATGCATTCACACACACACACAGATATACACAGAGAAATCTGTTTGACGGCGCCTTTGTTGCTCCTTGTGAACAGGCAAATGAAAACATTCAAAATCATTTAAAACACATCCACATGCAAACAATTGAAAAGCCTGCCTTGAGGCGATTCAAACACTGAACAGCAAAATCTATGTCAAAGTTTAAATAAGGGGGAATTACATCGGCCTGTTTGACAGACATGCTGTGAGTCAGAAAACGGCTTCTATGAAAAGTGATGCATAATGTGGATATATAGTTTTATATATAATTCCACTATGGACAAAGACATTGCATGTATGTATGTGCTTGGTCGTATTTAACCAACCTAAGTAGCAACTAGCATGTATGCAGATGAACTAGAGGATGAGCTAGTGTGTGTGTTTGTGTGTGTGTAGAGGGAGGTGGCAGCCAGCGGGCCATTTCTGCCCAGCATATATTTGTCCTTATTAGAGTGGAACAGATGTGATGCTCCCAGCTTCTCATCAGCTCTCAGACTTCAGCAGCAGGACAGTATGCAGAAATCAAAGAGCAAAATTCAAACTGAACCAGTGTCATATTTTTTTGAACGGAGGGGTTCCTACAGCTATGGGACATATTTGGTGAATTTTGGGGTAAAGAAAAAAAGGGAGGAATTGATTGAAGAGGAGATTGGGAGGGGTGACAGGTGGGTGGGTGGGAGCTAGGTTACGGGAGCTTTTTTCAAATTGTTTTATTTTTTACTTATCCTCACATTTCTGGCTTGGGTACGCACCATGGGGGGTGCGGTGGGCGGGGTGAGGATGGCGGCCGGGGGCAGACTGGCGGGGAAGGGCGTGAAGGTGTGCTGGTGGGTGTGTTGGTGCTGGTGCATGTGCTGGTGTTGGTGAAACTCGGCCCTCAGGAGCGACACGGGGGCCAGCGGAGAGGCGGACGGCCCCCGGCCCCGCTCTGAACTCTGAACCAGGAAGCGGTTGTTCAGCTCCTGCCTCAGGAGGTCATGCTCTGTAAGAAAGGAGAGCGAGGAAAACCAAAAAAAAACAAAACAAAAAAAAAAAAAAACAGAAACAAAAGTGGGTGGGGAGAGGGAAGGGTGGGGGGGTGGGGGGACACAAGAAAAAAAAGGCACGGGCGCCCAGTCAGTCTTCACAACAAGGGTAGAAGAGAAGAGAAAATAGTCACCTGGCATTCTCTGTTTCTCCAGCTCATGCTGTGAGGGTTTTCTACGTGGGGACTCATTGGTGGTGGTAAGAGAGTTGCCTGTGACAATGTGCCAATCAGAATCCCCGAATGAGGCTGGCAATACATGATTGGTTGGTTGAATGATATCAACAGGCTGGTATCTAAAGACAAGAGAGAACCAAGAGTCATCCCAGCAGAAAACACACACACTCTTGCCCTCTATTAGAAAGTTAATGCACAACTGGCATATTTATTACATATTTTGGAGACACCCATCATCGCTGGAGACATTTGTTTCCTTCTATTGCAGCACGAAATTGCTTGTTTTGGCGAAATCACTGAACGTATTATCAAATCGTTACAAATCACACATTGTTGGCAGGGGAAAACATAATTCTGGTTGTTGAGGTTGCATCAGATTGCTGACTGAGTGCACCATTTTTCAACACGTGACTGTTAAAGTGCTGCTTTCAGTGCGCTGAAGATGTCTCCAGCTGTGATGATAGTCCAGTTGCTAGCTGACATTTTCCAGTGTAGCATCCAAGCCGTCGTACAGTGACCTCATCACCCATCTAAAATTACTAAGCTACTATAAAGACAGTTCATCTTAGTAATTGATGTATGATGTTCTCCACCAGTGAAAATAAGACCGAACATCAAAGCTTGTGACTCATGTGAAGGCCTACTATTGCTTTTTACAATTAAATCTGATTTATTTCCATTCTGTGCTGCAAAAGGGGGATTTGCTTGTGAGGCCCCTTGGAAATGTTTCAAGTTAGTGATTAGTGAACTGGACTGCTTTCCTGATATTTACAGCCAGAACAATAAAGACACAAGAGCTCTTCAACTGGCTTCCTGTCTAGCTTTATTATCTCATGTGCTACATACAGAGCTTTTGAGATTGATGCAAAATGATCACTTATTATTCACTAGGCAATTTGAAAACCGAAAGGAAAGAATACTGGAAGCAATCAATAAAAGCCCTTGTTTACCAAATTATGTTTTAAAGTACATTGGAGCAACACCTACATAAATTTAGCAACCGTGCATCATTAGAGATGTAAATATATATATTTATGCTTTGATATACTATACTGTGCAGTATCAAAAGGTAAATAAGGAAAAGAAATTGTAATAAAGAGGAACTTACCAGATCAGCAACACTTGTTTCAACACCATATAACACACACTTTTTGATATTTACATTAGAAAATTATCAACTAATTACTATAGGTTAAAGGCTAGTTCTCTAGCTTGTATGCATTGGTTGTGTTTGGAGTGTATGTGCATACTATTACATGCGTATTCAAGGATACAGCTTAATAAAAAAGATCTTTACAAAAGTCTGACTTTTTTAAAATAAGGACACTTCTGATAAAGAAATGTCTGAACTCAAAAATGTGCTTACTAATTAAATCAAAAAGTAAACTGAATGCCAGTGTCAGTCCTACTAGAGATACCACTTATCCTAGCAGTATGTGCCTGGACTGAAGCTACCATCTAGCACGCGAGATGCGCGGCTTTACCTGGGTAGGGGGTGCCGGCTGGGTGCCCAGGCACCACTAAACTGTTGGTCGGTAAGGTCGGTGGTGGCGGCAGTGTGGCTGGGGTTGCAAACATGGCCGGATGGCGATGGGCCGGGCTCCGTAGGGAGGAATAGTGCGAGGTAGAGAGATTAGCTATGGACAGAGGCAAAGCGGGGGCTGAGGATGGGAGCCCGCTGACGTGGTGGTGAGGGGATGGGGGCAAGTGCTGTTTGGGAAGACCCAATGGACTGCTGCTGTGGCTGAGGATTTAACAGGAGACAAAGGACATACAATCTCCATTAAAAGAAGGATCATTTAATATTGTGAATGTTTACATACTGTATTTTAGAGATTAGAAAGTGTCAAATGCAGAATGCAGCAGTATGATACATTCAGAGAAACCTTCTGCAGCTTGTTTATATGTCGTGTACATTTCTTGTACGTATGTGTTCACTTGCTTTGTTTCTAGCTCCGTGTTAGTTCAGCTGCACTGAGAGTATGTCTGACGCTTTGCTTTGACAACATAAGAATGATTTTCCAATAAAACCTCAGACAATGAAATAACAAAGGTGAGGGCAGACTCTGAGAAGATGAGATAAAACGGGAACAGTTGAATGTACTGTATGTTCTGCAGTGTTACTCAATGAAAAACAGTAAATCTGACAGCTGGTTATTGACTGGAAAATCAATAGCCGCATGAAAACAGTCAATACTGTGTACAATTGTGCAGTATCTTGTCACATCAGAATACATCATACTAATTTGGAGATTGGTGCAGTTTATGTTATTGCTGTCTGCATTAGACTGGCAGGAGCACATTAAAGGAAAGCTGAGGAGTCTGCGATGTAACAAAATTTCTGCTTCCTTACCAAGATCTTACACAGACATACCTCAGCTGACCAGCTTAAATTAAAATGCAGCTGAATACGCCACTAACACAGTATCACGGTGTTAAAGTTATGCCCTATGTACACTCAATGGTGTGTGCTTTACATTTTATATTAAACACAAATGCCTCCTATCTTGTATGTCCCTGCACCCATCACCACACGTGCCCATGTAACAACATACCTGATGTCGTGGAGGCTGCTGTACTGCAGCGGGTGATGCACCTGGTGGCTGATTACTGGCCGCGCGTGGTGCTGCGGGGGCGGAAGAACACGGGGCTCCTGGTGCAAGTGTGGGTGAGGAGGGTGGGGCTGGGGGTGGGGCGGTGCCCTCAACAGGGGAGGGGTAGGGACAGGGGGTGGTGGTTGCTGCTCCTTCTTAACACTGAGAGGAGGCGGGGTGGGGAGGCACGACCTAGGGGGCTCTGGGGGGGCCGCCGCTGCAGCGGGGGCGGGGGAGCCCGTAGGCGCCGAAGCTGGGGTGGGGCTGGGCACGGGAGGCGTGAAGGGCACCTCACTGTTGCTCTGCTCCTGGCTGCGCTGGAGCCCTGATACTTTGGCTGAGCTACAAGTCTTGGACTCGGGACTCTCATTCGTTGGCACACCTGCGAAGACAAGAACCAGCAAAGTGTAAGAAGAAAATTTGTAAACCCCTTTCTGATAAAGTTCAGATGGTGTGAATTATGTCCTGGCCATGTCAGATGTCGAACCATTTCCTGATGCCTCAATCAGATAACAGACATCCAAGATTAGCTGTTTGCCACTGAGTGTATTCAGAGGATATACATGATCAATGTTAAGTAAAACATAGCTCTCTTCCTCCTATATAATTCTGTCCCGACGTCTTCTGCCCAAGGTTCCTCTTGTTTCCCTCTCCCTAGGTTCCATTAAGTGTTTAATCAGGTCATTTTCATGCTTGACTATAATCAGATGATCCAATTTCTTCCCGCGATCCAGTCAGTATGAATAAATCACAGCTAATTAAAGTTAAATGTCGGCCCCTATTCAGGGCTTTGCTGAGCACACAATCTGGCATGAAATAATTATGTTTCAATTGTGCTGTGAGGAGAGATCGTGGCCCTTTATCTTGGCCTCTCTGCCACTGCGCCTTTCTATCCTCCCTCCCTGATCTTTCAAGGGATTTGGGAAACCACAGCAAAGCACTCTGAACTCCACCACTTTGTCTTTACCATTCATCAGGGGTCTCTTCAACAGACGAGAAGCTTTTATAATCAGCATTCCACCGAACAACGACTTTTCATACTTAGGCTGTTGCAATTTAATGACTGTAATTATATGCTATTGTAGCAGGGAAATGAAAGTGGCAGAAAATGCAGCATCTCGACACCTTTCACATACAAAGAATCTCAAAGCACTTATGAATCTTAATGAAAAAGAAAAGACATTTGGCTATCTTCTACTTCTCAGAAGAGTTAAAAGAAAAGCAAAATGGGCCACAAAGAAATTGGGTTGGAGTAGACGGTAGTGCTACAACTACAATAGCTAAAACACTGCTACAGCTTCTGAACTCATCAAAGCCGCGAGTGGTGGAATACGTTTTAAGCACAGAAACATCACATGCATAGGAAATCAGAGAGAGAAAGTGTTCACACACGGATAGAAAAAGATAGAGACAGAGGAAGAGAGAAAACAGCCTGGTGGAGATGAGGCTCTCTAAGCGGCTCTAATCTACAGCTAAGATGCAGCAGTACTTCAGTCAGAAGGCTTACTAGTGCCTCAATTAAAAAAGCTCCACGGGCACTCTCGACGGTAACAAAAAATGAGAAGAGCCGGGAGCTGCTGTCAAGCCAGTGAGAACTCGACATGCAGCCCACTAATGGAATATCCAGTCCCTATTAACAGCCTGCTTAATCTTTCAAGGATCCTAACACCCATAAAAAGACCAATAAAAAGGCAGGGCAGAGCTTTTATTTTTTTATTTGTTGAGCACCCCCCCCCTCACTCCTTGCATTTTATGAGAGAACTGGGGCTGGCTAAGGTGTCACGATTTTCAAATGAATTCCGGGGTCCAGGCGTATATAGACCTCCAGATTTATAGAGGTCTGGGATTTGGATTAAACTGTCAGGCTCTCGACCCTGCAAGCAAGAGAAAAGGAGGAAGACTGAAGGCAGAGACAGAGAGACAGGCACAGACAGACAAACAGGCAATGAAGCAAATATCCACAGTCGAAATGTCGCCGTTGGGTGATGTTGCCGTGGCAACCTGTTCTCCCAGACACAATGCGAGGCGAGTGATACTGAAGGAAGTCTCGCTACGACCACTAGGAGATAGAGAGGGGTTTCTAATACTAATGCTGGGAAGCCAGGGCCACAGCGAGCACTGGGTTATCTTAATGATGATTCTAATGGGCTCTAATGGAGGCAGGGAGGTATCAGCCCAGGCCGACCCATCCCTCATTAAAATTACTCTGCAAGCTAAGGCACACACACGCACCGATGCACACAACAGAAGATGGACACACACAAAAAAGTTTTTTTAGCGTGGGCATTTTGCACACACACAAACACTATCGCCTCAACGTCTTCATTTTAGTGTAGCACAAAGCGAGAAAAATCAGACCAGATTTATTGCAGAAAGCAAAAGGGCATCATTTTAATTACTTCTTATAAAAGTATAAATGCAGAGTTATTGTGTGATAGCATTTTAAACTGCAGCTCCAGCTTCTTTAGCAGCAAACAGGCTGTCGAGAGTAGTGAACAATTGATGGTAGAAACACTTTTACTGTAAATACTGTCACTTAATACATTGCTTTTTCACTGTTTTGTTTCAGCGGCAGCCATTTTGAGTGTAAACTAATATGCAGTGATAACAAGATGACAGGAATACCTCTCTGACACATGTCACCTAAGGGCTATATGTAGCAAAATCATTGTTTTTCAACAAACACCGTCCCCTCGCCGCAAATCCGCAAAACTGTCAACTGGAGTTTCAAGCGTTTCAACAAACTGCCAAATTTGGCATTTGTTTTGTTCTTCGTTTCCTCAGGACATGGAACACACTTTGCCTGCAATCACATACTGAGGAAAACAGTAGGCAAGCCACAGGCAGTCATGTGAAACAAATGCCATACGAGTGTCTGTACAAAAAATGTGCTGTCCTGAAGCCCTGCCCCGCAAACTTGAGCAGATGGTGTGAGTGAGTCAGGCAGGTTGGAGGGTAGCCCGGTGGTGGGGGGTGGCCCCCACACCTCTCCCGTTAGCTGGGTTAGTGCACCGGGGGGACAGCGACGTTCCCTCGGGGGTGTTGGCAGGTCTGCTCACCAGATGACATCTCATCCCAGTATTGATCTTTTTATAGTTGTTCTTGTGGCCCTGCTTACTCAGGGGAATTGGGCCTTGCCCTGTGCACACGTGCCTGGGTTTGCAGTGATGTGGGGTTGGGGGTTGAAGGGGTGGAGAGAGGAGGGACACAGGGACTAAGGTAGCAGACGGACAACAGGCCACTGGGAATCACTGGTCATGACTGATGTTTCCAGCAGGGAATCTGGGGTGAACAAAGTGTCGCTACACAGCTGTTCCTGCCTCCAGTATCCTTCACTTGTGACCCTGTTTGTCCCTGTGGAACATCTGGAGAGCTGGCACTGATCTGGTCCTATGTGGCCTTTACGCCGCCAGATGGCCCAGCTTTGAATGGCTTGGACCAGTATGGAATGGCTTGGCCTTGAGCTGGACTAGGATGGGCTGGGTGTCATCATCCAAGACACATCAATGAAGGATAGTGTGGCTGCATGCTGTGACCAGGATATCCCTCTGAGGCATGGTCTATTGACAGATGCCATGTCAAGAACATGATGCACAGGCCCTGAAGGACAGCTCTACACATTTGCTTTTAAATGCTTGGAGTTGCAAAACTGTAGCCTTTAAAAAGCGTTCACTTTGAAGCTTTTTTTGAACCACTTTATTTTAAACACACACCTGGCTACTGGAAAATGGACCCAATGACCTCATGAATGAGACGAGGACCCTAGAGAATATTCTCACTCAGCCTCCAACTAAAACCCTCAGCAAACTATTGCTGTGAATGCAAATACGAGTGTTGCTACCACGATGCCAGTATATATAACAGCCAGGGAAATAGAACCTGTATGCAAAAAGCCTTTTCAGATTAGATACGAGGGTATGCAAATTCTCCCTTTGACAAGGGGGGTCGGGGGCTAAGAGAAACTTAAGGCCACTGGGTGTTCTCATTTACTAGGCAAACACTGCGGTTCACTCCCTTCATGGCTTTGCCAAAGCATAAACAGTCAGGGCACTGATAAAATAAGGACATGAACAGACAGACATTTAAATAGAGCGGCATATCTGCTGAAAGACGTTGGAGGATGCAGACGGTATGTGAGAATGCACGCTGCCTTGATCCGTCTCCCGCTGGCTCTGGTTGACAGAATATTCTGCTCCTCTTGACGGTTGAGCTCACAATGATTTGGTTTTTGTACCTCTCTAGACAAGCAATCTGCACAGAGCCAAAGCTTAGCTCACGAGTGAGTGACTGTGGAAGATGGCTATAACAGATACTGGCAGAAGGCAGGAAACCACAGTCTTGCCAATCAACACTTCATTGCTGTAAGGTATTCTGTCATAAAAAAAAGGTGGGGTGATTTCAACAAAATGATTTTTGTATGAGAGGAACAGAAGGGCTGAGCAGTGTTGAATCATTGTGCTAATAATAAAATCATAGGAGAAATTTGCAATGGCTTGCTTTCCCTCACACTATTTAATCTGCCTCGAGCATCTCCAAGCTGGTAACGAGGGGAGCCAAGGCGACATTTTTGCAAATCACTCAGAGATGTTAATGGGGGAGTGGACGCGGAGAAAGCTGGCCAAGATAGCTAAAGAGTGGGGACAGCTGGCACGTTTCAATTATTTCTCTCTGTCTCTTCGCTGCAGCTGACAAAAGGAGTGGATGGCAGCAGAATGGGGATGGGTGTTAAGCTGTAACACGTTTACAGTCAAAGCCCAGGCATAAATTGAGAACCTAATGTTCATTTCAGAGAGCTGGCAGCTCAAGCTGCGGGATGAGAATCAGTTTTTCCTGCGCATATCTGATCCCAATTCAAACACCAGCCATATGGTGCAGGACACATATGCCATTCACCTCTCATGGCACATATGCCAGTGTTGTGGAAGGGAGGCAAATGACGTAGAGCACATCTTCAAATTGGAGAGGAAAGAGAGGGAGCGACGGAGGTCTAAATGTTGACTGTCTAAATCCTTTTGTGTCATATACGGTCCAGTGGTGCTCCAAAAGTGATGTTAAACCATCATTAACCCCTGGCTATAATGTGCTGCAGAGAAGCAAGACGCCTCTACACTTCCCTGTTCCTCCCTGAATCTCCATCAGAGCCCATCCCCCTGCAGAGCTGTTTTCTAGCAGAGCTCATGTGCTCTGTGACTGCCATCAGTCTCAGCGTCTTATGAACATAGCCGGGTCATCTAAGGTCAGTGCCACTGGGCTCTCCTAAATAAAAGGGTGGACATCTTGGAACTTTCAACAGAAAAGCTCAAGTCTAATGGCTCCTCTGACACGGCCCACCCTGCCAGCCAGGAATTTGACCCCTTTCACTGTCACTGACCCTTCACCGACCCTGGTGACCATTCATACCCTGAGGCTGCTGTGGACAGACAGCCAACAGGCAGGGAAATGGAGGGACGATGTGAACTTTAAGATGATTTTTGTGTTGAAAAGAAGGGGAGCCTTCAGGAGTTATTTGTGCAATGCTGCAAGCACTAGCCTTATCATTTCATTAATTAGCATGACACGGCTGCCTGATGGACTTGAACGCCGCAGCGGCAGCTGTCTCAATTGATTACGGCAGTGGACGTGGTGCTGCAATTATCGAGGTGACTGGAGACAACGCCTGCCACTTCTAATAAAGGACTTAACTCCTGCTTCCCACATCACAGCACAGCGGTGGGAGGACAGTGGCAGCCTCCCTGTGTCTCCCATACCTTTAAGACCTTTTCAGAGTCTCTCCATGGGCTGCCATGGAGCTCAGTGTGGGCTGTAGTTCTTGAGCAGCATGTCAGCTTTACTTAAGCTCGCATACTGCCTGAACAGTATCACTTTGGTGCCCCACAGGAAAGCATCCTCTATTAGCCCACCAACTGGCTCACAATCTACAGAGAATGGACGGAAAGGAGGTAGGAGAGAAAGAAAGAGGGGGGAAAGACTGAGATGTAAAAGACACAAAGATAGGGGGGCTTTTGTCAGGAAGCTTCAAGTCCAAGCAGAAATAGAGGGAGTAAGTGCTCAGCAATGTAAACAGAGGGCAATGCTTTCCAGCCTCATTTCATGTATGAACATGCATGAAGCCCACATGCCTCTAAGTGGATATAATATTATCTTTCAGTGCCGTACTGATTACTTCTCAATGGAAGGGAAATGGCTGGGTGAAAATCCTTCAACAAATCCTAAGTGGCATGACAGTGGGCTGAAAGAGCCTGCATGTTTTTCTTTTCCTCCTCCTCCATCTCCATTTTCACTCCCCACTCAGAAAGCAAAGCAACAATTGGAAGTTGACAGCTCCTAACCGTTCGCCATACCTCATTTGCTGTTTTGACATATGCAGCCATTGCTATTTAGTGCTATGAAAGGGCTAGAACAAACGTCTTTGCCGACATATCATATTTACTCAAGTGTTTTGCAGATGCAAGGGTATGTCTGTGTGAGCATTACAAGCTGTGGTTTAGACTAACAACTCACCTGCTTCATGCAAATACAGCAGCCATTTTCCTAATGTCAAATAATACCTTCTGACAGCCAAGAATGCTGAGGCAGCTAGCTTATCAAGTGGTGCCATTCCATAGGTGGCTAAAAACAAATATCTCTTTATCAACGACTGCCAGAGAACGACATCGTCAATCAACCACCACACTTTTTCTTCTTGACATGTTTACTTGTTGAAACATCCTGTTATTACAGGCCAGAGCTGCTGATCAAAGCTCAGGGTTCTCAGCCATTCAAAAGATCACAACGTGCATCACAGCATCCTGCAGGAATTTCATTGCATTGGGTCGAAAAAAGAAATGACTAAAAACAATCTATGTTGCCAACCTATTTGCGACCACAGCATCAACAAATACTTTAACAAGTTTAACTTCCCAAACTCCAACCACATATACCTCTCATCTGCATGTGTACAACGTCTCATGTAGATGATTCAGTCAATACAGATGACAGACACTTTTTAGATTCACTTATTATTACTTATAATTATTGATAAATTTTTGGATAACCTTCTATGTTTCTCATAATTGTCTTAAAAATATGAATCATTGTGGAAAATGCTCATCATATTTTCACAGAGCTAAAGATGAGAAATGTCGGCAGCATATCTGTCTGATAAATGACTTCAACGATTAACTGATGATCAAAATCAATATTTAAAAGTTAATATCTATTCAATCATTTAAGGACTCATCATTTTATTGATATTCACTATAAATGCACACTTATCAGAAACAGTCTTTGACCATTAAAAATCGAATTTGAATTGACCATAGTATACACACTCTAGCAAACTGTACTGAGTATCTGATGAATGATCTGGAGTGTATGTGAAATTTCCCCCACGGGGAGGATGCAATAGGGTAAGATCTTAGTGGACTATTTGTCCAAAGATAGCACCCCAGTGTGCACTAAAGTGCTTGGGCTTAAGTTTCACATATCTGCGGCTCCCAGGGAAACACACTGTCCGGTATAGACACACTGATGTAATCAATGCCTCTTCTATAGGAGGATCCTGCTGCTGAGCTGCTCCTGGGGTGCTGCTCGGTAATTAGGCTTACAGATGGAGACCCAGCAGCTGTTGAAGACTAGACTGGAGCTGCCATTTTCCCCTGCTAATGGCTACACGCCAAAAGAGCTGCGTTTCTTACGAGCTACAAAACATTTTTTTTCTGCAACAGAAGAAATCTCGCACAAGCCTGGGTTTTCTTTTTTCTTTCTTTTTTTTCTCTACATGTCAAGGCTGATGACACACAGAGGACCGAGGTGGGGATGTTTGGAATAGCTCTCATACAGAGATTAGTTAGACAAACACATACAAAATCTTTCTTAAAATGTTTCCCCTCCCTCTCCAGCAACCACCATGTTCTCCACCATTGCAGGAAAAGAGTGACAATTGGAGGGTGTATCAGGTTCGCAAACATTTGCTGTCCTTTCCTGCACTCCATTCATCATTCTTGATTAGAGAGAGAGTATGACAGTGGAGGGGTGATAAAGTGACCCAGACTGGGGGAGATAGAGGGAGAGGGAGGTTAGTTAATAAGGCAGAGGAGAGGTGAAAGGGAGCAGAGGGCAGGGAGTCGTATCAGGTAAACTAATGGAGACAAGGTCCGATCCTGACCTGTGGGGCTGCTGCTAACCAAAACCCACCACTGTCTGCCCTCATCGCCTCTAAGGCTGAGCCACACATACAGGCAGACAGCAACACAAACAGACACACACACAGAGGAAGGGGAATCAGGGTCTGGCCTCCTCAAGCTGTAGTGGACAAGGAACATTAACAACAGCCTGCACGTTTTCAGGGCTGCTATGAGCTGCCGCAGTTTGCTGTGGCGTCCTGAGTGCGGCGAGTGAAGAATTGATTTGTTTGGAGTGTGAAGGCGGTGTGTCAGTTTGGGGAAATGTGTGAATGTGAGTGTGTCTGGGAGGAGGGGAGGAGGGGGTGCACGGTGAAACAGGAGTGAAATTGGACTCAGAAACGAGCCAAATCGCTTGTGAGATGAAACAGACTAAACCAGGGGAAAAAAAAAACAAAAAAAACAAAAAACAAAAAACAAGACAACACAAGGCCCAAGAAAAGTGTTGAGCAAGGCAGGCTGGCACAAAAGCAAAAAAACAGAAACAAAACAAAACAAACACACTTTTCTTTCTGCTCGACATATTTCAGACTGCAGATGACAAAACAACACTGAAAGAGTTAGAGGAATCAAGATCAAACCGCCAAGTGTGTCTGACTGTTTCATGAATCCGTGTCGAAGCGGAGGCTCCACACCACATCAAACCCTGTAAATTCTCCTGAAAGCCTCCTCTCTCCCTTTAGCAGCCAGCGCTTAGATTATTGTGTGCAGCTAAAAGGTAAGTGGTGGGAGTGTCACACTTGAGAGTGTGTTTTAAGCACCATAAAGTATCAAGACCCAGATGGCTCATCCTGCCTGAAATACATGTCCACTCTACCTCGGCTCCAGTGGCACCTGCTACCCGGATTAGGTCAGTGCTACGCCAACCCAGCACACTAATACAGTGTGCCGCAGCTGATAAGGAGCCCAGGGCACTTCAGCACTTGCCCCACACTTAGCAGTTGATGAGTCAATACCTGTATCATTAGTGATAGCGCTAGCTGTATATAGATCTTTTCCATAAACACAGGGAGCAGTGACTCTGATGTAATTTGTCACTGTTAGGCCTCAACAGATGTGGTCTTTTAAAGGTCGATATCTGTGCTGATGGTTTTGGACTGAGTCTGAAGATGACTGGTTTAGGTTGTGCTTCCTGATATGTTTAAATATTTCATCTTCCTGATGGTTTGGATTACCATTTTAAGATGTGATTATCATTAAACCAAGTTTGATTTCCATGTTACAAAAAGAAACTGTAAATACCGTCCTGCATCAACTGAAGTTAGCAACAGTCTGCTAGCAAGTGTGCGACCAAAAGACAAGAAGAGAAAGAGTGTGAGTGTGTGTGACTGTGACCCATGACAGTGAGCCTTTAGAACATTTTCAGTAGTACTGTGATAATACTTAAAACCGTGATAATTTTGCTGATATGAAATTTTCATACCGTTTCAGCTGTAATTTGCATCTTCTTCTGCACTCGGCTTGTCACAGCTTCCTCCCACTATGCAGAGTAGTACAGCAGGACCGGTCTAAACCTCACTCACATGCGTGCAGATTCTGATCAATCAGATGACGCTTAACAGCGAGGGCTCTGTTTGATTGGCCAGTGAGTTAGCAGCATGGCGCGTGTCAGACAAAATAAAGCAGACAAGTAAGGATAAAATGTGATATAACTTGCAGCCCTGCGTAGGCTAAGGTAACAAAAAACAGAACAATTATTAGTTCCAGGTGAATATAAACTGATGACAAGATAGTTATGAATATTAGAAACCATTTCTGCCAACAGATGCTCCTAAATCCCACACACTGGGCCTTTAAGAACAAAGAGTGCAGGACTGATCAGTGTGACAATATACTGTAAACGTAATCAATCAAACTGCAGAGGTGGAAAACACTAATCTCAACAAAAAGCAAATATCAGCAAGACCATATATCAGTCTAACCCTGGTCGATACTGCTGATAGTGCTCTGTACACACTTCTCCATGGGTCATGTGGCATTGGAGCTAGTTCCCTCTGTCCTTCCCAAAGCAAACAGCAGTGAAATCCCAGTCCTGCTGCTCACCCCTCCACACAGCAGCAGCACTAACCCAGCAGCCAGGGAGGTTGGAGCCCATGCTCTGTTGAATGGGGTTTTACAGCCAGTCAGAGGCCATTAGGGGCCCCACCACCAGGGCCCAGCGCAGGGAATTCACCGGTAGCCAAAAACAACAGCCAAACAGATGACCGCTTGAATATTGGAGGAGACCACACTGTGCATGTTCTTTTTTTTTTTAACCATCCCTGAAATGGCCAAAATGCAGGCCCCTGTGTCTCAGCGAATTACTGCCTGTGTGTTAACAAACACTGGGACGATTAATGGTGCTCGTGCCCAGTGAAATACAGGACGGAACACAAGCCCTTTCTCAGCAGTGCGTGTCGGGTTACTGCTTTCACCATGTGTTGAGTTCAAGGCTAATAGCTAGGCTCTATCACAAACCTCTCCAAACCCAACTCTCTGTCAAACATACTGTACCAGTTCAAGCCTGCGGTATTGTTTCTTGACAGAGTGGCTATGATGAGCCACTGACAGAAACATGGATGCTAATATGCTGCCACTGGAAAGGTATGAAGCTCAGAAACACTGAACAAACAGTATAAGAGGACCACCCATATGGAAATACTTGCAAAACACTTTATATGGCAGGCTGCTATTTCTGTTTGATTTGGGATCTCGTTCCCTGGGTTCATCTCCTTTCTCCCCAGAATCCTCTCTGGCATATTCTTCTAATGCATGGACGTCCTTGTCCGTCATGGAATCTGAAGCATTTTACATCCGCTCTGTTCCTGGCGATGGTTTTCCCATCTTTACAAGCCTGTGTGAACCGCTTCCCAAAATGTCCAATCCATTACAAGCATGTTTGTAATATCCATCTAGGCTGACGACTGTCCCCTTGCCAGCGATTGTACATTATCCAAGCGTCGTGTTTGGCCACAATCGCCTACCATCTGGCTTTGTCAATGAGCGTTACAGCCTCATCTGCAAACAACATTGGCTCTGAACCGCTCAACACAGATGAGCTTAAAACGGGAACTGGGATCTTCAAACAAATGCAGGGCGGGGGAAAAACCCACTCTTGCTGGCAGAAGGACTGGAGCTTGGAAGAAAGGATTAAAAACAAGAAAACCTGCAAGTGATCACAGGCGACACGCTTTACATTTCAGGCCTGACAGCAGTGATAAGACGCTGGTCATGTATTCTCCCAAGTAAACAATGAAAATGCCTTCCACACTGCAGCTGGCTGTGTCTCCATTGGAGGAGGAGGAGGAGGATTAAGATTAGACAGAAGATGTGATGAGAGCTACTGCTCTCTAGAGTTATCCTTTCTAAATTCTTCTCTTTATCCCCTCTAACAAAAAAAAAAAAGAAGACAAAAAAACAAGGAGCCTACATCCATTTGAGCCAATGGTGCTTCCCTGCTGAGATGGGAGTCAACCTGTGTTTTACAAGTTGGTCAGCTAACTGCAAAGCCTGCAGCTTTTCTGCCAAAAAGCTTTTCCCTAGTCAGGGAGCCTCCGATTTCCTCACTCACTGGTGAAGCATGAGCTCCATTCACAAGGCTAAGACCTTAGTTTATCATGAAGCAGTTAGTGAACTACACCACAGTAAGACTACTGATAAGAGCGGGTGGGTTCAACTTCGCTGTCAATGGGATTTCTTTGCTTAAAATAGTCATTTATTGAATTATCTTTTTTTCTGTGATGCCATTGAGCTTTGCCAAAAAATGCTCATCATATCTTAACCTTTTGTCTCCATGACAGTAATCCTGTAACCTGATTTCAACATTGAGAATGCCTTCTCTGCTGTGGGTTCACAATTGATGGCTGCACAAATAGAAATGTCAGCTGAAGTGGAAGTGTCACCTGCAGGTCAAAGCCACAGTATAAATTCACATGTGCTTTTTTTCTAACATAGTGTGCAATGCGACTGATGGCGTGGTAGCTGAGGTGTGGTATGTGAGGAGAATAGTGTGCATGAAAAATCCAGGATGGCAGTAAGCTGGTATTTTATCATTTAACCTGAACTGAAGAGACAGCAGTAAAAAAGCCTCAGGGGAGTACTGGCCTCTGTTGTGTATAGGAGATGGCTTTGAGGCTGCACAGTAATGCTCAGTATTGAAGTGATTCAATATATTTACTTTGACTTGATCTTATACACTGTATGTGCCAACCTGTTCTTAACAGTAAGGTGGAAGCACAACTCAGAGGTGACACACCCCTGGCATTATACACTGCAGATGTATAGAAAACGTCCAGCAGACATAATGCTGGTCATGCCCCTGACAACTTATCCTAAACCTCCCTCATGGCCTTTAGTGATTTTGTAATTGCTCCCTCTCCACAGCTAAAGCTGAATCCATATTCAGTCAATGAACACAGAGCCGCACAATGGAGCCTAATCACACAGCCTTCAATGTGACTCCCATTTTCTGTCACAATAGCTGATCACCACCCACAGGCTCGCTGACACGCATGACAGGCACTGATAGGGCTGACTGACAGGTGTCAAACGTCCTGATGTGTAATGGCTAACATAGACAAGAGGGAGAAACACACTGCATATCTAGCAGAGTTTCTGTTTCACGATTGAAGCTCAACCAGCAGTGACCCAATACTCTAAACAGGAGCTAAGTTAATATTTCATGCACACTGGGCTCTCTGCACAGAGCAGTCACTTTTCTAATGGATGTAATAGTGCTCTAAAGGGGCCACAGAGTGCACACAGGGATAGCATGACATATCAGCAGTGGTTTTACAAGCTGGCTAATTGCCGTGCATAGAAAATCAGAAGTGTCTTTGAAAACAGGCCGCTTGTAAGAGAAGGTGCAGTTTGACATCACTTCCTGAATCATACAAAACCAAACAATTCCCTTCAGTCAGCTTTTCAAGGTGCCAGGCCATAGAGGGATTGTGGGTAATGCGGCTTGGTCCCTTTGACTGCCTGCCACTCTACATAAATACTACATGACGACGTAATCGTAATTTAAAACGCTATAAATATTGAAGAAGAATTAAAATAATTTATGGAACACTGCAGTGTAAATGGATGTGTGTGTTAAGTGTATGTGTGTGTGGCAGTGTTTTGTCTCCTTTCGCTCTGCTCTCGCAGTGTATGCTGAAGCGATGGGCAGCGGCGGTGCAAGCTGGGAATTCTGTAATTGCTTTTTCTGTCCCTGAAGCAGGCCTTCCTGCTTTAAATCAAAAAAGGCAATCTCTGTCAGTAATGGCTCAATTAATAATTAAACACGTGTCTTATCTCCGCCGAGCTCCCCCTATTTATTTTCATCTCTCCGACAGGGATGGCTGCACAAACAGCATTAGCACTATCAATAAAGGGAGCATTAATATCAGCCCCTTTCTCCAAAAACAAATCACCCAGCTCATAAACTGTCCTGTGTCTGTGAACAGTAATAACCCAAAGATTAATAAAGAAACAAGCCATTTTCTTTGGTTTTCTCCAATTTCTCCCAAGTATTTTCTCTCCCTGAACTGAGAGTGTTAGCTTACCCATCTGCCTTCTGTATTCAGCTAGGAGTATGTACCTTTTTAATATTTAAATTAAATCAGGGGAACACATGAGCCGCTGTTCAAGCTCAGGAACAAGTAAGGTGGTGTTGGATGCAAGAGAAATGGTTTCGTTAATGCATCCAAAAATGACCAACCTCCAGCCCTCTTTTGCACACAGTGTGACTGTCACATACGAGTGCCCAAACCCCAAAACACCAGAGCTTGACCATAAGTGCTATGTCAATACAGTAACACTGGTCCTCTTGATAAAGAAAGCATGTCCTGCAAGCTCCCTGGACTTTGTCAAACAAATCACAGCAGGTACTGGAGGTGAGCTTCACCAGGCTTAGATTCCACAGCAGTGATGGCTGCTTTCAATTCCAGCGCTTGCTAATCTGGCTGTGCGAAGCCTCTGCAGCCCTTGTGTTTTTCCAACAACATGTCTGCCCTCCAGTCATCTAGCCAGCCAGCCAGCCAGCCACACTCTCCATCTACCTCCACTCAATCCTGATTCAACGGCGGCGAAAAGCTGATTAGTTGGTCAGAGGGTCAACCTCCATTCATTATTTAATGGGTGAGAGGCTGCAAACAGTCAGGCCGGCTGCCGAGGTTAGTGATACATTACACTGACCTGGCCAGAGGAGAGCTGCCCGGCCGAATACAAACATGCTCTCTCATCTACTTCACTATGCCTGAGATGCCCTCAATCCCCCCTGCCCCTGACCTTGCCGCTCTTTCTCCAATCACCATCTTTCCTCCCTTTCCCGGCATTCAGAATCCAGCAGGTGGGACTGAGTTTCATTCTCCTGTAAGCTTGCACTGCAGCAGCAGGCCCATAGCTATGGCAGGCCCAGGTAACAGATGAAGAAGAGGAGAAGGAGAAGGAGGAGGAGGAGGCAAAGGAGGCCATAGCTCTTTTATTGACATGCAGCAAACAGCAGTGGCGGAACAAAGGCCACTCAGCACCTATTGAGGGAGCAGGCCTGCAGACAGGGTGGTTGATTAGCGATTCGACACGGGGACCCTGGACTGTGTAGCACATAATGAGAGCTTAGGGAGCTAGCCATGAGCCGATGGGGGAAGGAGGTATGGAGGAGGCGGGCTGAGGATAGAAGAGGGGAGAGGCGGGGTTCTACCATAAGGAATTGATTTCCCACAATAGAAGATTGATACATGAGTAAAAGGGCTCCAAAGGAAAAAAATGGCAAGGGTATGGGCAGATCCTAAATCCTTAAGCTACAGCATTGGTAATGTGTTTATATATAAACAGTTAGAGGATAAGCCCTAAATCCACTGCCAAGCTAAATGGTTTATGCATCTTTTTTGTTTGTTTACTTCTGTGTCAATTAAGCAAATTGGTCCAACATCCCTGACGAGCAGGAGATCTAAAGTGACTGGATTTTACATTCATGTCCAAAAGCTTCTATCTCCCTGAATACCACAGTAACCCCGTCTTCACCTTTCATGCGGCCTCAGAGATATTAACAGAGTCAGATGCGCATGATGGCAGTTTTGTGTGTGTGTGTATGTATGTGTGTGTGCTTTTTTTTCCTTCTTCGTCTGCATGCTCTCTCCTTCCTTTGTTCCACTGGTCTAATCCAGTATGTGTGGGCCGGTAAGTTTAATGGAAACAATTTATTAAGTCCGGCTTAAAATGCCATCTGCAGCTAAGCCTCCCAAAGCCGCTAAGCTCCTGGTTTCGCCCCGGAGCTTGCTGTGTTCACGCTTACTGTAATGCTCTGTTTAAAATGAGCACAACGGGTCAAAATTAATCAGGATTACAAGGGCACAAATCCACTTCAGAAATGGGTTTTCTACCAATCTTTCTCCCGCTATCCCAAGATGCCCCAGGTTTGTCTGGTGGACCGCACACCGCACAGGTTTACCCTCAAACTGGCAGGTAGCACCAAACTTGGACAACAGGAACCGAGAGAGTACAAGGGGGCAGGAAAAGATGTTGCTGAGACTGTACTTTAAAACCCACAGCTACAACATTCAACATAGTCACTGCAGATTCCAAAATGTTCTTCTCAGATATTTCTAGCTGCTGACAGCTAGGTGATAACTCCCCACCACTTCCATAAGCACAGCATTGTGAAATGTTATAAGAAGGCCTACCAGGGAACTGTTTATCTGTGCTCTGTGGAGGTGCCCTGTACATGCTCGGCAGCTACATTTAGCTTCTCATTCGCCTTCAAGCAAGTGACAACAGCAAACTCTGACCTGCGATTCAATAAGAGTATCCCTGAGTGGAGCACAAGTCTTCACAGCGCTTTTACTTAAACATGCCATCCTCCAGGAAATCAATAATTTGCAGGAGGTTTAAGACAGGAAATAAACAAAAACCAATAACTGTTAGATAATGCTCGCCCTTTGCTGTACCTTCCTACCTCAAACCACCAACACAGACAGACATTCAGCAGAACTTGTGCTAGCTCTTGGTAACAACATCCAAAGACAACTGCAGTGTATCTGCTGTGTTATTACACATACTATTAGGTTCTATTATCGGTACTGTGAGCTCGCGATGCAGAGATGACGAAAAGTAAATACGAGGGAAAGAAGGCAAGGGTGTCTGGGTTTTGCCCAAAACCATGTTCTGTGTGCATAATTACAGCGCTCTGCCTTCGCTGATTACTATGTTGGTCTTTCCTCTCCTCTATTAACCCTGAACCATTTCATTAACATGACAGACTGTGGGCCTGTGTGCAATTTGGACTTAACCTCAACTGTTTGTACCCGTAACTGCTCACCAAAATAAAGTTCGGAAAGGAGCACAGTGTTGAAAGGCAAGGAAGAGTTAAAAGAAACAACACTCATTACCTAGAGGAATGTACAAGCCAAACATCATCACAGCATTATATATTTATGTGTGCCATAATGTTTGTGTGTGTGCGCGCGCACGTGTGTGTGCGCATGCATCTGTCGGAGTGTCTCCCAGCCAACAGCTCGACAGGCCTGGTGATCAGAGGAAAGCAGGCTTTTCATTGGTCCCACAGGACCGTGAGTGAGACCGGTAATGGGACACATACGCCGCATTCTAAACCAGAGGAAAACAGCCTGTGGGCTGCTTTGTATTACACACACACACACACACACACACACACACACACACACACACACAGAAAAACCAGTCTAGGCCAAAAACAAACACTGTCCTAGAATCCATTACAGCTCAAAACAACAACATTGGAATGGGAGAAGAGAGCCGGCTGGTGGCAGCTCTGCAATTGTAGCGTGATAACATCGTCACCAAATCACTTCATCAAACCGCTGATTTCTTTTGCTGCCTCACCCTTTCTAACCCCTAATTCTAATCTGGTGCCCTTCTTCCACATTACCCAAACAGGATCTGGTTGATCTGTGTGACAATCAGGAGAGGCTCTGATTGGATTCTCTGGATGTAATTCCAAGGTCCTAATCCTCAGCCCTGTGTGCACATTAGCAAGATCCACAGAGCCCTCTGTTTGCCAGCTGACATGGACGGGGTTTTTGAGTGCGTGTATGTGTGTAAAAGACAACGGTTGTGTATGTGCCTGTACTAGTTGTTTTTCACAGCCGAGCATGTTTTCATGCAGCCATGTTCTGTACGGGCATGCGGGGAAAATAAGTCAACACCCTGACAGCTGACAACAGCAGTAGTCCAGCAGCCCGGTGGAGAATAGATGGAGTTGGACGCGGTCTAGTTGTTTTCTAAACCATGCAAGTCTGGAAGTCATTGTCATTGTGAACGCTGGTTTCACGAGGCCGACGCTGGTCACAGGTCATCTACATCACACAGCTGACAGGCCTGGTTTCTCTCCCTCTTGTCAGCCATGCTTTTCCACTTTGCAGTTAAAGCTACTGTGCTAAACCAAGCAGCACCTTCACATGTTGCTAAGCTTTTGCAGGAGATGTTCTGATGTGGAGGTAAACAAAATGGAGGTTAGGGCTTAGCGATTAAATGAATATTATTTCTAATTACGAATTTGGCATCCAATGATTAGGAAATCTAGATAAATGAGATACAATGATTATTGTGCCAGATTCTGTTTAGCAGTGATGCTCTGTTTTTGTCTAGTGGAGGGCTCTAAGGAAAGGTGTCCCACTGTCCCAGGGATGGGGAAAAAAAGAGATCAGCAACGATACAAAATAAATTTTGGGATGGAAGATAGACCTTGTCTTAAAACTAAAACAACAACAGCTATTAAACCTAGGGCTGGGCAACATATTGACATTAAATAAAAATGTTGATATAAGACTAGATATTGTCTTAAATTTTGGACATTTTCTTTTAACTGTTATGTTTTCCTGGTTTTACAGGTTGCATTACAGTGAAGTGATGCAATTTTCTGAACGTTCCAGACTGTTCCAGCTGTTGTATTACTCACTTTTTTCCACTTTACTGATGGTTACTAAAAAATCTTATCGTGTAAATATTTCACAGAAGTACCAATAACCAACCCCTTCAATATCATCAGAATATTGATACTGAGGTATTTGGTCGAAAAATACTGTGATATTTAATATTCTCCATATCACCCAGCCCTAATTAAACCTCAACATTAATCTCTGAAGAAGTTGTCAGTATAGAATTGGGGGAAGAGTACTACTATCTGTCAGGCGCTTTAAATGACATGGTGGGATTTTACGCTTTCTGGTGTCACCGGCAACCTAACCAAATCTTTTTGCAGAATGCCAGACAGGTGGCCTTCTCACATGCACACACTGCATGCACACAGCCAGAGTGTTTACAAATATTTTTCAAGAAAATCCACAATAAGAATTTTTATAATAATAGCAATATTTATAAGTTGACAAGTAATCATGTTGTTATTGTGATCTCAATATTGACTAAAATAATGTGTTTTTTGTCACAATGGAGGTCAACAAAGACCTCTAATTGGCAATTATCAAAAGGCAGGAGCTAGATTTGCAGTGCTACAAACCTCTGCATCGTTTCTTTGCAGGTAAAAGTGGAATTCAGAAGAGCATAGTCCAAAACTAATAACCAAAAGACTGTGATCTCTGTCACACTAATATACAATCTGTGTATAGTTGACCATGAGCACTATATTTCTCAAGACTTTACCTCAGACATTTCAAACAAGTAAAAATTTAAACAAGAGCAAAATATGCCTACATGACATCCCACTAACACCAACTTTGTGTCTATTATGATGAAATTTTTACCAGTCCACTCGAGGGAAGCTAATCTGTTTGTCCTGTCTGTCCCGCAGACCCCCCCGCCTTTCAAAACCTCCTCATATGGCCATAGTTTACACTGTTCAGCACTCCCACCTCCTTCACCCCCTGCTTGTGTTAATGGCCCTGCTTCCTGGTTCTTGCCCTGGGGGAACATGGTCTGCATACTGCTATCTGTCACTGGTAGGCTGATCGTGCCTCTCCTCCCTTCCCTGCCTCCCTGCATCCACAACTTGACACCTTTCTCCCTTCTCTGACCCGGCAGGCATCATTGCATTTAGTGAATATGCAGGACAGGTGCAGCTGACATTCTGTGCTCACATGGTATACATCAACACATGTATGTGGCTGGACGCACAAACGCACAAAATCACGTGAGATCATGCATGAACATACAAAAGCAGAGGCCTTATAAACCACATATGTGCATATGTTAACGCGCACACACAGTTTGTGTTGTCTGGGGGGCTGACAAAGCTCTTTCTCTCTCTTTCCTTTGGCATCTATTATGGTCCAGGCCTGCTGTCAGAGAGCTTGTATTGCCTGAGGGAAGTTCCCATTTGTGGGAGCATGTGGCAGGGAGGCTCTAAATCCCCCCTAATGAACCAATATGTAGGAGGGCTAAGCCTTTGGCGGGGTCGTCCAAGAAACGCCACTCTGCACTCAGGCAAAAATGTATGCATATGTAGTCACCAGACCTTGTTTATGTCTGCTGACATTTAAATCTGAATGGGCGCTGCAGGATTAGAGCGGAGGAGATTTGGACTCATTCGTAAACCCAGTTGTTGTTATGAGTATGAATGAGGCGGAGGAGGAAAGACTGAAGCTAGACTGGAGAAAACAGAGCGGACTCTTACCTTTGGGTGTGGTGGGGGAAAAGAGCTTCTCCGATCCTACATCAGACACCTGGAAAAACAAGAAGGCATATCTTTAGTGGGTTTGTCTGATGAGCTGGCAAAGTTCAGTCAACACAATTAAAAAAACCTGACTCATATTATTATTATTCATATAAACAAATACAAGCACTGAAACACATTGTGTCTGCCCAGGAAAAGGCTTATTCTGTGCATGGAGGAAAGGTCCAGCTGCCACACAAAGAATTAAACAGTCAATCAAAATACTCCAAGCAGCGTACCAGAGGAGCTTCCTCTGCACACGACGGTCCCTGTCTGGCTTTTTTCCTGTTAAGGTAACATTAGGTGGCACTGTTGTGCCACCTGAAAAGCCTCAAAAGAAAGGCTGTAAAGATGGAGGAAGTCAGTAAGGTGGCTCTGCAGCATTAGAGCACAAAGGCTCCTGCGTACGCACTGCCGCTCAGAAATCACATTTTGTTCTGCAATATCTTTGAATGGAATAACATATCTCACAAATAGAATGCAGTTCTACTCTAAAAGCAATATCCTTATTTCATAAATTCAATATCAAAGACAATATCAGCCGATACTGGAAGTAAACAGATGATCTGTCAACAACATGAGCTTTTACTGGGTCAAAAACAGTTGTTACTGATTTGGCTGATGTGACTGACGGTGAGCGGCGGACACCTGGTGGATTACAGTCAAATGGAGGTTGAGCCACTTGAGGGAGAAAGGCATCTCAGTATGAAGTGATAATGGAGACCTCTAGACTAAACACTGCAAGGTATTTTCCTCTCTCTGTTTTAGATGGATATGTAGATTCTGGCAAGCATCACCTAAATCATAACACACCATACACATTTACACATGGTCACTGGCCAGACGGGAAATGTTTAAACACTATGACCAAAAAAGCAGTAAATCCACACAAAACCTGGTATTGTGCAAAATACCAAAGTGGAAAAATCCGTGTGCTTGGAAGATAATATTAACAATGACAATCCTCCTCAGCCTGTAATATCAGCCCATATAGGGGTTTTGTTTAAAGCCAAGATTTCCCTTTGCTTCAGATCCTCTCATCTGGGTTCTGCACACTTGTAAAAAGCTGCAAGAGCTGAACATATGTTCCAACCAAAGGGCCCGAGTGTCCTTAACTGCCATGCTTGTATTTTATGCGGCACAAAGGGAGCATATGTAAAGAATGAACAGTGAATCAGAGTGAGTGCAAGAGCGACAGAGACAAAAAGAGAAAGCAAATCATTTTGTAAACACAGATGGCTGTCCTTGGCATCCGTGTTAGTTCTTCACAAGTGTTTTGAGGACGTCCTCTTCTTTCCAAGACCTCCCAGTTTCTCCTTCGCTGCCACTGTGTTACCGTCCTCCACAGTGTTTGTCTGTCTGTGCTTGATGTCTCGTCGCAGCACTAACCAAAACAGTGCCCGGGGAATGCACTAATTCTCTCGATAATTTGCTTTATTCACAAAGCAGCCACAGAAAATCCAGGTAGAAGCCATAAGGACAAACAACAAAGCAAATAGTTGTGTCTACTAACAACATTACCATAAACAAACAACAATCTGTTACGGAGAGATATTGGCCCAAAAGTCGGATTCTACAGCAACTACACTGAGAGGTAAACAGAAAATGGTGATGCATAAAATTAACAAGACAGTAGCTTGAAGGTATAGTCCACCTAAAAATCATAAATACATACTTATTCTCTTACTTGTAGTGCTATTTCTCAGTCTAGATTGTTTCGGTGTGAGTTGCTGAATGTTGGAGATATCCGCTGTAAAGATGTCTGTCTCTGCCCTTGTTATGAGCAGTTTCGTGTAGGGACTATTTTCTTTCTCTCAAACTACGCCTGCCAACTGTATCACTGTGCAGAAGGAAGTGTGCATCTGCTCATGAATGAGAGGCTCGTGCTCAAGACAGAGCAAGATGTAAACATTAATGGCGTCCTCCTCGGCTGAGCTGTAATGTTGGCTAGCTCCGTGGTGCTAGGCGAGCTAGCAGTAGATGCACGCTTCCTTCTGTGAGGTGATATGGTTGGGAGGTGTAGTTTGGTAGAAAGAAAATAGTTCCTACATGAAACTGCTCACAACAAGGTCTGCTGATTATCTTATTATTTGAGCACCACAAGTTGTGAGTGCCATTTAGTTCCATTATACTGGAGAGAAGGCAGACATCTCTACAGCTGATATCTCCAACACTCTGCAACTCACCACAACCATCTACATTAAATAAACAGCACTACAGCTAAGAGGAAAAATATGTTATTTTGATTTTGGGGTGAACTGTCCTTTCAAAGCTTCTTTTTTTTTATAACTTAAATTTTTATTAAGTTTTCACATGCATATAGACAAAACAATACAGCAAACAAGGTACAAATTAAAATAACAATAGTAATAACACTAACAAACTGTCTGGAGATGAGCCACTATTGAGTCCACTGTTCCATTTGGCATTTGTTCAGTTGGTGTCACGTCTCATATAAATGTTCCATTTTTCCCAGTTCTTTTCAAATACATTCTCTTTGACTCTCAAAAGGCATGTCAATTTTTCCCTTTTAAAGCTTCTAATGATATATTTGTTCTCAGTCTGCATTATCAGACTTCAAGATTTTAAATTTCAATCATGCAAACATTAGACTATTAGATATAAGTGCAATGTGCGAAAACAGTTTCAACCATGTCAGTTATAAAATAGTTCGATAGTTTAATAGTCTGGTGCAAATGTCAGAAGAAGTCAATAACACCTCTTTAGTTTTGTCTTGATAAGTGGAACATTTAATGGAGGGCAAACACTCAGCTGAATGGAGATGTTTCCTGCTTCCTCTTACAGTAGACGAGGCAAAAGACTATAGAGGAAAGACAGAGTGTTGTGCATTGCCCTCTTTCAGTCTCCCAGAACCGGGGCGCCAGGCTACAACACAGGCTCTTTGTTAGCTTTGGACGACATTAAACGCTCCAGTACCAAGCCTCAGCACTGCAACAGCACAACCTCAGCCTTGAATCATGGCCCCGGAGGCCCTGGAAGAAAAATATGGGCTCAGAGTGAAATGAAGCTTGTCAAATGGACACGGGAGCTGGCTCAGGGACTTGCTTAGTGTGGCACGGGGTCACAAAAGCAAAAACAGACAGGGTAGGTCATGCCATAACTCACTATAACAGTTAAAACAATTGTTATGACCAGAGTGGTTATCCAGAGAGCAAGGCAGACATAACGTTCCTGAGAAAGAGAACAGAAAATGCTGTTTACCATGTGCCAAGACGACCTAGTTCTCCTTATTCCTATTCTGGCTATTTTGAGTGTGCAGTGAGCTGTTTTATATTCCAAACATATTCCAAGTAGCATCAACAACCGATATTTAGGTTTTAATGCTGTGTTTTGCACCTGCCAAGTCTGCATGAGTCAGTCGTATAATCCACAATTACAAGGCCGGCTTACAAAAGCACTTCTTAAAAAGGCATGTCAAAGCAGAGCCCTGATTTGGCTAGCTGTTGTTTTTGTAGAACTTTCTGGGTTTCGCTGGTCAAGTTGACATTTTTTCACGGGGCTGTGCTGCTGGCAGTCTGAGCTGCCTGCGGTTGTGGTGTGCAGAGGTCATGTATAACAAATTCTTCACACTCTCTTTGTTGAGGCAACCCTGGCTGCCATTACAAACAGACAGCGAAAGACGAGACAGAGGGAAAATATATATAGAGAGAAAGAGACAGATGAAGAAAAAAAAAGAGGAGCAAAGGCCAGGTTTTCCAAAGGAAACAGGGAAATTTAACCATTTAAAAAAAATAATGGGGGAAATTCAAGCCACATTGCCTGGGAGCCAAAAGCCCTTGGAGCGGGCCGCAGGAAGCCTGACCTTTGAGGGGTCCGTCTGCTATCTGAGCCTGGGGCTTCAGGGGCCTGGCCTCCTCTCTGGAGGGCCGTCAGCAGGCCTCAGCTTTCCTTCCCTATTCTATTCATTAGCCATGCTTTATGATTCAGCTTCCTCTGAGCCACACAAGAGCTCCCTGAGGAAAGAGACTGCTGGAGAGAGGGAGAAAAAAGGGAGTGAGACTGAGGGAGGGGGGAAAAAAGCAAGAAGGAGGTCATAGGGCCCAGCCGGGGCCCAGCTCTCAGCAGCTGTGAAATCCTTCCGTTTCCTCGGCAGGCGTAAAAGGAATGAGGGGGAGAAAGAAAAAGAAGGAGGCCAGGGAGGGAGCCGGGCCAGTAAACCCACCATCAGAGTGCTAACTCCCTAAAGAGCCACATGCAGAACCATAATTCCCAGATTTAGGGAATGCCAAATTACAAATTACACTGCTGTTTGTTTTAAAAAGTCCCCAACTTCCCTGAACACCAGTGACTTATTGGCTGCATAAATCTCCAGATAATAGCAGAGCCGCAGAGGGAGAGCAGAGAGGCAGAAACCCTCGCTAGCAATAAGTGAGACATTTACTGCGAGGCGAAATGCATTTGCTGTCACAGCAAAGAAGCAAGGGGGGGAGGGGGGCTTTGCAAATTTTCCATGTCCACATTGCTTTTACTTAACAACACAGCAAGCTAATTAATTTAGAAAATCTGAGACAAGCGTAATTGCACTTTTTTTTAAAGTGTTAAAATGCTTTTAAGCACAATGGGTCGACTGAGGGAAGGCGATGCAGGCGGCAAGGGAGGGCGGCATAATCAACTGAATGACCTTCAGGCATAAATTTATGAAAGGCATTGATCAGTTAAGGCTGTGATTTCACCGAGACAGGAAGGTCAGCAATTACCCAGATTCAATTAACCTCATTTAGTAAAGACTGCTGAGAGACCAATTTCTCTCCCCACAACCCCCACTCGCCGAACCCCCTGCTTTATATCAAACGATCCCCAGGCCGTCCATCTACCTTTGATCTGAGAGCTGCTATTGCATGCCCTGCATTCCTTAGAGCTGAGCAAATTACCTCCAAAACAGGAAGAAATCTTGCGGCCAGAGGTTAGGTAAACCCAGACTAAATACAGCTAAGTTCCTAATACGGTCGCCCCCTCTCTAGGCAAAGCAGGTAAAGACCTTCCCCTCCTTGGTAGAGATGGAATTTTTACACAGGCTGGCAGTGCTATCACAACAGCTGTAGCGTGAAAACAAAGAAACCTGTTAGGAGGCTTTGTTGTGGGCTCATGCCTGCAAAGACTATAATTACAATTTAGTTCTGAGTCATTTGGCACATGCTATGTTCTTGACAGACTGTTGGAGGACAAGTGGTAAGGCGGCTAATCTTAACACTTTTATACCGCAAAACCAAATACGAGCTTACAAGTCAAAATTGCATTTCCATCACTGGGAAAGAAAACTTGTAGAAAAAATAATTGTAGCTCAATATTAAAACCAATTTAACAGGCAGTGTAAAAGATGGCCAGCTGTACAAAACGACACATATAGGCACAACTTCACACCCATCAGTGCAGCTATAGCTAGAAGCATGTTGTTCAACTGTGTAATCATGGGTAATAGAGCATAGAAAAAGACATAGCACGTTGTTGTGCGTGCTTAATAAGTGGGTCAAATGTCCTGGCGTAGGCAAAGACACTTGATGGTCCTGTAGATGGTACCGTATAAGAGTACACGGCTACTCCGTGCTGTATTGATTTGACAGGACATGACACTAAAAGACTTATTAGGTAGCATGAAAGAAACAAGAAAAAAAATCCCAAGAGAGTGAGAAAGAGAAGACGGGAAGCGGGCAAGAGGGCACATATCCTGGCATGGACGATCAGGCTCTCAATTACCCCAGCAGAACCTGTCTGTCCACGGATCCACACACACCATACCTCCCACCTACACACACACACACACACACACACACACTATTAATTTGCTTCCCTGCTTGGTGTTTCATCACTGTCAACTTCCTCCTTCACTGCCCTCTCTTCCAATTTTCCATTTACTGTCACCTCAAGTGCTTAGTTCCTTCTCTTTTCAGGGTTGTACCAGCATATTTTTTCTTTAAAGCAAACGTCTGATTAACTGATGGTTGTCTTAAGGAAACACTTGAATGATTGTAATGTGATGTTCTGATTTAAAGTGATCGAGTATGTTTGTTTTCTGTGTATAAAAGGGTCACACAATGATCTTGAACACTGACATAAAGAAGCTTATCAGTGCTGATATGATAAAAACACCTATCAGTCAAACCCTGGCAGGGGCCTGATTTTCCTCTGTTCATGTGGGAGTATCTCGGTGCTTTGATAAACACTTCTATCAGCACCCACTCAGGCCCTTCAACTACTGTCGCCCTTCCACCCCAGACGTCCGCTAATGCTAGATGCAGTACTAGACGTTGCACAGTGGGCCTACAGCTCCCAGGCTGCAACGGGAGACACCAAATTAATTATCTCCCTTGCATTTGTCCTCGCGCCGTTCCAGAAACTTAATGACCTCCCGAGCGGTCGTTTATTATAAGCCGCAGCAGTGCTACGCATTCCCATGGCAGGGAACAGGCACCATCTACCTTACCTCCAATTCCCACCCACCGCTACCACCACCGCCACCTCCACCGCCGCCGCCGCCTCCTGCTTGTCAGAACAGGTGTGGGCCAGCAAGACTGCAAACCCCCAGTGAGCATGATGGGATATACAGCATGAACGGAAAAGAGAGAAGGAAACCTCCCACGCAACTGTCAACCAACAGATACTCGCCTCAACTGGAGCATCATTAAGATGATAATGAATTCCATAGTGACCGTGTAGAATGGAGTGGTCTCCCCTTGCGCACACACAAAACACACACACCAACATCTTTATACTTAGCCCCGAGTGCCATTTTCATAGGCAAGTCTAATGCGTGTGTGTGTGTGTGTGTGTGTGTGTGTGTGTTCGACAGAGGGCCAGGGCTGACAACTCCTGCTCCCTCTCCCCCTAGCAACAGACGCAGGGAAATGAATGCCGAGAGAGGAGCAGGGGGGCTCGAGCTTTGTGTAAAATATTACCCTTCGTCTCGCTTACCGCACCCCACACCGCCACTTCTCCCTTCCCTCCCCTCCCTCCCCTGGCTGTGCAGCAGTTGCTAGCCCTTATCATGGCTGCCTGTCAGTTTAGTATACAAATTAGCAGTCTATCAGGGGAATGCAGGGGCCTGTTTCATCAGTAGGGAGAAGGGCAGAGGCACGCATTGCATTAAAGCCTCTCGCTGCTGCGCAGACAGAGAGGGTCACAAATCAACGCCTCAGCAGGCCCACAGCCAGCACTAACCAGATAAGGAGAAATGAAGGAAAAAGGACAAGGCATATTTCACCGGAGAGAATCCAGACCTGCTCAAACTCCCTGCAAAGGCCTGGGATGAAGGATGGAGTTGGGCTGCTAGGGGGGGTTTAAGGATGGAGGACGTCACAAATCACAATTTCAACCCCACAGATTACCAAGTAACAAAAAGAACATGAAAAACAGGTATGGAATTTTAAAGAAAAGTAAAGAATCCCATTTATAAAAATGCCAGTGCCAAAGTCAGAGGAAGTACTTTCAGTTGATTATCGACTAAAATTTGCAGGAAATTAGGGCTCGCTCATTCCCACTTTCTCCTGTGAAGTGAACCTGTGCATGTTAATACCAGCAGAGACAAAACGCCTGCGAAGGGCTCTCATTAAGTGGCATAATGCAATGAGGCACAGTCTAAATTGCGGCAATAAAAGCCGACAGACAAATCATCTCGACCATCGCAATCCATTTAACTCAATTAATGCAACACCAGATCCGAGCTCAGTGGTTTAAAAGCATGCGAGGCTCTCCTCCCTTGTCATGCTTTGGGGAATGGAGGGGGGCACCAGGAGAGGGAGTTAGCAGTATCTCTTTTAGGGTGAGATAAGGGTCAGTGTGGCACAGCCATTGTACTATGATTAAGTCCTGCCTGAGACCACAGAAATGGGGAAAGAGAGAGAAAGACAGAGAGATAAAGGCATGGAAGACGGAAAAACAAAAGCAGGAGATAGCAGTAGCTCTGTTCGGCACAACACAGCTGACTATGGAAAGGGCGTGGCCTCCTTTCCTTTTTAATGTCAAAATGTGTGCCAGCAGCGATAAGAACCGCAGGTAATCTCCCGGTGGAATCAGGGGGCTGTTTGTCATTACTCTCTGGCCCTGATATAGATCAGAGCACCAGTGGCTTCTCCCGGCTCTCCAGGCTTCTCGGCAGCCGAGATGGCAGATAGCCCTTTAAGACACGGCTCACTGCTCCCTGATTGGCTGGTCAACAGCCACAACCAAATCCTGGCTCCCTCGGGGCCGCTGTGAGGAGGTATGATAGGACGGGTCACGGAAACTCACTGTCCCCATATCCACATCATCCTTTTGTTGTAAAGCCTTTACCCCATTGTCAGTGTGGGTGGTGGAAAGCAAAAAAGCCTTTCTGGATGTTATTGTCTGAGAGGCAGGATAACAGACAGGCGGATTATTTCAAAAACAGCTTTCTCCAGAGCTCTCACAATGCGGCACCGTTGTTGCTGTGGAGAGGATCCTGGAGATAATAATAATATTCCTAGTCAGAGCCTTTGCTGCAGTAGAGCTGCCTTCTAACAGAGAGATACACATCATTCTGACTGGCCCGCCGTGACATAATCGCCCTGCGGAGAGCTGCAGGCAAGCTTGGTAGGCAAACCACCTCTCACTGCAGCTTGTTAAGAGAAAGGTGGCTTTAAGCACAGCTCAATAGAAACTCCTATTGAACTTGTTGTTTTTTTTTTCACTCCATCTGAACAATGTCTAGGTGAGTCATAGCCCACCTCAGGCTACACAAGTTACATTCTTCCTTTCTTCCTCTCTCTTAAGATTGTACTGCGCTTTTGACTTGGATGAATTCGCTAAGAGGGGGAAAAAAAAACAAACTCGGCAGGATCTTAAATAATGCAGCGATAAAAAAGCTGTGACCCTTTCCCTTGCCTCAACCCACACACAGTGAATTTCTTCTGCAGTGAAAGACAGTACTCAAAGAGAAGAAAAGGCAGAGCTGGCACTACATGGAAATATGTGGTAGGCATTGGTTTGCTCCTCTGGGCACGGACACCTTTAATGAGAGGAAAAAATGCGCAGCAAGAGGCAGATCTCAACTGTACTATGCCAGTGATTTTGAGTTATATGAATCACCTCCCCTCTAACACAAATAAATATTGTTCTAATACCAGTGGGAGTTAAAGGCTGGGCTAAGAAAGCCATGGGGGATCCAGGTTCCACACACCAGCCTCCACACCAGTCATTCTGCATCCCACAGCCTTCTAAGCCACACACCATGCGCACACTAGATGCCCGTGACCCCCGACCTTTCAGCCGAGCTCAGTTTATCACTGCGAAAGGGGGGGAGTGTGAAGTTGTTGATGCTGGTTTAGTAACAGTATCTCTCCTAAACTACAACAGCAGCTGAAATGAGGCAAAGGGAATTTAGGAATTCACCTCGGCATCTTGCTTATATGCAACCGTGAAAGTCGGCCAGGCTCTCAGGATCAATACAGCCACTTGTCCTGCAGTGGAATGAAGGGGGAGTTGGGGAGGGCAGGAGGTGGCAAGTGGGGGAAGTGGAAAACTGGATATAGGGCAGGGAAGACTGGCATACGTTGCCAAATGTCCCCAACGGTCTCACACCACCATCCCCTTGCCACTTTAAGGCACACTATGCACCCCTGCTAGCACAAGCAAACATGGTATGTACTATATAAAGGAGTCTCAGACCTCCAACGCCCCCAGGTCATGTTGGAAAGGGATGTGGCACGTTAAGTGGAATTTACTTTTGATGCAGACATCAGGCCTCAGGTTCCTGGCAGCTGTAAGCCAAGCTTCTCCCTGAGGCCTCACTGCAGGGTCGGACAGGACACCCAATGCTCAGGCAGTCACCTTTAGAAATACCTTCACTGCTCAGCTGCCCTTATAAAAAGAGGGAGACTGACGGTGGTGGCTGCTTGGGGTCACTGTGTCCAGTGTAAGGTGCTGTTTACAATGGACAGACTTTCATTTCATCACCAAACACAGAGAGGTGAGATTGCTACTGGAAGATAAGAGGATTTTTTTTTTTGTATTTGCTACTTGCTGTATATAAGCTGCTGGTGTTGTGTTGTCAGGTTACAGCAGGAATTTAATATAGAACGTGGACCCCAGCAGCTCACAGTACGCCCACTGCTTCGTCACAGCAATGCATCCTTTGATGACTTTGATGTTGTCTTTTCATTTATACCTTTATTTCTCTACATGAATATGCGAAAGGGGTGTTCACTCTACACTGAGCTATGACCCCACCCCACCCCACACACACATTTCTTTCATGACATAGCATAGTGCTTGAGCCCCTCTGTCATCTGTCACTGACAGTCCAGATGTGTGACTTAATGTAGGGTAGGCGGTGGGAGTGTATAAATAACCATGATGACATATCAGTGGGACATGCCAGGAGCTTTGCTCTGTAAGGGAGGAGGTGATGGAGGGGGTGCTGAACTAACTGCGTCCCTCTAGGGACTCCAGCACAAGCTAGTTTAACGCCAACGCGACAACTGCAGGGACCTTGTGAGAGAGCTTATGGCTTTAGACTTCACACTTACTGGGTAACATCATTCTAGCACACCACTGTGACCTGACCTTGACAACGGCCGTGTTACCGGTGGTTTTCGATTGCAATGATCCGTGACGACTGCAACTGTATGGGAAATAGATATTAATTTCAGGGAGTTATGATAACTGTGGCTTACAGTGTCATGTGCAGAGTGATGATAGCCTGTCAATTCATAACTGGAGGTCAGTTATATTAATATAAAGGTGAGTTCAGCTCATTATTGAGCACTTACAGCAAACTACTTTTCCAGTAATTGCACAATAATAACATTCTAATTGTCTATTTTGTTAGCTTTCCTTCTTTTATGAGCCCTGGTGAACTCTGTGTAAACCCACCGGCTGTTATCTCTGATAATAACATAACACCTGTGGAGGAATTTGATCTGGTAGCCATCTGAACACAAATCCCTGGACAGAAGAGAAGGGCAGGGTGAGGAAGATGTATTTGATGTGTTTGCACTGCTGGAGCAGATTTATAAGCAATCACTGCAGAGAGGACTACAAAACCTTGTTGGCTTTGCCTAGTGTATGCAGAGCATCATTTGCTCTGGATTAAAATATAATGAAGCGAGTGAATGCAACTTTGTCTTACATGCAACTCCTTAAATTATTTAAGTGGAAGGAAAAAACAACAGGCAAAGAATATTCCCCGGAGCACTAATACCCTTTTCTGGGCTTGTTCGTGATGGCAACAATGAATATCTTAGCACTTGTTAAAAGCTTTGTTTTCTTTGGGAGTCTCAGAGTATGAGTGGACTAAATGAGCAAAAAGGACGCCAAGTTACATACAGAGGCCATTCATTTTCACTTCCAGCATGTTGGCTCCAGTGACGTTATTGGAGAGTGTGTACATAATGCACTGGATTGATTTTTTTGCAGTGCAGCAAGGTTAAACAGCTCATTACTGCTGCACCGGATCGCCTTAACAAACCAGTTTCCTGTCAGTAAAACAAACCTGACAATTACACTCTTAAACTACCTCTCAAATGTGGAGTTGTCTGTGTTTTCAAAAGGACGCCGTCTCTCTCATTGATTGTCTAAGCCATGCTGATAAGTGCTTTAATTAGCTGTCACTTACAAACTTGCACTTGTTTTTCTGAGGTGATTCTATGGCAATCTCTCTTTCTTTTAAAGTCATTTTAACATCTGCACGTCCAGAAACACTCAGCCTGGCTCAGGTGGCTCCTGTCTGTATTTGAATAAGAAATATGCAAACAGATGAAGTCAAGGCAGCAGCCTGTGTGCTCAAGGAGCCTTTTCTCACATTTGAGAGAATCCTTGGATTAGTTGGTCCAGGCTCCAGGGCCTTTATACTGCATGCTATTCATCCAGCAGAGAAGGGGAAAAAAGCGTGTTTGCATTTCATGTCTGTCAGTGGTAAAGATGTGTGTGGTTGGATAGTTGAGGCCAATGTAAACAGTCCCAAATGAAAAAGGTGAACATTATAGCCAGTGGAACCCAGATGACCCACCATGCGGGGTCCACAGGAGAAACCCTCAGATCATCTTTCCTTTACACTTTTTCTGTCAGTGCAATTAAGGACTTAGAAGAGAAAAGAGGGCTCATCAAGTATATAGATATGTGACACAGAAGGATCATGAAGGCTGTGGGGTGTTAGCTAAAACCATGCCTTATTTATGTGCTTCTTGTTATTCTCCAGCACAGTGGTTGGAGCACAGTTGGTAAAAAATCCACAGCCATTGCTAGGAAGTATATTTTACCAACCCTGCTTCGATTTCTGCCGTTAATGTTTCTGAAACATGCTCAGGTACATCACAGCAGGAGCTGTCCAGCTGGTCTTGAGAACCTGCGTGGTATCCCACCGCATGCCACCCACCAACATGTAATTGGAGACCTAGTACGCTTTGCTGCACCCCTGTAAGGGCTCCCTGAATACTCAGATCTGCGCCCAGACCATCATCCACATCCGAGATTGACAGGACCCTGGCAGGATGCCAGCATAGGGAGGCAAGAACTTCTGGTACAGTGCCCTTGCACCCACCACAGATCAATACCTCCATACGCAATTATAGTAGCTGAAACAGATGTGCTCACAGGCTTCAGCGCTCTACCTACACTATCAACCACCATGACACCCCTAGCTTCTCATCACAGAAACACACATGCATGCATGTACGCTCACACAAAACAGGCAGGCTGGGAACCTTCCAGTTCTCCCACTGACAATCCAGTAAATTCCAGCATATGAGCATAGCAGTGCTTCCACAGTACTGAGTTTCAGTAGGAGAATGCAGGGGGCATGAGCGGGCCAATGTGGTGGTGACGGGTCAGTGGAAACAGCCCTCCTGTCTCCCTCTCCCTCCTGCTGTGAGACACTTTAACCTGTTTCTCTGACAGTCACACTTGTTCTGTCAGCTAAGCCCCCACCCTGTCACTAACAGGTGGCCTGTCCCTCACAGCAAAGTCATTTGCCTTGCACAGCAGTAGTCATGGGTAGCCCCAGCCAAGCTGCATTCAGGTTTCCAGCATTACAGCTCAGGCCAAAGAGAGAGGCAGTAGCAGAATGCATGGGAAAGAGCTGAGGGGGGGAAGGAAGGAAGAAAAACCTCCTCCGATCAAATAAATGCCACTGTAAGCACAAGTGACAAGTCTTGTTTGGGGTCGTCCCTGCTCAGGGCCTGAAAGGCCAGCACTGCCTCATCTCCTCAGCTATGTCTGCAAGCAATGTGGATGAGTGAGCGAGGGAGGGAGAAATGTCTGATTGGTGCCATAGCCAAGAGTGAGAGCAGCCCAATTATATTTCCTATCCCTCAAGAGCCGGCCAGCCCCCTCTGGTAGAGCGAAGCCTCTGCCATCTCTCCTCTCCTCTCAAGACACTGCAGATAGATAAATAAATGACAGCCCCACTGGGGCTTGGCCTGGCCTCCCAGAATACATTGCAGAGGCTGGCTGCCTGCCTGTCCGTTTGCCTTCACCTGGCATTACTGCAGATAGACATTTTTCACATTATTATCGTTGCATCATCTCCGTTGCCCTGTTCACTCGCTGAGTTGTGGTTGATGATGGCGGCAGAGGACCTGAGGAGATTGGAAGGAAATGTCTCTTGTCAAAGTCAGCATAGCCTAGCTTAGCAGAAATTTAACAAGTTCCCTGGGCTCTCTCCATTCACTCTCTGACGGAGCACGGAGCCAGGACATGGCCTGCTGACAGCCCTGGGCATGTCACTGTCACTGACACTTGATAGGCCAGAGAGAGGAGAGGAGAGAGGAGAGGCAACAGGGCTCAACCCTACAAGACTCACAGTTAACTGCACAGCTCCATTTTGCTACTTTGCTGTAGCCATAAAAAACCCTACTGTTTGAAATCTGACTTTATCTAATATAACACAACTGTAAACTTGCCTTAATCACCCATGGTCAAGTTGCCTTTATTACCCTGCAAATGACTATCTTTGGGCTGTCACTGTAAAATGCTTCCAACTTGACAGAAAGCCAAACATCCCAGGATGTTTGTGTTTTTTTCTGTAATAATCAGGTAGAAGCCAACAGAGAAATACTCAAGCTTAAACTGCATGTGTACCAGCATTTTTCCCCCCACACTCTCACCACTCCCCGACGGTTAAACCCAAAACCAGATGTTGCGGATCAGCAGGGATAAAAAACAAGACGAATAAAAGTGGAGGACGGAATGGTACGCATTAACTATAATCAAAAAGAAACAAAAAGGAGACCAGGATGCTTTAATTACTTCTCACATATAATTTGGTTTTGTGGGGGCAAGCCAGGCACTGCCAAGAAAAGAAAGATGAAAAGCAACTTAAATTACATGGAGAGAAAGTGCAGAGGCTTTTTACACACGGCCCATCTCTTCTCCACAACTGCAGACAAGGCTGATGACTAGCCCCAAAACCTCGCTGTAAATTGTCCATGGATACAGAACTTAGATGCAGCCATGCTACATCTAAGTCGTTCCGCATGGCCGTGACTTTAAGGAAGGTGTTGAAACAAACTGACTGCAGACTGACAAAAAAGTCTAAACAGTTTAAAAAATATGTCTTTCATAGCACACACGGTCTGTGAGTATCCAAACTGTAATGATAGTTTTCTGTTGTTTTGCTTAAGTATTCATCATCTAAAATTCCCTTAAATAATGTGATTTTAATCATTTGTCATGCCATTCTGCCAAGTGGCTGAGGATATGCGTTATGTTTGGCCACTGGAGAGAGCTTGGATGAGGCCTGAGTGAGGTGCTCTATGAATCTACTTCATAGCCGTCCTCTGTTTGCAGAGTCTCTCTTGACTCGCTGGTGTTGCCACAGTGCTAAATTGCACAGCTGTTCCACAATCTGTGGCGGTGTTAATTACCCAAATGTGAGCGGCAGCTCGTCAGTTCCTCACTAACGAAGGGGCCTGCTTTCCAGCGAGGGTGCCGTATGTTTGGCATGTAGGCCCATTTCCACCCAACGCTCCCCAGGCTGTGCACGGACCACCCGACACATCCACATCCTGGAGAAGACGCATCTAATTAAAGCTCCCGACTCAAATCTGCTTACTAAGGGGGAAAAACACGCGGGCTGGATTAGAAGATGGAGAGAGGGGTGGAGTGGGATGGGGGCTTTAATACACTGCGAGTGAAAGGGCTTAGGAGGAAATATGAGAACTCTCAATAGTAAGATCCCAGGCAAGGCTGGAAGGAAATGCTGTGTGAATGTGAGCCGATCAGTCAGCGTTTGTCAAGTCTGATCCCCTAGCACTTCCAAAGCCCCCAGGCAGAGACAGACAAGCAGGTTGTTTTCTAGAAAAGTGGCTTCTTAACTCTCCTGGTTGGCCCCTCTTCCAAGGACATGTACATCAATTCTCAGCTATTAGAACATGGACTGACAGAACTCAACAGCCTCTACAGAATGCCAAAACACTCAACAAAACTGAATACAAATAATGATGTGCAACTTTGGTGATGTTTAACAGCAGCTGCATATAGAAATGTGCCTTTTATCCCTCTCAGAGTCTCACATGATGACAGTACATGACAATGAAACCCTCTCCAGTCAGACGCTGTAAACTGTTAATGCACTGCATTACACAGTACATCACCCCACTTCTTGCGTGCAATGTTCAAAACAAAGGTGTTAAGAACTCCCCTCATGATTCATACTTGCTGGCTAAAAGCCTAGCTGCAGTGTACCACCCACCTCCGGTTATACATGAACACCGCAGCCTGAAGTAGCACTGGGAGACTACATAATGAATGCATGAAGCTAGGTGTCATGGGGGCTTGTATGGTGCACAAAACGATGGGGCAATTAGGCCCACACGACACCTCGGGATGGCGTGATGAAGGACTCCTGGGCTCGTCTCCTCCGCCTCTGTTCCTCTATCATTAAGGATTGAGCAGCCACATCTGGCTAATGGCACGCCTGGGGTTCCTGCTCAAACACTGTGCCACGCCGCGCACATTTAATTACGCCTCATAAAGGTAACAAAAGACACGACCTGCTCTCGGGGAAGCACTGTTTGGAAAATGTGAGGGGAGACAGAGAGAGAGGGAGAGAAATGAGGGGAAGGCGAAGAACTGGCCAGCTGCCAGAATTACAGGTTGACCCAGGTCGGCGGCTTCAAAAGAGGGGGAATTCACTCGAGTGTCTCCACCTCTCCTTGAGATGGGTCCCAATGAGCAAGCTGAGAGCAGGAGATGCTCAGTAGCTGAGAATCAAAGGACCTCTAGTTTGTCTCCCCTTCTTCTATTAGATCATGAACTGCACTAGGCGCTGCTGTCAATGGCTAATTGCAGAAGGACTGGGGGGATTAAAGGGAGAGTGCTTTTGAAATATGTATGGGATTTAGCAGCTGTTTGAAGTGAAGAGGGACTTCTTTGTCAGGGGGATGGAGAAAACAACAATAACAACATCACAGGAGAATGCCTTTAACAGTGCTGTGGCCTAGTGTTGTGACCCGCTCCACTTCCACCCCGCCTCTGGGGCACTGTGTTGCTCAGCAGCTCCTGCAAAGAGCTCACCACATTCAGCCAAGAGCACGAAACACACATTACCCACTGACTGAGTGACTGGCTGACCTATGACTTCACTAGTACCTGGAGGTATTCAAAAGACCTTGGATGGTTGCTTTGTGCAGCACACAGTTGACATTTCGAGCTGAGAGAGAGAGAGAGAGAGAGAGAGAGAGAAAAAAATGTTTCAAAAAATGAGAAAAAACATGAGCAGAGACACAAGCCCCAGGTCTCTGAGTGAGCAGATGCCCACATTTAGGAAATAACATCACATAGGAAGAGATGAGGGACAAAGAGCCGCGGCTCATTGTTGAAGCAGTCCATTGTCTGGCAGTTTGAGAGCTGGCTAACGCCACAGGAAAGGTCACTGGTCACTTCCATTTGGACCTGCACATAAATCCCCCGCTGTCCGCCGCAGTTAATAACACAGCCAGCTCTGAAGGAACTGCCATGCAATAAAAAAAGGGGAGAAAAATGTATTTTGTTTTGACAACACCTCCCTGTCCCTTTACAGCCACTGGCCTTGTGCGGCCCTTTGCGTTATTTATAACGTAAATGTTAAAAACAGAGACATCTCTGCATTGTGAATTAAAAGACATGCCTGCCAAACGCCTCACTCCACAGCGGCTTCCTCCTCAGTTGAGTCTCCCTCTGCTTTTGGTGTAGAGAGAGTGTTTTATGGCAAGTCCCTTGTCAGGATTAAGATGTAGATCCAAGTGCCACAGGGACAAGCATAAATTCTGCATCTCCCACTGTGGGCCCACAAGTGGTGGAGCTTGGGGAGTGTCCTTGAAGTATGAAGAACATCACATGCTATGTGTCATCTGTTATACAGTAATGACATGTCCTCGGAACAATCTACATCTCCTGTGGCCTATAAGTCTGTGAATGAGAGAACTACTTGCTTCCCTGGCAGTGATATTTGTTAAAGGCCATATACATTATGACAAGTACACTTCACGTATCCTTCTAGTTTTTAATATGAACACCGTATTTGTACCAACAAATTAATGCTAGATGTAATGTTCACAAAGGCTGAAGCTGTGTCATTTTAGCTGCAGAAATCAGATTCAGCACCAGGGAGACATTCGTCAGTTTTAATGTAGTGGAGCGGCTATAGTCAAAGACCAGGGATGAACCTGCTCTCTGTCCAGTAAATCAGAGGGAAACACCAGGCACAGAAGGGAAAACACTGGTCTGAGTTCTGTTATTTGACTGCCGGTCATAACCGGTCTGCAGAGTGAGTGCTACGTTGTTTTGCAATTCTTCCATATTTCTTGGAGTTTCTCGCAGAGGGCAGCTTAAGACTCGGAGTATAAGCCAATTTGGATTAGCTCCACATTTTAGACAGGTTCCAGTTGGGATTTACAATACTTTTAGAGCACATTCCTCCCTAAGCACAGCTTTAACCCTAAATGCATCAACAACATATTTAACTGACATCGATTTTTTTTTCTTTTTTTCCCTATGTTATTTCACAGACTGTTGCATATTCAAAGCTAGACAACACTCTGTTCAAAAAAGCTTAGCAGGCAGAGGCATAACTTTATAATACCGACTGATAACATTCGGGGGTTTTAGGCACTGTCGTCACTACGGAGAACATGGTGTTGCATCCAAATGCTTGGGCTATTTTCTCGAACGTCTCTTTAGCTCATTTTTCACTTCTGAGTTCATGCACAGATCCAGAATAAATCTCCGTTTCTTCTTCTATCTCGTATCCAGGCTTCAGGGGGCACAAGGCATTAGTCTCATGATGCTGGGTTTGTCATGTCTTCCCCAACTGTGATCTGCCTGAACTCTTACATTACAAATAGCTGGAGGATTTTTCACCCTCTTATCACATTTGCCAAGCAGGCCTGTCTCTTATCAGCTTTCCGCTAGAGATAAATGGGCTTTTGAAGATAGGAATAAGAGAGGTTTTTGCAAGCTAATTTCAGAGCCCCATCTGCAGTAGATTACAGATAGGTGCTGGGGAGCGGAGAAAGATACATATTTTAATATGTAGGTGGTGGAAGTATCAGGTTGAAAAGTGACTGGTATTACAATGTCGTATACTCCACAGCCCAAATACATGCAGAACTAACAGGCAATAAGAGGAGATAATGGACTGAGAATATTTTATTGAGACTTCATCATTGACCGCATCAGTCACACTGCTGTTTTTTTGCACCAGTCCTGATGAGAACAAAATGACATTTCCAACATAGCCTATCTGGAGCCTGCAGCACAGTAAAAGACAGTGATTGGCAAGCATAACAATGAGTACAAAGACACATTTCTCTGCATGTCTTATCAGGGGAGCAGGTTTGGGACATTTAGCAGATAGAAACAGGAATAATTTAAAAAATATAGCCACAATCCTCATCCAAATGTGAGACAATTTTAGAGTAAAGCTACCGCCATCTGGCTCGCTAATAATTAATATTTCAACTTAACAGTCTATAGTTATAATATATTCAGCAGGAAATGCCCCGGAAAAAAATACTATTTTGTCAATGAAGCCACGGATTATAACAAATAAACAATATTCTATAATACACCAAATGGATAGATATCCAAACATGACTACACCTTTAGATGAGATTTTACAAAATGCACAGAAAGGTGCTGGTGATATCAGAAGACACAGACAATGCAACAATGTTGGATGTTTATAGTATTCACAAGCTATGCTATTTACCACTGTAGGAATATTAGAGTGATACTGAAAGGGACAAAAAATATAGCACAGATTAACGGAGTCACTATTGAACGCAACACTTGTAGGTCCCTATGGAAATATTACAGTAATACCCTGGGAGAGCTTAAAGTAGGGCAAATCACTATAAGCTCACAATCGCGACGCGCGTCTAAGCCCCTATAGGATTATTATGGCAATGTTAAAGCGAATTCTTCTTAAAGCCACGGACTCGTAAACATTAACTGACTTGGGATTGTGGGTAAGCGACGGCAAAGTTACAGACTTGTGTCATAAGGGTTGAACTAATATTAACAGGCGACATGTGATCCAGTCTGACCTTGATGGCTGAGATTGTTGGGCGCGATGGAGGAAGAAAACCTAATTAAACAGCTCCTCCCGTGGTTGTGTAAGTCAGACACGGGACAGACTCATATTGTGTTAATGTCCTGCGTGGAGGATTTAAGAGAGCGTGATAATAGCTTACAGTATGGTGCAAAAACACAAGACGCCGACCCATAAAGCAGCTGCTGATTTGAGTTAAAAGGGAATGCACGCAACCAGTGATGTTGTGGTAAATAGCAGAATTAAATACTAAAATACACCTCTCGTTTCCTCATATCATATTAGGTTATTAAAACGCACAGTGCAGATAAAATGTTGACATTAAAAAAAAAATTAAAATATTTATTTATGTTTTTCCCAAAACACCCGCCAGTCTTTATGTAACTTCATCACTTTCTACCAGTCACTGTGCAGGAAGTCCATGCAGAATTAATGGCAGCCATTGCACACGTTGCAAAAGCTATTTTGAAAGCAAAAAACGTGTAAAGTAAGTTTAGATGCTATCCATGCCCTCTCTACATATTTGCTTACAATACGTGCGGGGCGCCTCGTTGGAAAGGAAAATGCGCCTGCTGCCACCGGCGGAGACGGGCTGTAGGAGAAAAACCCTAACAATGAACAGCGTTTTCACACATAACAATGGCTCATTTCGACGGAAATTGTTCATATTATTTTTTTTAAAATCCTCATTGGCGAATATTTCACCTGAAAAACAATGAAATCAACAAAAACATCGGTGGAATTTCATTAAAACCTTACCGAGTCCAAATGCGCTGAGCTCGGTCGCGGAGGATATCCAAATCACCCAGACTGGAGCAAATAAGAACACGCATTCATTCAGATATATATGCGAGCCTTACTGGGGTTAAATCCAATTTCGGAAAAAAAAAGATTGTTCAGCGGTTAGATGATGAGAAAACTCACAACACAGAATAACCTGCCGGAACAATAAATCTTCATGAGGGGATTTTTGTTCCTCCGTCTCTCGAAAGAAAAAGCGGCGAGACCTTCTGGAAATAGTACGAAATTCAGTTTCTTTTACTTCGCTAAAGTTCTGCAGGCAAATATTCAGGCTCCTTGGGAGAACACAGTGGATCTTTGTCAAGCCAGAGCACCGCTCATAGGATTCCAAGTCGTACGGTGAAAGCGCCGATGACAGATCGTCCACGATAGATTCCCCAAAGTATTTGTCGATCTCAGGCAGAAAACGCGACGAAATACATATCCAAGAGCCGTGTGGATGCTTATTTCGCACACGGGCGATTTCATTTGACGATTATCCACAAGATCCCGGCGCGTTTAGTGCGACGAGAAGTCCCGACAAACGCAGTGCGCTCCGCTCCTCTCCGACCTGCTCTCCGTGCGCAACAGAGAGAGAGACTGGGCTGCGCTGCGCGTCAGCCAGGGTGTGTGTGTGTGTGTGTGTGTGTGTGTGTGTGTGTGAGTGACTGTGTGTGTGAGAGAGAGGCTGTGTGTGTGTGTGTGTGTGTGTGTGTGTGAGAGAGAGGCTGTGTGTGTGTATGTGTGTATGTGTGTGTGTGTGTGGCAGCAGCTGTTGAAAATGAGGACAGGACGAGACCAGAGCAATCAATGTATGAGGGCTTGATCTGATTTGTTAACACTATTCCCAATAATGGACCCAGGATTTTTTTTTCTACCCCTTTGTACTCTTTAATTTATTTCATTTAATTCATTTTGCTATTCTGAACTGGATTTCCACAAGAGGGTTTTCTTTGTATATCACCATTTTACATGGATTAAATAAAGCAAGAAAAATATTTTTATACTGCGTGTTTCATACAGCACTGTGTGTATGCATGTAGTACATGTGTAATGCAGCACTGTGTGTTCAATAATGGAGCTGAAGATGTGTTTCTATTGCCCGATTGAAGTAGTTTCATTAAACCTCTCAGAAATGATTTGTGCAATAGCCCATACTTTCTGATCTTATTAATGAGCCTAATTCATAATACATCATAGAGCAGTTTTCGGTCTAGTATCACACTCATTGTATCAGGACAGGATCTCTAAACAGAAAAGACTAATACGTTTCTTTCCACATTTATTTCAGTTCATTTTCAATATTCTAATTCATAAATACTATCACCAGCTGGATATAGTGATTCATACTCTTCAGCCATACATACAGAAATGTAAAGTGGGCAAAAATCTAGAATCCCCCCCATTGACCCCTCCAGTCTGCAGCGATTCCCTAAAACCCTCGGTAGCCTGGGGAGTATGGATTGGCATCAGTCCTGACCGAGCAAGGCTATCCATCTGCTCCTTTTCCACAGTGAAGATGTTATTCTTAAAATGTACTTTAGAGGAGAACTCTCGGAGGCTAAAGAGGAGGAGGATAGAGCTTTGACGTCTCCTACAAAGTTAGCCCTGTGGTTATCCTGTTCACTCTTATGACCTGCTTAACTTAGCCATGATTGAAGTCAGGTTGAAAGAGGCTTATGCTTGCAAAATGCCAAGGCAGAGTAAGGGGCTCCTTTACAACTCCACCTCCCTGTGGAGTTTTCTGGAGACAAGTAGAAGATTGGTGTTTACTTTCTGCCATGCTGTGTTATACTCTACAGATACCCCTGAGAGAATGGCAGCTCTGTTGTGAAACAAATCCTTTATTTTTATTTTTTTTTTATTTTTATAAAGAATGATAAATACAGTATTGTGGATGGATAAACAATACACTACAATACACACCCCAAACTGGGCATCTACACATTTTGCCTGTAGGTTAGGCACTGTCTCGCATGCAACAACAATAAGAGTTATGGCCTGCTCTGCGGGTTTGTGTCAGGAATGCAAGACTTGTAATTATTTCCCAGCTGACTGTGATTAAGGGTCATCCCCAAGCCTACAGACTTCCCTTAAAAACATGGGGCATTACACATACAGAGACATACAAACACATCAACACACAAACACACAGGTCAGAGTAAAAGACGCAGGAGCATTGGGAATTCAACAGGGAAAAAGTTAGACGCCACTAAATTGGACTGGTCAATCGAGCAATTGGCTGTGATTCTGTTTATCCTAGAAAATCACAGCTTACCAAAAACAGCTGTAAAGAGCCAGCGACAAAAAAAGGGAGAACATACATGACGCTAAACCTGGGAAAAATTTCAGGACAACGTATGGAACAGAAAAGCAGATGTTGGACCAGCGGGGCATCCTGGGAAACTGGCCTCACTGATGCAAGAAAGGAAACAATAGATGTTTAAGCCATAAAGGCATCATCACCCCTAAGGGTCATATTGGATCTGCTTTCGCCCCATTTCTCTTCCACCCCAATAAAGAAAAACTGGAATGAAACACTGGGTTTTGGTGCGCTGTTGCTGTTTTGCAAAGACAGTCTTTTCCTTTCAAGAAACACTCCTACGACTAGCAATCAAAAAAGAGAAAATGTGCCTCAATGCTTCCAATTGTATCTTACTTCCTGTTAACTTCAGATCAGTCACAGATTTACATCCAAAGGCCAAGACACACCGATCTGACATCAAAGAACTAGTGGTGACAAAGGCAGACTGTTGCGTCTCCTCACTTTGGCTGTGTCTTGGCCAAAAAGTTGCACATGAACATACTGCAAAGACCACAGCAAATGACCATTTAACACGTACGTTCTGTGCATTCGTGAGAGGAAATAACTCTCCACACCTGTAGGCAATGGCAGTCTGTATTTGTCATTCAAAATGGAAAACCAGAAGACCAACAGGACGGAATCGAGACACTAGTTAGCCAGTCAGCACACTACCAGCACAACCCAGTGTTAAAAGAACAGATGATATTTACCGTGTGCAAGCATACAATAACGAACAATTCCCATCTGTTCCTGCTACAGAGCTCAGCAGATTAAGAAATTAATCTTAACTTATAAAACAAATTTGTTTGGATCTCACGCCCTCTTCACTTTAGTCATTTGTTTGCTTTCCTCACTCTTCCTCTGTCACTGATGCCAATTCAACATGCTGAATCAGCCATAAAAAAAGCTGACAAGGGACGACTAGCATCAACTGTGCAGGGCACACTGCAAAAACTAGGGCCGTCAGACGCTCAACCACGGCTCGACATTGACCAACATCCGACCATTGGTTTGGTTTGTCAGGGCCCAAAGATTAACTGGGGTTTTGCTATGTTTTAACACTTAACACAACTGTAAAATTGGTGCGTACCAATGATGCAGCATGCAGGAACTAAGGCCAGTAAATAGTTCCAATGTGTAAGCTAATTGCTCTTTAAACTACAGTTTCTACTCCCCTATTTTAATGCTTCTACAACAGAGACAACACGTTGTACATATCACAGTTTTAAGATATTGGAAGACACCATTCATGCATCTTATAATTTCTGATTGAGAACAAACACAATAGGCACATTTCCTTTCACAGCATCCCTTAAATGTTTTTGAGGCAGTGGAGATGGACACCAGAGACAAGCTCTAGTAGGACTTGAGTGAGGACTTAAGCCAGTGAGGCCACATATAGCTCCCAAGGTAGGGGTCTAACCACTACATCCCCCCCTGGGAAAAAGGTTGGGTGTATTTTCTGTCCTTCAGCACTTTAACAGCCAGCTTTCAGCTTCACGTCCATTCAGTGGTGGGCCGCTAATGCTGCCAGCCTCAGCCAGGAGAACAGTTAATCTCAGGTAAGCCAGCACTGACTGAGTGGATCTACAGGCCTGGTCCAAATATCTGCCTTGTGGAAATAGCATCTGGCATACAATACTGTACTCCTCCTCCACAACAGCTTGCTAAAATAGGTGCATGTACAGTAAAAGCTGTTATGTAAAGAGAAAGCATAAATATTTTGGATTCAGATGTTGACAGGAAGTGTTAATATCAACCACAATGAGCACATTTACGAGGAAGTTATTAGCCAATTATTTCTTGGAGGACAGTATTTTGCTGCTAACAGCTCTTCACCATGTTTCTGAAATAGATACTTTATTAAGAGCAAATATCCTTTAAAGTGAAATATATCAAAGCCTGAGGGCAGATAAATACAAATTGGCTTAGTAGCTGATTTCCAAATTAGAGGTAGCAGGAATTTAGTGTATGCTTTAACGAAGCTCAAAGTGTTCATGTTTCAAGACATCTTTTTAAAGGGATGTAGACACAATCATGGAGCATTTACTCAATTGACAAATGTCTCGTAACATATAGCATCTATAGGCTCAGCTAATCAGGGCAATAAAATAAAACTTTATTGTTCAATTAAACAGCAGCATCGGGCAGTTCGTCTAACTAGAGTTGGGAAATGACACTGTAAGTTTGAATCCCAGCTATCTCTACTCCGAATCCTCGCCATTACTAGTAATGATGGTGGAGTGGCACAACATAGGCTGTCACCACCAAAAACAGAACACAGTCATGTTTTATTCCATTTTATTTCTGCAGCTGTACATTGTAATTTCTATCTGGAGAGAGCCTTGCAGAATCCATGATTTATTCATTACGGGGGCTCGAGTAGCATAGACCAACGATGTGAGAATGAGCACCTTATTCAATGACTCCCATCTTTCAATACGGACAACATTTCTAGGTCATCCATTTGGAGCACCGGCGTACTCCAGAGTACAAGTAGTGCTACTGAGAACAGAGGCCAGAGGATGTCAGACACTTTGAAGGACTCTCAAGAGACCCAACTAAAAGTAAAGGACTTTACGGTAATAGAGGAGCTCTAGAGATGTACAAGCGTCCGAATAAGTTACAGAAACAAAATACTCTGTAGGAATATATGTAGAAACGAATTCCAGTAATGGGTTTTCACTGAAACGCAGTGTGCAACTCTCTGAAATCATATTCCTGAATCTATTCTATGTGCAGGGCTTGTCAGGCAGCTCGTTTTTAACCGTCTTGAAAGTTGTGCTCATCAAAGCCCTCGTGGCAAATGTTTCTGGAGGTTCCTGTTCGACATGAAAAGTCGTCCTGATTGATCGAGGCGATGTAGAACAAAAAGCGCCCTCCGCCAGGCACATTAAAAATGAATTTTCTCTGGGATTCAAAGGGCTGCGCTGCTAGGGCAGAGGGAGATGAGAGCTGGTAACTCTGCTAGTTTGCCTTGGGAGCCCCTCTAGCAGCTAGTCCCAGCTGATCCATCCATCAGCCTTCAAGCCCACAGAGGTGAGTGACTGTTTGAAGGCTCTGCCGGCTACCTTATCCTGAGGCTTAACAATCCAATATTGGTTGTTGCCGAAGATAATTACTCTCCATTGATGGTAGAATACCCAGGGCTAGCTGCAGCCATTTGCATTGCCCAACACCACAGATCGATCAGGGAGGAAAAGCAGTTGGGGGCTGATAACAGTGTTGCGTTAGACTAGCGTTTCGAGAAGGGATGTTATGCTCTCTCTGGCTTTTATTCTACTACACCCCCACCCTCTTGGCCTTCCTCCCACTCCCTCCTCTTTCAATGAACAAGGTAAAGAATGGCTCCCACTGATAGAATCAGCAAGGACATTGCTGTCTTTATTCTCCCTCCAAAAGCATGCACATGTCACCTTGACATTCTTTATCTTCTTCACAGTGCTGGCAGGAGAAAATGTGCAAACTAGATCCTGCATTTGATACACGATTGTTTATGAACCCACAGCTTTCATTTTCCATCCTCCTGAGCTGTTTGGCAGATTGACGGAAGCAAAAACTACACTTTGCTGCTCTTGTCTAGAAAACATGAAAACAGAAGGCGCAGCCTTGTGTGGTCTTGTTGCTGATTTGTCTCCACCAGGGTATAATTTACACTGAGAAAAGAAGATGGAAATTGGAGAAGTGAGATTAGCAAGTAATTTATGGGCACTTAGCGGGGTGCCTGCAATAACAACCTCTGATATGCTTCACTGCAGCGTTGCATTCTGAGAGGACAGCCATGTCACTTGCTCCAGAGTTATAGAGCACCATATACAGGACAACCAAACCCCACCAAATTATGTGTGAAGACTGAAAGTGTTCGCAATAATCAGAGCTATCTCACTGCTTGGGATATGAAACGGAAAATGAAAAACAAGTGGTGTCATTTTCCCTTGTAATAAAATTTCCATTCCTTTAACAAGATAAAAGTGAATTGTGCTCCGACTCAGAAAGTGTGAAAGACGTTTGGAGATGAATTTTTCATGCACATTGATAATTTAATACAGACTGGCACCAGTTTATTAACATTCTATGACTTCTCTTGCTCTCTGAGAATAATAACCATATAGTCCGTGGCACTTTGGAGGGAACCGCCGTTCCTCCCTGATCAGGTGGTCAAAGGTTGTTGCTGTCAAATATAATACTAAACGTCTGAAGGCAACTCTAGGGGCTGCAGGTGAATCTGATTTCATAAGAACTTTAGCAAAGGCATGAATTTTAACAGCACAAAATTCACATGAAAAGAAGGAAAAATTGTCTTCATTGTCTGAACTCCCATTACAGAATAGCAACAAGCTCTTGACAACATGGCAATGCGCAGAAAATAAATTATAAAGCGATACTGAGCTGTTGGAGAATAATGTTTGAGCCGACGGAGGACTCTTAAAAGGCGATAAGACAAAGCGAGGTGAGCACTGGTGTTGAGGTTCTAACCAGCTTGCATGGCCAGGGAAGCATTTTTTAATAGATGTCTGACATTCACAGCCAAGTCTCAGAGATACTATCGAAGATAAGTATTTTACTCTGAGTTCCTCTTATATCAGAAAACAGATAACCGAGTGCAAACAAAAACTCTGCAGTAGTTCAGGTACAACAACGGTTAAAGACATAAGGAGGAGAAAATGACAGAATATTTGTTACCATGAGAAACACAGAGCTGCCGGCAGAGACTAGAGTGAGATTAAATATAGGGTTACCAGAGCAAAGACCTAATCCATTCAGAGACAAATGCAGGGTCTCTGAAGCACATTTGTTGTGCGGCCTGAGGTTTAACAACTGGCATTATAACTCCATTTCTCATCATTACCTCCCTGTACTTTAGCACTACAGAGATAGGGTCAGCCAGGGAAAAGAGCAGAGAGAGTGGGAGCAAGAAGGAGCGTGGATAACAGAGATGACGGAAACCACAGAGGACATACAGTACATATTATATAAAGTCCAGTATATATTTCCTGCAAATTCCAATTTCAGTTTTTGATTGTATATGTGCAACATTGTGAATGTCCTCATATATTACAAAAAAAAAAAAAAAAAAAAACACACACAAAAAAAGGATCAGTGTGTGTGCATGATTGCGCATGCAGGAGCACAGTTGTGCACATGCGACGTCTCCACGGTCACCATATGCCGCCGCATTTCTCGGCGGAGGATTGAATGTGGGCACAAGTGCTCCCAGCAGTAAGTCAGCGTAGTGTCAGATATGGAAATCCACCAGCATTCATGAATGATACAAGGCCTGCTCTTTAGCCCCACACGTCAAAGGATTTGCCAGGGTGGATGAGGCAGATGCTTTGACAGATTTAAGGGAGCTGGGGGAGGTTCTTTTGGCTTCCCAGTGCGTTGCACACTAACTCTCTAGTGTTACAGAAGTGTATAATAAGACCCCTTGAGGAAAAGTGTTAGGGAAAAAAAGAAGCACCCAGGCTTAAAAAAGGACAAAAACAACAAAATCTGATTGCATTCAAGGCCTTATTAACATATCCTTTCACCAGCAGAGGATGCCACTGGTTTTAATTCAGTAAGACACAGCTGCTGGGGCCCCGCAATTTCTATTTTGACTCTATGATTTAATCAATTATGGCTCTAAAACTATGGCTTAATTAACTCCATGCACAGGCAGCTGCTTTTCACAGGAACCATTCAGGAAAACAGGGAAACAAAATGGCTGCCGGCTTCCCTCATGCTCAAAATAGAGGCTAAGATGGTGGTGGGTAGATTAACTATGCCCTGTGCAGTTTATTGATTCACCGTTTTGTCTCATAGGGGATGTGGAACAGGAACATTGTGCTCTTCATTCTGTGTATAGCACATTCCTTCCTCAAAAAAAAAAGAAAAGAAAAAATGCTGCAGCTTTCTGTGGATAGCTGTGACCTTGGCCCATTTTCAGACATCTAGAGGAGTGTTTCTACTAAAGACGGATGGTTGATAACGTTAGCGAGTCTTATAAAGTGATTACAAAAATGTTGTTTTCAACTTATTACAGCGCTTATGGTTTGATGCCCAATTATACCCTTTCAATGACTTCCTCATGATAGAAGCCATGAAGCTGCCTAAATGTGGCACACACAACACAAAAAGAGGCTGAGTAATCTAATATTAACTCGAGTCAGGGCAGGCCGCAAGCCTCCATCAAATAGGAAAATGGTCAAAAAAGTCCCCGTTGCAAAACACAAATCAACAACAAGTAAATGAGCTTAAATTGAGTTAGGAATATCACATTATCATCCAAAATAAAATGTCCAACAGTAGATTTTAAATTGAATTATGGACCAAGACGCCAGCTGTTTACACTGATCTTTTCCCTGACCTGGTGGCAGATTTCATAGTTGCTCAAAACTCCAGTCTACTTGGAAAACTCAAGATAAACAAACCACAAGTCAGCTAATTGCAGTCAGGTGAACTGAGGATCCAAACACAGCCAAACCAAGACCCGAAGATGGAACCAATGTAAAAACTTCAAAGAGGCCAGGCAGGAATATAGGAGCCATTTTACAAGCAATGAGTGTGTGACACCACACGCGTTAACTTTTTCCACTTCAATCAACCAAAAAATGTGAATCCCGCTTTTCATCATGCCACTCTTCATACACTACCCTTGTTGTGCTCTTGTTTGGCATTTCACTGAAGAATACTCCCTTTATACTGCGAGCATAAGGAGCCCTCTGGAATATCATCGCCAGCTAATGACAAATTAATGATGAAGAGAATGATGAGAAAATTACTGAAATTAGATTTCAACCATTTACAGCACATCAACAGAAAATTGTCTTTATTCGATCACATCTCATTATTATATAAAATAGAGTCCAACTAAGGCCATGCTTCAGACAACGTTGCTGCTCAGTAACACTGAGTTTGTATGTGAGGACTTTGGGAAGTAACAGCAAGACAAGAAACACATTTTACTGCTAAACCTCAGCCAGTGTGGAAACGGCAAATGAGTTAAGACATTAACACCAGTCAGATGGTTTCCATTTTAGCCCATAATTGTGTGTGTCAGTGGTAAATCCCATATTCTTAGCCAGAAGACCCCTGCCCTCCAAACTAATGGCTTCCACATCAGAGGTTAAGGTCCTCAACCTGAATATCTTAACCTATAAAGAACCTTAAGAGGAAATGTCTTCTCAGCAGTTCTTGGTAAAAGCCCATTTTCTCTCTAGACTCTTATGCCCCCCCCCCCCCTCCAATTGATAAGTTTTAATTCATTTTGATGAAGATGTCTGCTAATCTGCGGGGCCTTTGTGCATGTAATATGGATTAGGCACTTTAGCCCAGGGAGCTCAGTCATGATGCCAGAAAAGCCTCTTTGCACCATAGCTCCCTCATTCATCTGGCCACAGGCCTGCAATGACTTCTAACCCCATCCTCCCTCGGGACATACCCCGTGCGACCACTCCTTCCATTCCCCCAAGTGAGCTGCCCTTGCCCTCCTCATGCCGCCCAGCGGGAATGAGGGGGGGTTGATAGAAGACTGGTGCAAGGGCAAGGGCCTTCCTCGCTAATTACACCAATACAGCTCCAGAGACAGAAGCCGAGAGCCTTTGACATCAGTTTCATATTGGTCTTTTGTTCCTTTGTTCCATTGTGCCTTTGTAGACCAGCTGCAGGGGTGTTGATCATAACTTCCTGCTTGCCCTCACTCCATGCACTGAAAAGTGACTAGGCGCATAAAGCTGAGCACTTTCAAACTCAAAGAATTCCACTGTGTTTGGTGTTCAAACATAAAATGAATGTAATTTATTTGAGCTTATTATTTCCTCTCCCTCTCACATAGACAGAGCATGATAATGCAGCTCTGTCCAGTGAGACTTTCCACTTAACAGGTTATCTAAATTCAATAAAAACAGAAATCCCCAAACTAAGTGCATGCATGCTGCGCTGCATTAGAGAGCAGTGATGCACACAAAGAATAGATCACTAAAATCACGGAGAAAAAAAAGAAGAAAAACCTAACCACAGCCTTAAAAGTGCAAAATCTTTGGTTGGACTTGTGGGAGTATTTAAGAGTGCCAGCTGGGATCTACTTTCTCCTTCAACTTAAAGCTCTTAACTATTCTCTGCCTGAAAGCCTGTGTAATTTGAAGAAGGCTTTTAAATTCTTAGGATTCTTGCAATGACTTAATTTATTAAACAAAACCTTCAAATATTAGGGTGTCTCGTGGCTCACTGTGAGATCTCTATCAGGGAAGCATTTTGGTTTGCAAATATATTCTGATTAGTAAAATCACTTAAACCGTACAGACAGTGCACTTATTATAGCCTGCAGATGTTCACAGAGGTGAGCTGTTTACTGCCTCAAAAGTCTACAAAATCTGGACTTCCTCCCCTCTAACAGTATGTATTTCAGCAATAAAAAAGGTTGTTTACATAGCAATCAAGCCACGAGCTGGAAAGCAGGGGAAAGATTGCAGAAGGGGGAAGGAAAAAAAATGAACACAAAACCACTCGATCCCTCTTTAATAGAAAGCAGAGCGATGGCAGCTGACTGGGGTTCCATCGTAAAGACAAACAAGCATTAACTGGGATGTTTTAAAGGCAACAACAGAGGGTTTTTATTTAATGTCTTAAAGCTTTAATTGGCGCCTCTGTTATTTCCTCTTCAAGGGACTGAGGGTAACAGTAAACCCAGTGTCAAGGAGGAGGGCCTCACTGGCTGTGGCGACCCAGCAACTGGCTGCCCTCACTGGGCCTCTACATCTGTGATCTTTACCAATTGAGCTCAAGAGGCTACGCTCCCCTGGCCCCCAGCTGCCAACAAGGCAGGCCTCTCAGCGAGGGCCTGGGAGCCTAATCGGCCTGGAAGGGCCCTGTCAACCACTCAGCCTCAGGGTCACATATGGAAGTGACTAGAGCTGTTCTAAGTCACCTGGGGATATTCATAAATCTCTAGACTGTTTCCTTAAGCTAATAATTGAGGAGAGCCACCTCTTCCCCTGCGAGTTGTGTCTGGCGATATTATGGCTCCAATTTTGCACTTTCCACTTGCTGTCTCTCTCTTTTCGCTAAACAGGAAGTAGGTATCTAATGTAATAGCGGTAACTAAATTGCTCTCTAAACAGCCCCAGGTTTAGGTCCCCCAGAGATTTCAATTTTGAGCTGTAGGGGAAAGGTAGCTATTGACTTCCAGAAAGCGTAGACCACCATCTCATGCAGAAGTTCAAAGATGGATGTCAAAGCAAAGCTATTAGTCCCAGGCTCTGGCTTGATGCATCACAAAAACATTTCAGTCAATGAACTTTATGTACACTAACTGTGTGTCTCTCTCTCTTGCATATCTTCCCCTGTTTTAATGTGCTGAGGGTGGGATCCAGTAGACAGACCGTGGAGCCAGTAAATCTGATACTCTCCTCGAGGAGAACAAGTGCTCCTTTATGCGAACGGTTTACAGCTCCATATGTATTTTCGATTCAGATTTATTTAGTGAGGGGCTCGGTAAGACCCCTGAGGGATCCATAAGCCTTAGTGCTCCATCTCCACCTCTCTTGTTAGATTTACGTCCTACAACAACACAAACAAAACTCTTGTTTCTCCCCCAGGAGCCCAGCTGTGAATCAGAGCAGCTTCTATCTGAGCTAAACACGCAAAACAGGAAGAGAGAGAGAAAGACAAAATCTAGCTACATTCACACTGTCTGGGTGAAACAAAGTAGGATTAGTGACAAGAGCTGGAAAACTGCGAAATGCGGAGATAGCTTTATGGTGGTGACACATGCTAGCCAGTCCATAATCATTTTGAGAGGAGACACAATTGAGGAGGTTCGGCCAAGTGAGGCTAAGTGGGATTGATGGAGCAAAGCTCAGGCACTTGCCCAGACTGAAGACACATTGAGGTCTACGGTGAATACTGAGCTCCAGCCCGGGCTCACATACAACATGATCTGGGCTTTACACAGTCAAAGCCCTCCATCCTTCCTTGCATTGTCTTGTCTGACATGTTGAAGGATGTGAGGGAGTCGGGTGCAGACAAAGGCCTCTCCCGGCTGGCCCATTAGCCGGAGAGAGCGATGTCCAGAGCATTGGAGCATGTCCCCTGCTCTTGGGTGGGGGCTGTTTTATTAATGAGCCAATCGAATGAGTGCAGGCTGGGGGCTGGTCACTGCTGACTGTAGGAAGCACCTTGGGCGGCCAGCCTGGTGAGTGAGTGTGGCCGGGAGTCAGAGGACCGATCCCTGCAGGGGCCCCAGCCAGTAATGTACTCCCTGGCGGGCCTCGGTGGAGGCACATTTGACAAATGGACTCCTTTAGCAGAGCTGTGCCGGGGGGATCTGGGCTCTGGTGTTGGCTCATGGCTGGTTTACCTGCCCACCGCCATGCTCGCTTCTTCATCTGCACTGCCTCCCCTGAGCTCAGACAGCTACTGACTGATAATGAGGCCATGTACACATGAATGGATGGGCCAGGCTACCAAAGACACACAAACGTGGAAGCACACATACATACACACAGACAGTGAGCCTGACTGTGCTGAGACAGGCAGGGCTGGTGGGCTTACAGTATGTTGTTAGTAGCATTGTGTAAGTTGGAAGTGCTGTTATGATGTCTGTGATGGATTACAGTGGAAAACTGGCAAAGAAAACCCTGCACTATCTTTGGAAAAATAGGGTAACAAAAAGAGCTTAACATAATATACAGCCATTAGTATTGGTCATTAGTCATTATTTGGAAAAATGTTTGATTAGGCAAAATAGCTTACTAATAACAACAATTTACAATGATTTGATTTGGCTTTTTGAAAACATTTAAGATTTTGTTTTGATAGTTAATTCACTCCTAAATTCCACGTGTCATGTCTTAATCAGAGACAGGAAGTCAGCACTTTGGCATTTGCGACACACTCCCTTTCCATGGATTAAACTTTTGTTGACATTTATCTAGCACAAAAAAATCAAATCTTTAACGGACTTTCTTTTTTTTTGGGCAAACAATCTCTTGTTTTCTGGCGCAGTGGCAGATGCTGAGGTGGGAGACAAGCGTTGCGACAGATCTGGATGTGTGTAAACAAGGAGCTGAGTGCATTTGTGTTTTCTTCATGCGGTGCAGGATTGTGACAAATTCCAGAGCAAGTCTCTAGTGAGTCCCACTGCTTTGGTGTCAGCACCGAGCGGCTGTCTGCGCGTGATGGAGCCGAGAAGCGCTGAGCACCGAGGCCTCCCTTGGGATGTGTGCCGAACAAGATGTCGCCTGTCAAGCGGGGAACATTTGAAAATAAATAACATCAATGATGATTTCAGTTTACTTGTCACGAGCGTGTGCGCTTTGAGAAGTGATGCCATCACTCTGCCGGGGATGCAATCGCTCCTCTTCCCTTTCCTCCCCCCCTCTCTTCTGAGACAGGCCTCGGCTGCCAGACGCACTCCATTTCCTATTCAGATTCAACATCAATCTGTTGTAGGCTCCAGATATCAGTCCTAACAAGCTGCACAGTGAGATGTGTGCAGTGATCATTCATTAGAGCCACAATAATAACAATGGTGGATTACTCAGTAGCCCCTCTCTAAATCTTTCAACATATCTGCTTTCAAGGGGCAAAGAAGGTTACATTACCTTGGATGACCTGGACACAAACAGTAGAATTATGAGTATGTGTGCTCTATTACACACAATTAGAACAAAGCATTTTCCATAACCTGTGCCAATATGAATGGCTTTATGCATTTGGGAATTCATATCCCTCTAATCTGTGTTATATTGAATTGTTAAGGAAAATTTATAGTCCCAATGTAGCCATCTAAAATGTCAAATGACAAGACCAATAATTGCAGTCTGATTCCAGAACAATTCCAAGGAGAATTTATTAGCCTTGACTGGAACTCAGTTTGTTCAATAACTCAAAGCAAAAGGACAGGTAAGACCATCCATCAGATAGCCGAGCGTGTGTGTGTACGTGCATGCATGCCTATGCACTCATTTGGCCTCAGCACATTGGAACCAAGCCCAGCAGGGGAGCCTGAACCGATTGGAGTCTCAAAAAAGACCAAAGAGCACTTGTAACACAAAGAGTTTCATCTCAGCTCCTTAAGGAGAACCATCTGTTGTGAGGCAGCCTTTCTCTCGCTCTCTCTCCGCAGCTCTACAGTCGATCGTAGGTCAAGAGCAGGAAAACAAATGTGCACTGTGCACATGTGTCTGTCTGTCTGCCATTCCTCCAGCCAGAGATTACATATCAGAATGTTCTTTTGGCAGCGCCGCAGAAGAGAGAGGGGGAGAAAAAAGGTCCCCGAGGTATGGAGGAAAGATCTGACTTCCTTAGAAAGGCATCATAAATTGTTTGCAGAGTGTTCATCTCTTGAAGACTGGGGCTCATCTCAAGTGGATGGTGGATGACTGCGAGGAGGGGAGGTGTTGGAGAAAATGCAGAGGGACTGGATGAGGTGAAGGAAAATGTGGGGAACTGAAGGATGGGGAGTTTAAGCATCTGGGCTTGGCGGTCATGTAGAGGGAACGTCTGAACACGCTTGTTCCAGCCTCCTTCTTGATGTTTGGAGGCATGACCTGCACTGTCAAGGCCAGCGATCCCACCTGTCCATGACAACTCTGGCAACACACACAGCAACTGACAGGGAGCACGCACATGCATTTCTACCTGTCAACATGTAAGTGTGTGCCATGGTCTCTCATCACCCCACAACCCCATCCACATCGTCCTATTTCCTAGCTGGCCTGCACAAAGTGAATCAACCTCTTGCTGTGCACCTCAGAGCCACAGGCCTCTAATGCATCCACGTGTTTCCCTCTCACTCAGCACATACAGTGTCTGCCTTTGATTTGAGGCTGGTCTGAGGGCCGATCGATCACAGTTTAAAGGCCCCTAATCAGGAACAGGAAGGAGGGACGAATAAAATCATACATCATGGCTCTCTGGCTGCTGGCCTCCTGCTATTCCCTTTGCCATGCTTTCTTTCTCTTTCTCCTGTCAATCTCATGACTGCGTTTGATGTCTAGAAACAACCAGAAGAGCCCAGAGCTACTTTTTGCATTTAGGGAGAAGAGACTGGGGTCAAAACAAAGCACCCAAGACTAGGGCTGGTTATCAGTATTCCTACTATTAAGGTATCAACCAAAATAACCCAGAACCAAGTATTATTTAAACTTCTCCAGTCAAACGATACCTGCATTTGATCCGTTTTGTACCCGGGTCTAGAAAAAAATACTTATTGTGTAGTTTTCCTCACATCAATCACCACAAGCGTTCTTCGATTTAATGAGACGTGTGCTTGGCACACTATCACAGCAGCTATAATAACCCATACAGTCTGTGGTGTGGTGAAGTTGGTAGTTCAGCGTGTCAAGATGCCACCAAGAAGTTCGAAAGTACGGCTATACTACATGCTTGTGGGGTATGGTGGCATTTTATGCAACTGAATGCTTCCATTCACGTGATGGGCATTGAATGAAGTACTGTAGAAAAACAATGTTATTAAGGAATCATGTAATGGCTCATTTGTACTCAACATTACGTAAATGGACATAGACAAATCCCTCTGCCTGTAGGCTGCGTTCATTTGTGGACATTTTCTGAAAGATAACAGATGCGGACATAATGGCCTAAAGCCAACAGAGATCATGGGGGCAGTGTAGCGCAGTTCAAGCGACCGTAGACAAAGACATTTTTAAATGGCAGAATGGAATGAATATAGTAAAAATAATTCTCCATCTACATGTTGCAATGTATTTAATGGCTTCACAGACCACTGCCATCCACAATGCTGCCGTCATTAAAAGGTTAATTATTATGACCTCCTCCACCCTCGCCATGTTTGTTGTCCGGAAAAACTTCTGACTCTGCCCTCTGTTGCCATCTGTTGAATGTATCTATGCCAACATAAGGATGCATTAAAGTATGAGGGCAGTGACGGTCACAATGTTTGTAATGAATGCATCTATTTCTGTTTGTAAAGGGAGTATAAATGAGCCTTAAGGGCACTGGTATTTGTACTGATATCATAAATAGTACCCAGCCCCATCCATGACCCACAAAAAAGCTCAAGGCACAAAATAAAAAGCAAGAAAGGATGGATGAGAGAAAAATGTACAAATGCTTCTCATGCAAATGATAGTAGTCAAAACAATATAACACAAATATGTCGCCTTGTTTTGACCTACTGTTGTTCTGTTTTCGGGAGAACCACCGTACTTTTCAGGATACTTGAAAACAGCAGTGACATTTATCCTTTTAGGTTTTATCAGTCGGATGACTGTTGTCTAAGGTAAATGGAGAAAGACTGATCTCTGTAATGTAACATAACATGTGCTTTCTCAATGAAGCTCACCTTAAAGAGGTGGAGCAAAATCCAAGACAAGCAGAGGGGCTTGTCGGTGACCAAAAGAAGAAAGGGACAAACAGAGGGAAAGGGAGTGAGAGGAATAAAAGAAAAGAGAGTAGTATTGAGTATGTGGAGCAGAAATCCAGAAGCCCTCCTGTCATTTGTGGCCTGGTAGAGTCTTTTATCTATGCCTTCTCAGATGGAGTCATGTCGAGAGTGGAGAGCGGGAAAGAGGGTTAATGAGCAGCATTGACTGCTATCAGCCTCAACAGTGCCCAGGCCCCTGGCCTTTATAAAAGAATCATATCCTTTCACCCTAATTAAAAGGCAATGCTTTTACCTGGAGGGTGACCCCTCTGAACCTGAACCCTCACTCTCTTTAACAACCAGCCCCCCCTCTCTCCTCACTTTCAATCCGTCTGTCTGGTGATTCCTTTTCCTCTCAGCCCAGATCCCAAGAGAATGGTGGGCTGGAACTGGTGCCATTTATATTTCCCCACCAAAAATTAAGGAGCACAGTGGCTGCAAAGATCATGCTTAATAGTCACAGGAAGGCAGAGTAGATCAGGCCTTGAGATATGTCTATCTCAACCCTTCCCCTCTCTTGTCACCAGTCCCACTGCCTGGTTCGATCGTGCTCACCGGTTGTGGGATCAATTGACTCTGTTTTGTGGTCCTGGGGACTCATTGCTAATTTGGAAGGCCGTCCTATTGTATTACCAAAGAGAGCAGGGAAGTCAGGCCTTGTATCCCTGAATTCCCCCTTCACCATGCTCCGTCTCTCTGTCTCTCCCCCCATCAAAGTGCGATGCAACAAAATAGCCACAGTAGGCATTATTAATGAACTAGAATGGGCGAGGAGGGAGGAGCTCATTTCTTATTTATGAGACGCTAACCAACTGGCAACCTCCCTGACAGTCCTATTAATGATCTTTAGTGGCCCTCAGGCCATTCCATCTCCCTCTCTCTTTCCCACTACCTGTCTCCTGCCCCTGCTCACGTCCTGCCAACCCGCCTCCCTCTCTTTGCGAACCCCCCATACTGGTCTTCCTCTCTTACCATGGCAGGATTGAAGCAGGGAGGGGAGTGGAGGGGTGGGGATGGGAGGTGGTGTAGGCCTGTAATTTGTGCAGGGGATTTAGACATTACAGGGGGAAAAAGGGCTCTCCTGGGACCAGGCAGTTGATCAGCCGTGGCTCCGGTGGAGCAAGCCAGACAAATAACAAATGACAGCTCTGTGATTAAATCAAACCTTCTACTTTAAGTGTTGAAGTATCTGCCTGTCACTAACAATCTAGGGCTTGTTAAAGCTCCCATCCCCTCCTCCCCCACTTAAGAGCCCTGCCTCCCTCCTGCCGCGGAGTCCCATCAAGCTCCCAAACCTTCCTCATCCTCAAGACTACCCCCCCTTACCTTCCTCTACCCCCAAAACACATCAATCAAACAGCTCCCTCTGGACACCCTCCCACCTCCTCCCTTCATACTCCTGGCTAGCCATCTACTCTCAGGAGAATGTATAAAGTGACACACACACACACACACACACGCACACACACTTCTGTATGTGAAAAAATCTCCACATACCCATATAAGAAGTGGTCTAGCATAACATTTAGAAATTCATGCAAAATGGATACGACGGCTAATGCAGAGGAATAAAATAATGGAATTATCACTATATATTTGAAGCCACAGTAAGGCTGTACTGCGCCATTGAGAGCCATACAATGTCAACCAATTCAGTATGGTTATAGTTTAATAGCAACATCTTATACTAGCTCATAATGGCTTTTTTTTATTGACAAAACAACGTGAATAATCAGCGCTCTAAGTGCTCATTAGGGACATGCTTGATTTAAAGTATTTTCCTATAATTACTGGGGTACAATTTAGTCATTTTTAATGATGCTGTACTGTTGAGCTGCTGTACTTTCTGTTCAGGTTCGAACTGAACTGCATCAATGATTTTTCTGTTTTTATTTTTTACATTTTAGTGTCAATCCCTTGATATTAGAAGGTCTTGTACATGTGTGCCTCAGTACAGAATTTCTTATTTGTCAAAAGTTCAGAAATAGTTGAGTGTTTATTTTGGAAATGTCACCAATCAATAGCTATACAGTGAGAAAGTGGCAACACAAACAAAAGGTTTATGGAAACCGAGGTTATAATGTTTGATTGGATTGGATACCATTTACCTTCACTGAATTGCCACATATTCCACCTGAAAACAGATAATTAATTTTATTATAACAGTAATTATATATTTTAAAAGATTTTACATTGGTTGTCAATGGGAAACACTCAACATAAATTGATTCCGACATAGCTTTTGATATGGTATTATTCTTGGTTTTTGTTATGGTTCAGGTCTCCAAATAAGGTTTTATCCTTTCAAAAATAAAAATCTTAACCAAAGTCAAAGGTACTAAGGACTGTGGCAAAATATTACTTTTCAATTTCACATCACAATACCTTCATATACCCATGTCCAGAGGTGCAATGGCAGTTGATGAACTCCTAGATAGATGGGTAGGTTACTGAGGAGGAAGTGGATATATTCTCCTATATATAACAATGGCTTCTTTGGCTGAAGGGTGAGTATACTGTAAACAGCCAGCATACCTGTGTACACCCTCCACTACACCACTTCTCATATCAAATTAACCTTAATGGCAACAGACTAGCTAACATTTTCAGTTGAGTTTAGTTTCCAATCTTCCTGATAAATATGAAAAAAATGTCAGGCTAAATGCTTTTAACTGACCACCTGGATTGAGGAAATGCACGGACAATCAGTCGTACTGCTTTGGTTCTTTCATTGTGCATCCACGTCCTCCACGTTGTTTTACTGCACAACCTGTTGGTGAGTCAAAACAGTCTCTGATGACATTAAAACACTGTGTGACGCTCTGCTCTCCTGCGCATCTCTGTAGCCTTTTCACACAACATTAACATCATTACGCCTCACGGCCACAAAAGCTGCCTGCACCAGGGACCAACATGCTGGGAGTCAAACTGGGGCCATTGGGAGGAGGGGTTGGGGCTCCGCAACATTTATGATTTTCATCAGACGTAGCTTTGCCATCACCGCTGCCCTGACTCTATCAGCAGATTTTATTGTCTGCTGGGGTAAATGGAGACAGCATTAACCCCTGTGGTGGACCCATATACCCTTAACAGTGAAGCCAACAGTCCCTGGAATAGCAAACATTTACAACACGTACCATAACCAACTAGAATTAAGGAGGAACAGGCAGAGTTCGGCTACTGAAGTTAGCTGACCTTATAAAATGTGTGGCTGCTTAGCTGCTCTGCTGCACGTTGGGCAGGCTGTTGATGTCTGAACGGTGACATGATTTAAGGCTAAATTAGTATTCATCACACCAGTCACAAGCCATTAATCTAATATCCCCAACATGAAATGATATGCAAATTGTTGCCCATTGTAATGCTGTACCATGCGTCAGTGCTTCAAAATGGCCACTGCTGCATCTGCATTACAAGTTCTGCACAATGAAAAAATATATGTGCCCTGCCCTGCCTCTGTATAAAAACAAAGCTGATCTCAAAACTGTCTGTATTATGTTCAACATAAATTGCCAAACTGTATATTATAGCTGTGCAGAAGCATTTGGCAACTGTTTACATGTATAGATGGAATGCCAGTTTTAGGTTATACTGTGTATGATGGTCAGATACTGCAGACATGAATGATGTCTCTGTAATGCTTTCTATGTTCCTCACAAATGGAGAACAATGGTTATGCTCAGCTTAAATTCAGTTGGTTACAATGAAGTGCAGAGGTGGCAAGTCTGTGAATGTTTTCATGATTTTTTTTGTGTGTGAAAATTTGTCCCTTTTAAAATCCACTGTAACCATGCTGAGCAAAGACATCATTCAAACCCCCACCAACTACACTTGCCCATATTTTTAGTGTTTGCCACAATTTGAAGGAGTAATGCAGTCACAAAGTTGCTACTTCAGGCTCACTGAGCCTTTCCAGTAAGGCTAAAGGGCTACTGTCAGACTAGAAAGTTAGTTTTTCTTTAAACCCCTCACCTTCATTCAGCACATGTTCTTGCTCATATTTCTTTAATAAGTATAAATCAAAGCTTATTGCTTTTCTTGCTTAAAAAGATGTAACTAATGCCCAGTCTACTGTATGGATATTGCCATATTACATAGAGTACAGTATACTGTATGTTGATGATTAATGGCCATGTAGAGAAAAATGACTTCTGATAAGCAATTTTAGGCTTGGTTTATCCAAAAACTTTTGAAATATTGGCAGCTGGAAAGTGTGATTTGCGTGGCTGGTTTCCAAAATGTGCCTAATGTTTCTAAACTGGCTTAATGAGCAGCAACAGAACAATGGGACCATTTCAGATGAAACTGGACCACAATATGTCAATCATTCACACCTGCTCCACAGCCATGATACCTGTGCAAATTGGAGCACCTGGGTGCACAGAGCAGCCTCTCGCTAACTACTGTCACTGTCTGTCTCTCTCTCTTTGTCTCATTCAAATCAGTTTTGCTGGCACGACAGCACAGAAACCAATGTGCCAAAAGAGTAAAATATATCATCTTGTCAAATTATAGACATTATCAGATGAACAGCAATGATTAAATAAGTTGACACATTAGTATTATATGTGATTTTATAATGGTAACGCAATGTATAATCACAGAACTGAAATGTAAATCAGACAAAGTCGGATGTGTTCCATTTAATTTACAGTAACACGTAAGCAGGATAAAGACGGTGTTTGCGATGATGTGATCATAACACTGGCAACAACTGCAGTTCCAGACACTGCCTGCTCCACAGAGGTGTCCTGATACTCACCTTGTATGTTTGTAAATCTACCAGCAAAGTCTTACTGTTTGGCAGTATTAGCTAATTACCAGCCCCTTACACACTGTCAGTGCTTGGTACTTCACCAGGATTGAAACTAGTACTGTGTGATACTACACACTCCTTTTCCTCAACTTGCTTATGTAGTTGCTAGACTGTAACTGTGTGTTTAGATTGCCTGGACTGTTATGTCTTGTCAGAATCATTTTGTAAATATTTTTCCAATAATTCTGGCGCATATTTCCCTACTATAAGTTGGTATTTGTTGCGCTCACATATTGTGAGCCTTTTGATAGCCTCACTGCTGACTGAATGCTTATATATTTTTTAATTTTTCCTCCAAACAGTAGGTCATATATGCATATTCTGGATTGAGCATGACAAAAAAAACTCACTTCAGCCTCGTACAAGCTAAACACCAAAGGAAGAATCCCACATTTGCTCAAGTGGAGATGTTTCTATTGCTGTTCTTCTTTGTGACTCCATATTCTCACTATGTTCACTAAGCTTAGTAATTCTTGTGTGTTTTTATTGACATGCATATTGATTTGACTATACACAGAGCATTGATGTGCTTAAGATGAGTGCATAAAGCCTGCGGGTGAAATCATAAAACAATGCATGGTCTTCAGAGGTTATTGTTAAAGTCAATATTGACCTAAATAATGATTAGGTATAGACAGTGTGATGCTGTTGTTGAATAATATTTAGGTATCTGGGTCTATGCTTCTCATTTCCACATGGACGCGTCCAGTTTTACCAAGATGTAAATCTGGCTAAACAAACAATATACCTAGACAATGTTTTTTTCACATCTCACCATAGTAAAAGGACACCAGAGGACAATTGTTTCTGGCGGTGTGCCCAGCTTTGAGGCTGAGGCCAGGGTCTGAGCTGTGTCAGGGAATATGCCTGGTGACAGATGCTCGGGAGACGCAGGCCACAGCGGAGGTCCAGGGAGAGCAATTAGCACAAACGAAGCGGCTATGTCGTTAGCTGGTCTTTATTAGCCTCAGTGATCAGTTCAGAGGCCATTAGTCTCCTGTGATCAGACACTTCCCTGGTTGGCTCGGCCCATTACTGCCGTTTGTTATTGGGCGTGTACGCTGTTTCAAGGTGGTGGGACCCATGTATTGCTTTCCGGTCATTGAGATTACAACTCAGCTAGTTAGTGATGCTCATCTTTGGTATTACAGTATGGATGGGATGCAGTTTGGTGATTAAATGGCGAAGAGCAAAACAATATTGGGTGACATTCAAGAACTGAGAGCAAATTATCTTAGTAGTTACTGTTATTTGATGTTTTTGGCATGTAAAAGATAAAGACATGGCATATTTTTTTAACATAATTACTATTATTTTTTCAAATACTATAGTTTTATCACTTCTAACCGATTTATCATCATTATCCTGTGTTTCGATGGATAATTTTAGAACATGCTTTAAATTCTAACCTTTCCAACCTGACAGGAATACAATTTTGGGACGAACACAAAAGAATTAACTGAAAGATTGCGTGAAAATTTGTCAGTTGTTAGTCATTTGGCCGTCTAGCATTAAAAATCAAATTGTTTTTTAAGCCAGTCATCCAAAAAAGGCCAAGAGTAATGTCTGTGTGTCTATAGAGATCAATGGCTTTGCTGCACGAGGGTCCGATTCAGTGTGTTCTCTCTGAATTATCTACTGGATTAACTGACTCACTCTGCAGGCTCTGACCTGTACAAATGTTATAATCAGGCAGACTGTTCTAAATAGAAAATAGGTAATGTTGAGGTCACAGTAGTCATAATGTGAATGACTAATATAGTAACCAGCAGTCTGCCCTCTGCTCATCTGGTTCTGCTTTCTGTTTTTCATTTAACATCTATTTAAAGCGCCTTGCCTACTCAAACGTCCCTAACGTGGTGGGAATCGTAGTACAGAATTCCTCGCTCTGTACCTCATGTGATATCACTGGCTCGTAGGGGGCTCCGGGACATCTTCTTGTACACCTCTCTTCTCTGTCCTGTGTTGCATGCTGGGAAAGAGCCACCCTGCGTGTTGTTCCTCTCCTTTACCCGGGCCCTGAGAGACTTCCCTGCTAATGTTCCCCTCCTGTTTTACAGCACTACTTCCTGGAACAGCCCCCCTACTAGTCATCAGATGCTACATTAAGGGAGCACTCTGAAGTCTTCCTCCACCACTAAGGGCCCCTGATAAATAACTTATGGGGGAGAGGATTCAAAACATCTCTCCTATTACTAGCCTCGATTCATTTTTTACAGTCCCTCGAGCCTCCCATCTGTCCTGCACTTCAAACGCATCTGAATGCTCTGAGATACTTTCCCTATTCTATCCTATGGGATCAACGTGAAGGTAGAGATGGAGGGGAGGTAGGGATGGGAGGGGGGGAGGGGGGTGGAAAAAAAAGGAATATGACAGAGCCAGGAGCTTTGAGCAGCAGAATGTGCCGAAAGCATCTCTCCCATCACCTTCCTTTCTGACTATTCTCCACGGAGGGGAAGAAAGAAAGCATTTGAAGGAGAGGGAAAGGAGGGAGGAGGGAGGGAAAGATTTGTGGTTGAAGCGTCATTGTCCGGCTCAGAGCTGCCACTCTCTGTCAAATTATAACACGTCCAACAACTCAGCTTTTTCTCATTCGCAATTACAAATTAGTCCATTAGGCTGTCGGCTGCCTGTCCCTTCTCTTCTCTGTGCTGGAAGGGGATGTACGTATGTGTGTGTGTGTGTGTGTGTGTGTGTGTGTGTGTGTGTGTGTGTGTGCGTGTGTGTGCGTGTGTGTAGGCCCATAAGGGTGGGCAGATGGGAGGGGACCTTCCCTGGGCGGGAGATGGCAGTTTTAAGCCACATAACGAGACAAACAAGCAAACCAACAGTTGTAATTTGATGTGATGTCGACAGTAATTGTCTTTGATGCTGTGGGTAGGCGCGAGGGTGGAATGGGGGCGCGGCGGGTTGGCCTTGAAGTGCTAGTTATGGAATATAAATTGGGGCTGCCTGTATTCTGAAGGTGTGAAAAAAAATACAGGCGCTCATTTTTTTTTTTTCGCGAGGCCGTCAACGACAGCGTTTTTAGTCAACCGCCCTATCAGCTTAAATGGATTTTAAATTAGCAGTGAGAGCATGGCTAACAACATATCTCAGCTGAGGGGAGCCCACTCTGCGGAGAGAAAAGCATACATCTGACATGTATGGATTTTGATGGAGTCAAGATGGCTTTCACTGATCCATTTTATTGAGACCATTATTTTTTTTCTCCAGTTTTTGAATCTGGTCTATTCACATTTCAAGAAAATTCAATTTGAGCTCTAGATCAAAGACGTGCATGAGACCAATTTAGTATAAAGTAAATAACAGGGAGACACTTATTCAGAAGGTGGTGATCTGATTTAACTAACATCACTATGAATCACATGAAATTTAATCATTATGCCTTTTCTCCTAATGAACCTTCAAGATTTCTATCCAACGTGTGCATTTATAAAGCCGCAAGGTGGCACCTCTGAAAGGGAATTCATTACCGAACAAACCCTTGTCTTTCCACTTCTCTGGTGGGCCCAAAAGGACCTTTCTTATTAGAGTATATTCTGATTATATTATTCATGCAATTTGGGCTTTAACTTGGTAGTCAATTCACACTAAGTCATACTGTTCCTCCCTTCTAGACGCTATTGTAGCCAGTTACTAAATGTCAATGCCCAGATGACTATTTCTGCCTTGAATAGTACCCTCTGGATCTAGGTGGAAAGCACAACCACAGTGTCTTGAATTAATAAGGCCGGTCTCATTTTATCACTAGGAGAGAAAGCTAATGAAATCATGCAGGAATTAAGTTGTTTAAGGGCTAAACTCTGGTTCTTGGCGGACGATAATGAGCATGCTACACGGGAACCCCCCTCCAACCTCCTCAGTCTATGTTGAGCTACTAACATCGCTTTCATCCAGCTGGTCTTTAAAAAAAAAAAAAAAGAAAAGAAAAAAGAAAAAAAAAAGGACACAAGCAAGTCTTTCAAAGGACAAATACAGAGTGGGGGGTTTGGGGGGAGCCAGGGTGAACTTAACAAGCAGGGATCTTACAGATTTAAAGGTACTGCTAAAAATTTATGGAGGCATGTTTGGACGGGGGCCACGGTGAACAGCTTGGCCAGCTGAGCAACATCACAGCGGGACGCCTAATAAGCTCTGCGCAATTTTTCACCCCATATTTTATCAATAAAAAAGCAGTTTAAACAGCCTCCCCCCCCGAACCGCAGCCGCTGCACTGCCTGCCATCTGGAGCCCTCTTTCATTTTATAATCCAACTGTCATTAAAATGCTTCTTGGCAGTTTACAGCTCGTTCCCCCTGTGCAGATGTGGAAGCGATCTTCAGACGGGGCCCTCTGATCAAAGTGTTCACTGCTGTCAGACAGAACACTTACCACCCTCAGGCTACCTTCCAGTCCTATCCGGACTTAATGCCTCCCATTATTTATTTATTTCCACACTTCTCTATTTATCAGGTGCACTGCTCCCTGCAGAGCCAGGGTCAGCTCCAGAAGCTGGCAGCGGTTGCCTAGAGGTTACAGAGGCAGGCTTGGGACTGGGAGGTTGCAGGTTAGAAATGCTGTTAAGCAAAGCATAAAACCTCTCTGGATGAACTGGAGGAGTTCGCATTGGCTGAAAGTAGATGGTTAAAAGGATAGAATAACAAAAGAGCCAAGCCACTTAATCTGACCCTCCCCCACTGTGGTGGTTTTATTTTTGGTGGCTGGATGCAACTGGGCTGCAACAGATTTTAAGATCCAGTAAAAATAACACAGATTAAGATCAACTTTCAACTCAAAAGCAGTCATTTATATTCAATACCAGTTCCATTAGCTGAAGAAAAATATATTTTACTCAATCATACAAAGAAGTCACCTACAGTGTGTGATGAAATAGCACCACTTCCCATTAGGAATGAGAGCAGTTTGTCAACAAATGTGCTGAGACTGAAATTATGTCAACACAATGCACTGCTTCCCTGTCTGCAGGATTTCAGTCCTGCCTGTGATTTAATTGATTTTATTTCCTCCAGTAAAACACCCAAGGAGCACAAACACAATTATACTGTAGGACTGTATATGAGTAAAACATGGAACCTAGCAGGCCAAAAGTAACGACAACTTAAAAACTGCTGACATATATCATTTCTGTAAGTCACTAACGAGAGATAAATGTGAGCTTTGTAACCTAATAACATGAGTGTTTCTGGCAGCACACACAAAGGTGATGGCAGTAGGTCAACCCGTTGGCAGTGTCACTGTATCATATCACGCTGCCACATTCACTGTGTGCACACGCATGACTTGCAGGCTGCCCAGCGACCCGCGGCCTCCTCACTGATGTGGCACGGCACGCATGGCGTTAATGCTCCGACCGGGTGTTGATTGAGCTCCCCTAAAGCCAGTGACGCATGTTGCCTTTGTCTGGCAGCCGTCCCGGTGTAAGAACTGGGGCCATATTCCGCCTGTCAGTGCCATGTGTTCGCTCTCCTCAGAGCACAGCGGCTGATGCCACTCAACCACCACCCCCCTACCTCCCACCCCCTGGCATCTCTGTGGGCACCCCAGGCCTAGCAGGTCTGCACTAATGAAGTCAAATTAATTTAATGGATGCCCATGCCGCCTGTGTCTGTGGTGCTTGGCAGGGGGACAGTTTTAATGCTGGTCTCTGTCTGTGGCTCCAAACCTCATACATATCCAAGAGCTGCTGTACGTCTTCCGAGCATATCAGCTTCAGTTGTGCCAATGTGTCTTGCATGACTCAGAATTGATCTTCAGTGCCCATAAAAACTAAAGTGGCAGGGAGAGTTACGGTTAACTTTGGAGAGAGAGACCAGGTGTGTCCACTAATTAAAGCTCAGTGAAAAGGCGAAGGGAAAATAACTGGCAAATGAACATGAGTGACAGCCATCGTTAATACCTGCTTCCCGCTGCCCCTGAAGCCTAAAAATCCCCCTGTTAACTTTTATGGAGCACCCTTTGATACAATAATTTTTTTTTTTCCTGTAATCTTTCGAGCCCTGTACCTTCTCCCCTGGCTGGCGCAGATCAAAGCAGGCTGGTTTTGTGCATAAGGAACTGCAGAGGCTGGGGTTTCTGGCTTAATTGAAGGCAGCTGGCCCCTGTGTGTGTTTGGGCCTGATCTCAGCGTGCTCTCCGGGGTTCTCGGCTTTCCACATCACATACACATTCGCCCACGGAAAGTTCCCTCCAGAGCCCAAGTGACGTGAGGGCCTGCAGGGCTTGAGGTCTGGCAGTCGCCAGTCCATCCACAGGCATCCGAGTGTTTAGATTGATTTGGAGATGCTCAAGTGGTTAGCGAGAAGAAAGATGGAATATGTTTCTCTCAGTGGGTGGGAGAGAGGCTCAGACTCAGTGCTCACTTCCTTTACTGTCCATCATCACCATTATGAGGGCGGTGGATGATCCTTCCAATAAAGACGCGAGGCTGTGAAACTTGGCTTCGGCAGGAAATATTTGGAAAATGGAGACAGAATACAGAGCCTCAAGAAATAACAGTGACCAGTGACTTCATGATTAATGTGTGTTGATTTTCCTTATAAAATTTCTACAAAAAATATGACTAGCGTACTACTTAGCTGACTGGCCTCTTTGTCTGAGAAGGGAATTGAGGCTCTCTAAACATTCTTTTCACAGCCACAGTGGACCTAAGCTCCATTTACTGATGTATTCCTGGCCTAAGAGGAAGCGACGCTTCTTTAGGGAAACATTATCCCCAATGGCACTGATTCCTAATAACAACTGGGAATTCTATATTTATCCCTGATTGCATATGCCATTTGTTGTGGAGGAAAAGCAAGTCCTCTTGCATTAGGAAGTCTTGTGCAGACAAGCCAAGGCTGGGACAGACATGAGTCTTGGTGCGCCAGCTCGAAACGCACACAAAGTCTGTCTTGCATTTCCAGCCAAAAGAAATGTGTAAGTAATTACAGCCCAACCATGTTTATTGAATAAAAACCCACTTAGACATTATGTTTATGCACGATCAGAAACACTCAAATCTTACATCCACGTACACAAAAACATTTGTCTTTTTTCTCTTTCCACAGAACATCTGCACCCAATATGGAGTCAATTTTGCTTTTATTACTCATGTGGAAAAATGTATATAGTGCTTGGATTGTTATTCAAACACAGGCCACTTGAAAAACAATGAATGCTGTGCCATGCTGCTTTGGAGCACAGCGCACACACACTGAGCACAGGGTTAGTCAGTTTAGCTGCCTGTTTAACTTTGTGTCCCACGACTGCATGGAGATTACTCCCTGGGCTATGTGTTATGCTTTACTTGCTATTAAGTGGATGCGCATTAACTGCTGTAAGAGTCAAAACATATTATGCATAAAGTGACTTCAGGTTAATTAGGTTACGCCGGTTTTATGTTCAATATTATGTTTTGCAATCTAATTATTTGGAAAGGTAGATGACGTTATGCAACCAATAAAAGCTGCTGCCCTCTTAACATCACACGGTAATCCTATTTTATGGTAATGTTGGAAATATTGATAAATGCAGTTTTAAAGGAAGAAAATGTGAACTTTCATTTGGATTACTAAAAAACATTTGTTAACAGCATTGCCATCCAAAAATCCATTCTCCTAAAATAATTAAATGTTCCTGAATTTGTGAGGTTTTAGTCCTGTTTTTTTTTTTTTTTTTTTAGGTAAACTCTTATTTCAAGAGTCCTCTTTTGGTTACATTTGTTTTGAACAGCATACACAGGCCCTTTCTTTACTTTATAGTTTGCTACTATGTTTATGTTTGTACATTTCTAAGTTCCCTGTCAATAAATAACTTAATTTCACCAATTCCATCTGGTTTTATGTTGCTTCCCCTTCCCCTAGCAAGCTGGGTCGTAAGATAAACACTAAAAGGGTTATATAAAAGAGAGGTTGCCAGCGGCGGCCCTAACAGTGATGCTTTTTCACGGTACTAACAATGTTCTACAGATACATGCAGTATCAGTTAGCTGTAATGTGGCACCGCGGCTGGTGTAATACTTCACAACTTGTCTTGTTTGATATGGCATGCCATGCTTTCTCCATCACTGTATCATTGAACTGACGAGATCTCGAGCAGAAAATTGTGCAATCGGGCATTTCACCTGGCCGTCGCTGAAAACTCTCCTATTACAGGGCCAGGGCTCTCAGGTGGGAAAAACAGTATTTGAGGAAAACCACCTCTAAAAATGGATCTGGTTGAGGTGGAGGGAAAAACACATACCAAAACCTGGTGTTCATCGAGGCAACAATAAGTCCCTCAATAACAATGATCACAAGCTGTTGAACATGGCTGAGTGGTGACAGGATTTTCTCAAAGCGCTAGCAGAGCACTGGTGTTTCAAAGACAGAGGGTTGGTTGTGTGTTATGATTTTAACAGAACAAAGGGATGACTATTTGCTCTATTAACACTCTCTGCCAACACAAACAGCTTCGTTGAGAGCGGGCAGTAAGTGAAAGAAGATTACAGTCTTGATGCCATGTTATGTTTTCACACCTCCCCTGCTCCAAGTGGCTGGCGTGGTTTTGCTCGCCACAACCCTTCTATTTTCATCTGCAATGCCAACATCAGTGCTAACCTTTAAGAGAGAATGTGGACCAGGCTATTGGGTGCCACATCAATGACGCCACAGCCGTGTTGACTGTCCCTGCATTGCTGTATGACATGCATTGCTAGTGACAAGCCGTCTTTGCTGATGTCAGTCGCACAGTGTCTGCTGGCTGGCCCCGCAGAAGCTCCAAGTTTTTCTCTGTCATCACGCCTCTTCTTCCCAACATGCACTGGGGCTGGGTTTCACCGCTGAGCGTGCCCTTACACTCACTTCCCTCTAAGCTTGTACACAAGCACACATCAAATGCTACAAAGACTGAAGGCGTCCATCTTCACTTCAGAGACAAATCCAAATGTGCTCCCTGATCACCGCATACTTGTGTGCTAAATGCACAACAGATGTATCTCTTGACAAGCACGGAAAGAAAGAGAGAAAAAAAGAAAAAACATTAGCCCGCAGAGCACACATGATTTGGAGCTGACCAGAAATGAGAGCATGTTGCAAACAGCTCAATATAAATTAAACAGATAAATGTTTCCAGGTTCATTGTAATAGCTTGATGTGAGGAACATCATGAGATGTTTTTTTCTGGCCAATCTACAAAGCTAAAAGTCATGATCTAAAAAGTTGATTATGGCAGAACTCTAATCTAATCCTTAACCCTTAAACTTACCGGAGTCCATACTTAAAAACATTACAAGAATTAGGGGAAATAGTTAACCATAAAAGCTATGTGACGCATCTCATTTTTCTCCCTTTTATGTTTTGTTTTACTTTCAGGCTTCGTCACAAAGTGAAAACCGAAGTGAATAGAGGAAGGAACGCAGAAAGAGAAAAAGGAGAGAGAGAGCAAGGGAGGGAGAGAGAAAGACAAAAGCAAGAGGAGAAAAATGACATCTCCATATTAAGGCCTGTGTTGCCGGTGTCAGTTCTAATTTCACAGTGCCTGTGGGGAGCTGAATGCAACCAGTCAGCTCTGGTCTCATCTCGTTCCTCCTCCATTTTGAATCAGGGCCGGCGAATCCCAAGCTGGGGGGAAAGGAATATTACTGGCAAATTGGTTTTAGATTAAAGGAGGTGGCGAGGCATTCTGCTTTCTCAGCTCTTTCCCAGGTGCACTTAATCTAATTTCATTAAAGAGATGAGGACGGATGATCACTTGTGTCGAAACATTAAGCCGGTCCATTTTTTCCGTCCATAAAAAAACGTTAAGGTTGTCAGCGGCCTGGTGGGTGGCCTGTTTGTTATTGAATATGATGATTCTCGGAGACCAATCTGGATCTTGCAAAGCAGCAGGGGTTAGGGAGGGGGAGCGTACCTACATGAATATATATTACTATTGCCGTTTTCCTTTTCCAAGATGGCGACATAGAAGAAGAGGTAAAAACTGACAACGCTGGTAATGATAGATAGAGAGCAGGCAGTAAATACAAAAGAAGGAAATACCAGAGGAGGAGGAGATTTCAAGAAAAAAATAGAGTTGAGGGTGGTGGTGGTGGTGGTGGTGTTAACGGATATGTTTGAAATCCCCACAGCATGCTTGTTTTTCGTTGCAGGTGCACTGCTAACTTCACAGAGCGTACCCCCCCAATACATCAGCTGGGAGGATACCAGTAGCTGACGAGCCATTACTGATAAGCCGGTAGAGACGCTCTGACGCGGTGATATGGCATTCATTCTGCACACAGCAGGAAGATAAGGGGGTAGAGGAGGAATTAATGTGTCAATCAGAGCCTGTGTGCTGCCCTGGCAGATGAGTACACCGGAGCCATAAAAGAGCTCATAGACAGGATGTGGTAATGGTCCTTGGAGACTCCCCCGGAGACAGATACACTTTCTGCTGAGTGACTGCTCGGCAAATAGGACCAAATAGAATTAGCCGACCTGGGTGTCCTCCGCTGTGGCTATGGTGATGCAGCGGCGGAGGCGGTGGTGGTAACGCACCTGACATGGGGCCGCTGTGTTAAGGGGCTGGAGAGGATATAAGCATCTCATGCTAACGTTTCGCACACAGACAGACAGACAGCCACTGTATTATTTGCACAGGAGAAAGAATACAGAGGAAATTGGAGGAGCCAGCGAGGATGGAAAAGTGGGGCCTAATGGAGATAGGATGACACTTCAGGAGAGTGCATGAACAAACTGAGAAGGGATAAATCCCGCTCTATTTCTTTCTCTGCCTCTCCAATGAAGGAAAATGACCATCTTGACTTGGAGTGTCTCAGACATGTCAGAGGTTGACAGGATTGGGTGGTTGATAGATTACAGGTGGAGCAGGGAGGGGTGGGGAGAGAAAATCTACATTTACAGCATTTGAAACAGCACCTTGAATATCACCTGGTGTTAGGACAATGAATAAAAAATGTTTTTAAGTCTTGAGGAGTTCTTGTGAAGCCAAACAAAGCAACTGATTTCCACCGAATTGCATGACCTAAGATATGGCACGAGACTTTGTCCCAATGTCATCACTTGTTTTTACCCCTACCCCTACCTTACAGGTGCCACCTTGCCCCTTGGAACAGACTTAGAAGGGGTAGTGGTTGAAATCCTCCCCTATGAAATGGGACCCTGATATGCCAATACCCAGTCGCTGATGCTGGCGTTTACGTAAACAGACACAGTGAGTGTTGCAGGGTATTTTTCTTTCGTGGTCTATAGATAGCCTTGTGTGGATGTCAGAACACTTGTGATTTGTTTGCAAATTAAGTTTCAGGCTGTCAAACAATCAATCAAAGAAGTCATCAAAGAACAGGCCTCATATGGCATCAACGTTGGGGGAATGTATAGAAATATGTCAAGATGTAATGTTCGCTATCTAGCTAGTTAGCTACAGAGATATTGGCATACTAGCAAATTATTTTGTTATGCTTGTTTATTTACAAGAAAATATATTTTAGATTTTTTTTTGTTGCTTGTGCAGCCCTGACACTTTGCCCTACCCCTCGATCCCAATAAAATTCAAGACACCCTACCCCTAGACTTGACCATGCAAAACTGAGGGGTAGGGCTAAATGGCAGGGCCAAGGGGTGTATTCAGCCTTAAGTTTGTTACAGCATAAAACCAGTAATAAACCAAAAAAAAAAAAAGATAATTATTGAAGCATATCTAAAGTATATAATTATAAAGTTAATTCATTAATCTGACCCTAATGAGCATCCAAAATGAAGCAAATAAAAATGTCTAACTAAGTTACAAAAACACATCCCATTCACACTCAAATCAAACACTGTCCTCATGACGTCTTGTTATCACAGATGTCACCATTACACAATCACTACCATTCATCCAACACATTTTTTTTTGTGAAGCAATAAACAGCTAACACGTGCTCTGGGGCATGTAAGTACATTTTAATCAGTCACACAGAGACATTAAGTGGCTCAAAGTATTTGGATCAAGAATAAAGAACGAATGACGATCCCAGCTCAATAGCACGCCCTCAAACAGACTTGAATACACTTTGTCCCTGTATTGCCAAGCGATTTAATACCCAACATGTGGTTAGTTCCTTCATGAGCATCTGATTTAGCATGGCTATGCCTATTAACAGTAAAGATTGTTAACTCTCCCTAAGAAACTCTTAATTATGTGGCTTTTCCCCTCAGGGTGCACACATAAGAGATGCAATTCAAGGTGAAGGCTTTTATTTTTTAAAACTAACACTGAATACTTCTCATTGTCAAACAACATGTAATCTCGGACATCAGATGCCAGGCCTCCCAAGAAGAAATGCCAGTGATGAGAACACAATACCCAGATTCTGATCTTCAGTCTACATAAAGATCCCCCTCACAGCAGTTTGGCGCTGAACTAGAAGTGACCTGGCCAATCTCAGAAGCATTCACGTCTGACACGTTCTGGAAACACATCGCTGCATGCCATCTCAAGCATTGCTTTGATAAACGCGAGCTTCACAAGGTGCAGCAATCTAAACTGACTTTGCTGCAGCAGCAACTCGTCAGTTTTATTCAAATACAGTGTAACTGATTGCACCCTGGGGGCACACCTGGAAGCAATATTCTAATTAAGTTAATCTGTGAAATCCTGACAATGTGGGTGTTCAGGTGGCTGGTAATCTGATGTGAAAGGAGTCTTTGTTTTCATTGGAAAGATACGGGAGGAGCTGGCACCTGTTTCAGCAAAACGTTGCAGAAAATTATCGCTGTCGAGTTATCCTGAGTGCGGGCAATTACAAATGACAGTGTTTGTCTTTCTCCTCATGGAACCCAATTTTTTACACCATCAGGTTTTTTTTCCCTGCTTTTGGTGATGGGCCTGTCAAAGTATTTTTTTCCCAGTCTTCTTCTTTCCACGGCAATTTGCTACGGATGATTCGCAACTCTCATCAACTTGATTATGATAATATGTGTTTCTGAGGAAATGAAAAGGTCAGTACTGCTTTAGCCTTTATCCAGATGTTCTTTTCTTCTTGCACTCCTGGCAAATACATGTAACATCAACAGTGGTTCCATAACAGTGAAACCTGTTTTGGAATTATGCTGTCGTTCATTTACATTTCCTGTTGGCCACTAATGAAAGCTTTTCTTTGTTCACTTCCTCTGCTCATGGGAATGGAACATTACCATCATTAGAACAATGGAAAAACATCAATACTTTGGGCCTCTTACGGAGTTAATAAAAAGCTTTCACATCAGGTGTTCATGTTGCATGTGACTATGTGGATGGGTTTCTATGTTGGGCTCTTGTTTGTTGAGGTATATTATATAGTTACAGGAGTGGGAGAATGGGTTTTCGGAAGTCTGCTCTAATATTATAATCATTGTCCATGTATGTAAATTTAAGGGGCTCTTGAGTTCCCCCGTTGCCATTCCAACACATGCTAAGCTAATGTTAGCTAGCAGGAGGAATCTTTAGGGATATATTCCTTCTCTATGTTAGTTATGTTAAACATATCTCAAAAACACGTTTGAGATTGTTATCGACAAAGGATAGATTTACATTTTTTAAACTTAAAACAAAACATATATGTCCATATGTACGAGGAAAGAGTTTTGGGTGTTGTTATAGCTGTAATATTTCAATATTCTATTATATCAATAGTGCTGGAAAAAATGTGTGCCTCTTCTTTAAACACCAAGCCCACACCCATGTTAAAAAAGCCTTGAGAACAAACAGTAACATCCCAGGCTGTAAGATGACGCCAACACGGAAGTGCCAAAAACTGAAGTTCCTCGAATGGTAATCTGAGGCTGGCTCCAATCCCCATAGACCCCGTTCATTGATATAACTCACCTTTCACATTTGATCGAGGCTTACAGTTATGTATGATTGAGGGTGGGACTGCACTCAGTGAGAGATGGGTGCTGTCCGTTGACAAGTTGCTACCAAGATGACAGCGTTGGGTATGCAATGTAACCATGGCATAACCCCAGATTAACAGAGTACAGGTGTGGCTGTTGCTATTTTACGTGGGTTTTTAGTTCATGATAGTTAATTGTAACACTTTGGTTGTCTAAAATGTTATATTCAGTTTCTCAGGTACGTATATTTTGTTTTGATGGTTTTAAACCTGTTTTTTTCCTAGCAAAAATTAGCAATAGCATTATCACAGTTAGCCATAGCAGTAAATGCACCCTGATAACCAAGCCAGTAGCTAGCATTAGGGTTATCTCCACACTCAACCAAATATGTTCACTTCTAAACCCAATAATCCCAGACGGCAACAGCAAAATAGCCAAATTGAGGCTTCAAAACTGGAGTATACAAACCAGTGGGTGATGCCACTTTGGCTATGCTTGAGACCAGGAATTCGAAGTTTAGAAGAGAGAATAAAAACTATGAACTGAGACCAAAGTGTGAGGAGACATGAAAAAGCTAGTAACAAATCCAAGAGTGAGAATCAACAGTTTTGTGCATTAAAGCCAAGATAACTAATAAAGGACTGCAGTCTTAGTTACCACTTTGTTGCTATTGATTATATTTTTCATTTGTAGTGGCCTTCACACACACTCACAAACACACACATATATATACATTAGGCTATATATATATATATACATATATTAGGCACTACACATATTAGGCATAGTAGTATTTTTCTAACAGATTGCATACAATGTTAATTTTTATAACCCATAATTGCTGGCAAGCTAAAATACCATTTCATGCCATAGTGCCGACAAGTGTATGAGAAGAGAAAAGCCTGACCAGGCCAAGCTGCAGTCTGGCTCTTGACAGTGGACTGTGTGGTAATTGGTACAAAATTCAACAATCAGACGGCTGAAAGCTTGGCAGCAATGTCTAATAGTCCACTGTGTCTTGAACTGTATCCAAGTCCACCTAAACTGACTAACATAACTGGTGCCAAACGCCAAATACGGAGCTGCTTTCTGAACAGACAGGGGCTGACACCTAACCAACAACACAGCAACACCACTGAGTTTCTATAAAACCGCCTCAGCAATGCTTGTTTTTTCTCTTCTCATTTCTTTTAGCTAGTGTTGTTTAGTGTCGTAGTATCAAACTTTTATACATTAAATGTCAAAATCTGTGACACTATATGAAATTGTTACAAGTCTCAAGTAACTGGTAGAGCAGGAAGGAAAACAAAACCCTGAAAAGGAAACACTCTGAGAGCTTTCCTTCTATTTTACTTCCCTCTCTGCCCCCCCACAGTCATGCCAGGGAGCCGTATGGAGACTGACAGGCCCGCTACGTCTCTCTGTCGTGTCAACTAGCTAGCGCCCTCGGTTCCTTCTCGCTTCAATGAAGAGATAAAAGCCTATTGACTTGCCAGGCTACAGTTAATGCAAATTGGGCCTACTATCAATGTATTATTTATAGGGAGAGCTGCAGACATTTCCACAGAACTGGGAGCTAAGCTTACAGGAGATTAGGCATGCTATCTCATTCATTTACCAGGGAGTAATTGCTAAACTGTGGAGGAATTAGAATGCGTGAGATTCCCCAAAGGCGTTTCATCTTGTAACCAGGTGGCTGCTATCAGACAACCACTTCCGAGTCTGCGATAAACAAATACACAGAAGTGAAACTGATAGACTACATCTGTCAAATTGTCAAATGGTTGAAACTTGACAACATCACTGCTAAAATAATATGCTATTTTTAGCACAAGTTGCTGAAAATGCTCACTCCAGTTTTTGTTTTCCATGTATACAGTTGAGGTTCTTAAAGGAAAATGTTTCTTAAAGTCACTGTTTGTAAAACTAACTTTTAAAGACATCTTTATAAACCTCAAAGACTTATAATGTATTCACCCAAGAAAAAATGGAAACTGCACAAGGGAGCAGCTATCATTTCCGACTGCCATCTTAGGTTAAGGAACAGAGACGCCTTTGTTAAACAACCATCTCTGTTTCCAAAACTTGACCTCCTTGAATTTTTGAGAAAAACTGCAATGTATTTCTGTGACTGAAACATAATCATCATTGCACAACTCTTGATATTATGATGCATGTACTTCTTGTTTTGAGGTTGTTATATCATTCTGTTTCAAAGTACACAGGTTTTAGTGTCAAAATGCTACTTTCCCAAACTGTTTCAAAATGTTTTCCTAAGTGACCTGATGTAGGTTTCTGCATGATGACATTGCTTCATATAAACCCCCGACCCGCCGAATGTGCCTCTTTGTGACTGTGCCAAGCCTACTTTGAGAATTCTGTTACTGATCTTCCACGTTAGCTACCATGTGCAATGCATTAACAAGCTGCACACATTATTTATATCCAATCAGATGGAGCCCTTCTGCCCTAGAAGCCCGGATGTAAAAACTGAATAGTTCAATATTTGTTTATTTATCGTGACTCATCCTGTCATCACAATATCCAACAATGTTATTGCATATCACGTTTTCCTTATATCCTGCAGCCCTATTAAGCAGTGTACTGCTGAAGATGCCAGGTCACTTACGATCCAAAAGTCACACAATAACACAAACAAACTAACTGGTCAAGGCAGCAACAGATCAACCACTCCTGTGTTGTGAAAGGTAAAATTACTGTTTTTGTCAGGAGTCTAGTGGCTTAGAAGACAGCGATACAACGGCTTTTGTTCTCCGTTGGTTAGGGCTGTCTGACAGGAAGGTAAAACAGCAAAAATATTACACAGATTATGGCTAAATACCTCATATAACCACACTTCAAAAAATCTGTACTAATCCTTCCAGTTATTATTATCACTGATTGCCCCTCTATGCCATTGCTTTTTGATAATAGCTTAGTGAGTGTTTCCATCTGTAAAAATCAGTAAAAGAATGCAGATGGACCTCCCCTTTAAACTAAGGTTATTATATAAAAGGCAAAAAGTGAAGCTATTATCTTATATATTAGAGAAACAAGCAGATAGAGGCGATATGTGCTATGCGATAAGATTAATTGCACACATACTAAAGCTTACTGCGTGCAGCATACACTATGAACTTGGCTAGAAGGCATCTTTAAGACCTATTCTGGCAAAAAGTGCTCCAAAAATAATAGATGTCTTTTACCACTGCAGAACAGAAAACTAACACAGAAAAACAGCTTCTTTCTGTACTGCATTTTCCTTGTCACTTTCTTGCTCTGTAAGACGCAAATGATCAACAGTGTAGGGACCGGCAGAGTGTCTTTTACCCCACATCTTTTTTCGCCAACAACACACTATGACTGTTTCCCTTCTTTAGTTGAGAGCTCAAATTTGTTATTCACAACTCTCAGCCACTTCATGTGGTGGGTGAATAAACACAGGAAAAGCAGTCTTACCTTGTCGTCAATGTCACTCTCGCTGTCACACTGTAACAGAAAAGAGACAGACACAGGAAATATAAGGAATTATTCATTTGGCTCCCCCCAGTAGCCCATAATCAGTGCAGATGTTATTTTTGTGTGCAACCTCTCATTCAGTGACAGCTTTCAGTGCAAATGGCAGAGGATGAAGAGGGAAAGGAGAGTGTGGTAGACTAAGAGAGTTTTTCATGTTTCAAAAGCGGCACAGCCGCACAGAACGCCATTCTGGTGTTTCTGTTGCAAATTCAATGCTGAAAATTTACAAAAGATGAAAAACGAATAATACTATACACTGGGTTGTATTATAAAGAGCCTGTTCAATGACTTTGCATTCAGCTGCAGCTTGTCATTTAGCCTTTTAAGAGTGCTTTAAAATTGGACGATAGTATCTCAAGGACACAGAGAGCTTAGACTCTCTGAATACTCAAACACAGTGCCTATTAAGTGCGGTATTTCAAATCCGCCTTGTGTCAAACCAGTCTTCATTTTTTATGTCAGACTTCTACAGGGATAAAGGAACTAAATAACAAGAGAGGTTGTACTCTGAAATGTGCCTTGTCTAGCACGGCCAAAGGCCAAATCACCTACTATTCACTCAAAAAGTGAAATGGGTTTTTCTTCAACACTTCAAATTTCAGAAGTCATTTCACCATTAAAATACAAAGTGATCAGGCTCAAATATCTCAAGTAGAGGTGCAGCCTTAGAAACAACAAGGAAAAAAAGAAAAAAAGTCCTTGTAACTGACAAACAGATGCGAATACTGCAGTGTGCAAGTGCTCAGAGAAAGCAACACAGGCTCAGACTAACACTGGAAATTGAATTCACCCTTAGCCTGAAAGAACGTGAAAAGTCAAAGTAAAGTCAATTATATTTTTTCTTCAGATAACATGCATCCCATTCTGTCAGCTGAAATACTGTAACTTTAATTTTCATGGTAAACTTAACCACATTCTTAACTTCAATCTAACCCCTATGCTCCTTGCTTCGGTTTCTCACACTGATTTGTCGCTAAATGCTCTTGGCTGCTCTCTCCCTCTACGACAACAGATAGTGAAGTTGTGGAAACAGGAGTGGTCGAGCTGCAGGCCAGTCCCACTGGACCTCACAGTAGGATGCATGAGGAGCAGAGCTACTCAAGCGAAGAGCCACATAGAGAGGGAGAGGGCCCCCACTGAAAAACTGCCTTCAATCTGTCAATTAAGTCCCTGTGGCAACATATTTAAGTGGACCCTCTTTATTTTGTTTGACTCCCTTTCAGAGCCGGCCACAATGAGGAGGGAGCTAGGTCAATGCAGGCACAGCGGCCCTTTGTTGCTAGCGCGGTGGGTCCAAATGTATAATTAAGTAACGAGAGTAATCAGTGCAAGGGCTCAGTGGCCAAGATCTCTCAGGAGAGGAAAGTGGAAGGGGGGAGGAGGGGTCTCCATGCCCCGTGATTCATCCTACTCTGCAAAGACAAGGGATACAGCAGGAGTCCTTGCTGGCAGAAGCTTTAAGTGAAAAACATTATGGCTCAACCCCCGAGGAGGGTTTACTGTTGTGTTTGCGTCTCTATCTGCACAATAACAACGTCAAGAAATGCCTGAGCTCCTATTGTTCACACTGAAGCATTCCTACACAACACAGGACAAGAACATACACCCGATAGCAGATAAAAACAGTAAAATTATATGTTCAATATGAGGCTTTATACATGTGAGGTGATTGTTGTTCATAGTTCCAGAGACTGTCAGTGAGCATAAAGAAAATAAGTGTGGAAAAAAGGAAGGGTGCCTCACAATATTGCAGAAAACATCCCTGAGAAAATGCAAAAATGGCGTGACTACAGTTTTTGTGTAAATATGACTGAAAATGTGGTTATTCATATTATATAACTATGAGAAATGCAATACAAAAATATGTTCATGTGTTTATTTGTTCCGCATTTATAAACGGATTAAGATTACTTGCTCTAAAATACAGGAAAATGGCCCATAATGGGTAATGACCACTGATAATAAAATGAGTAAATAAAACTCACGTATTAATCAGCATGCAAGCATGCATACAGGCATGTATGGAATGAATAATGTTAAATATTGGTCACATTTCTATGCAGCATGTCCTCTTTTCTCTTGGGGAATGTTTGCAAACCCTAATTTCTGGGCTCCTGCTTGTCAAAAGACCTTCATTACAGAGTGCAGGACATTAAGAGAAGAGAGTGGCTTAGGCTTCTTGTCAATCAATTCCCCATTCACACTACGGATTCCAGACAAATTAATTGTCAGCCATTTCTATACTGCTTGTTAGGGGCACATCACAACCTGTAATCACCACCACATTTGTTCCCCACTCTGCCGGTAAACAGGGACTCACATTCAAAACAATGTTTCTCTCCGTCTTGATCCATCTACGAATTACAATAAAAGAAAAATTGATCCAATCTCTAACTTGCCCCACCCCCAGGAAATGTATTCTTAGCATGCAGCAGAACAGATGCCTTCTATCTCACAGCGGTTGTGAGTTCCTCTCTATCACTGGGGACGAGTTTAAACCCTAGGTGATGGAGATGAACAACTGGCTGGGTCTATTCCCCGGGTGCATGCTCGGCCTTGTTGTTGCAGCAGTAGCCATGACACTAGAGATGAGGCCTCACAAGGCTGGAGCTGGCGAGGAGGAAAAATAATATCAAAAGAGCACAGCATGGTGCTTATCCTTTTACAAGAAGCATGCACTGCAGCGGAGCGTAAAGAGGAATACTAGCTACGGCTCAGACAGAGACAGAGAGAGACACAGCACAGCAGGGGAGAGAGAGGCAGGTGGAAAGGGGGAACAAAGCAACAGTAAGAACAAGCAGGGGGGATGCTATAGAGATGAAGGGATGGACGGATGGATGTAGTGTTAGAGTGGTTTTTGTCAGTATTGTATGTGATTGCCATGTTGGGCTATTACACTTGGTTGAGTCAAAGGAAAAAAAATACAATGAACTTATGAAGGTAAAAGATTGGCGCATGTTTGTGAGAGTGTGGGCGTGAGAAGAGGACCACGTCATTTAGCATCAATGCTTCTTTGAATACCTACACTGGGTAAGATTTTTAGCAAGGCTATACAAGAAAAGCAAATGGTGAAAATGCAAAGCCACAACCCCAAACAGAAACCTCCCCAAACAGCACGTCTGGTGGTCAGAGGGGACATTGTTAAAATCGGAGAGATATGCAGCTCACTAAGCTGCCTGACAGGAGCCAAGCCCCCAGTGGTTTGTGTCTCTCATAGATGTTCACAAACCAAACAAACCAAAAAAGAAATAAAAAAAGAAAGAAATGAAAAAACCCCAACTGGCTTGCTCTTCAGAGGCAGGGAGCAAGCAGCAACATCTGCACCTGGCAACCGCCAGCTACGCGGGGTAACAGGGGACCAGCTTCAGCGGATGGCTCATCCACAACCCTCCCTCTCTGCATCCCACCTCCTCTACAACCCTCCCTCCCTTCAGCCAGCACATCAGACGGATGCGTTTGACATTTACACAGCTTTCAACACTTCAGAGACAGGAGATTTATTCCGCCAGCGGCCCTGGCTGGAGCCAGGCCTCGACCTGGGCTGGCCCCCATGACGACCCTGTAGCTCAGCCCTGAAATGAGGCAGGGCTGAAGAAAGAGGAGCAAGAGGGAAGGAAAAAAAACAGAGAGAGGGAGGGAGGGATGCATGTCTCGATTCTCCTGGACATTTTCTCTGGCAGATTCCGATAGACGTGCAAGGGGAAGACAATAAGCGCTGCGCATCCCGGAGCACATTAAAACGACTGGCCAAATTAATCACACAGTTCCACTTGTCACACTCGGAGGACAGTCTGCCATGAATTCTGCCTCAGAGATAGAGAGAGGAACAGAGGAGGAACTTGCCCGGCGATGCAAATACTGGCACAGCGTCAACGACTGTCTGCCTGAATACTGATGGCAACCCTGTACTTGCTGCAAGAAATCAAAAAAAAAAAAAAAAAAAAAAAAAAAAAGGGCAAAACAAGAGTTTTGTGAGCTGCTGGCATTTAACTGTCACTGTCGGTTCCTACTCAAAATAAGTAAAGTAATAAATCAAATGTATAAAAGCAAAAAAGAGAGCATATGCATAAAAGTATTTGTGCTTTGATAATACAATTTGTGACGAAAGCTTGCCTTGCTGTGATCTATCAAAGTCATTTTAATAAGTGTTGCCACCAGTATTTAAGAGTGTAGGATGAAATGTAAGTGTAGGAATAACCGCTGATTTCACACAATTCACAAGTTTCAAACTGCTCTCAATTCATGGCACTCCAAAACAATGTAGCACCAACTTTAACACTCTTGATCAGTTTGGGATGTTACATCTTGATTCCTCAAAATATTTACACTGTGTTGTACCAGTGAATGTCTTAAACTAAAATCTTGATAAGTAAGAAGAAAATAAAGGATGCATGTAAAAATTGAAGACGGGCCACAACGACTCGGATTGAGCAGTAACACAACAGCAGCATCTGATCCCTTGTTGGTGACAAACCAACAATGCAAAACATTTAGACATCTTCATACTGACAAAAGAAATGGCTTCAATTTAGAAGACATCTCTGCAGGGACATATACTGAGATACTCCTGATTATAAGGGAGAGAGTACTGACAAACCCAGATCTCCTAGAGTGAGAGCACACAGAGGGGGTAATGGTCCATTTAGATAGTCGAGGACCAAAGCAGTGTCGGATACTGGTGGAACAACACCAATTTCCTCACGCAATTTCCCTCCTGCGGGTGCTGGGATGAGGTGTGGGGACGTGGGTACCGCGGCCACTCTGATAGGGCGCAGAAGCAGAGCCTGGGGTCCGCTGGGGGACCTCCTGCCAGGCCTGAGACATCAGCAGGATATCTGAAGGTCTCTTCAGCCTCATGGCGAAGGGTGAAGCCTTACTTGAACTCAGCTTTCATAATTTATCAACAGGATGTTTTATTGCATGCTCTTATACTCTCACCACCTCAGAGATACATTTAGAAAGCCGTGAGTCACTACAAAGTTGAGGAGGTGGTGTGTGTGTGTGCGTAAGCATGTAAGTGGGTTGGAATGACATCAGCATAGTAATAGCGAAAGGAAAAGAAATAATCTTTGGATGATTCAGATAACCTTACGCCGTCATGGCTACTGTACACCTTAATGGGGCAAAAACTAAAAAAAGCTCTGGGAACTTGAGCTGAGCCGTATTAATATTAAGGTGTACAAGGCTTACATAGCACCATCGCACTTAACTCACAACCACAGAGAGAAAAAAATCAAGTGATTGCTCTTGACCCCACTAGCTGTATCTGAAAGCACCACCTAGCAAAGTGATTTGATCACAGGATCAAATCTATACAGCCATTTGACCCTTGACCTTCCCAGCAGGCAGCATGGGAAGTCAGCTGATTACCCTGGGTCAGCCTAGGAGCTCTGGATTAGGAAAGTATTGATCTCAGTGAAGATGTAGGCTCCAGAGGGAATGAGATTGAGAGAAAAAGCTCTGCCGGGTAGAAATAATATCGACCAGCAGAAGAGGCCTAGACAGGCTCGCACGTAAAAACCATATTTGAGCTTGGGACCTCGGAGTTGGCTGTGCAAACAGAGAGACGGCTTCAGCAAAAGCTCCTTTCACAGAGGCCCATTGAAAGAGGACAGAGAGAGAATGAGAGTGAAGGAGGATTGAAGAAGACAAGCTCAGGGAAATGCTCTTTGCATTAGCCAGACACACAGAGGCCTCTGGTTCAGAGCTGACACACTTAAGGGAAGAGTCAGCAGGGGCCATGTAAATCAAGCTGGGGTGAGGAAAGATATAGTCCTGACCTGGGGCCAAACTAAGCAGACTTTAACATTACCCAGAGTCCATGTAAACAGCACTGAGACCTGGCAGCTCTCTGTTTCACTTCCATGCAAAGTATGTGGTGAGGTCGAGGAGGAAGGAGGGGAGGGAGTGCACGGACAGATTGATGGTGATGGCGGTGGGGGTAAACTTGAAGAGCTGTCCCCCTTCTTCACTAAATTAAAGGACCGCCTTGTCCTTTCCAACAAGAAATCCCTCAACCTTTGCTTTCAGCACTCTCCGGGGGAGTGACAGAGCCGACTGGGCTGCTGGTGTGATCCTTGGAGTAGTTTGGCGAGGGAAAAACAGACAGTAATGGCAGATGTACGAGGGAACAGGGAGCATTTATTCAGCTCAGAGAAAAAGAAGAAAACTGCCAGAAACCTGAAGGGACAGGGAATACACAACTGTGTTATGAATATAGTCGCAGAAGAAAAATGGGGACATAGGTAAGAGAGAATGAGAAAAAAAACGACTGATTTATGTTTTTTTTCACACCTCGTCTTTCATAAGGCTCCCTTCGGCTTCTTCTTGTCTCTGCTGACCGTGTGACTCTAACTAGCTCGCTATCTTGCCTTCAGAGTCGAACCCACACACACATACACGCATGTACAACCCTCAGCACCTCCCAGTGTTTTGACATGGCCCCGGGCCCGGTGCTGCTGAGCAGACACTGGGCATTGGAAATTTAAGTCGGGGCGTAGGAGAAATTAGGCGAGGAGGCAAGGAAATGGGATGTTGACTTGAACTGGCCCCGGGGGCAGCTGAGAGTCTCCCTGTGCAGCTCCGCTGGCTGCCTGACAGTTTGATGGAGCGAGTGGAGGCTTCCCCGCGGCCCGAGCCGCCGTCTCTAACACTGATGTAGCTCAGTGAGGAACAGATTGAGCCTCCAGGCATCGCTCTGTACTGCTACTCCCCTCCTCTCTGGCTCCTTCTCACTCTCTGTACTGCTACTACTAGCTCTCTCTCTCACTAATCCTGTCAAGCCAACACACAGAAACATGTACACACACATATGCACGCATATACATACTATCACACGAAATCACATACTGTATGCACACTTTAAGACACTTAGATACACAGAAATAACAGCAACACCCACAGAGAGCTTGACTCCCTCCTTCCTTCTCTTCCCTACGACAGTAATGTGATGAGCACTACAGATGCTGTTTACTGAGCTCTGGCCGACGCACAGGGGGAAGGAGGAGGAGAGGGAGGGAGGGATGGAGGAAGAGGCAGAAGGAGGTAGAGTCAGGGGGCTGGCAGGCCACCATAATGAAAAGAATCTGGCGGCGGCCCACTGTGTGCTGGTCATGAGAAGCATGTGCCGCCGGGGGGCTCTACTGCTAATTTCAGGGGGCAGCCAAGCGTTTCACGCTAGACTTGTCATCAGGCCAGAGGGGGCATTCATACTGGGTGACAGCAATTGCGAGAGGGCGGGCAGGGGGTTTGGGGAGGGGGGAGAGAAGAGAGAGGGAGAAGGCTTCAGCCCCCTTCCCCCGCCTTGTACCTCCTGTCCCCCCTCTGCAATGATCAAACGTTATTGTAGGCAGGGTACAGAATTACAAATGAGTGTCCTGTGGCAACGGCTGGAACTGGATTCAACTGCTCTTTCCGCTCTGCTCACTCCTCAGGTGGCCACGAGGGGCACACCTCATCCTGCAACCCCTGCTGTCCAAACACGATTTAATACTTGCATCTTCCTAGTTAACATGACAATAATAATCTGTTACAAAAGCAGGCGGTTTGTAAGCCCACGTGTTCACACACAGAGGTACTGGGAGATATGGATAAAACCTTAATCTCTTTCCACAACTGTAAATTTAGGTTTTGTTTTGTCACAGTATCAATACATAATTTGATAGAGGTGGACAAAATTCAATTCAGAAATTGTTTAAAATAATCATACCATGAGACAAGACTTGAATTAAAACAAAGAATGATGAGTTCAAGGGTTACAGATTTCTGTATTTACAACTTTAGTATCCTCCTCCATGTCTGCCTACATCGTGTTAACTTGAGAGGCAGTTGGATTTGAGTGAGAACCACAATATCATGCAAGAATCACAAGATCACATGAGAGTCCAGCCCTGATTTGCTTCCATTGTCTGTCCACATAGCTCCCATGGTAGAAACAGTGTTGCCAAATCTCTACCAGTGGACACATTTCTACCTTTTCATGGTAAATACTGTCATACTGCCAATCCCTATAGTGTAATATTGAAAATATCTTGGAAACTTAGATGTGAAACAACTTATGGATAACACAACCAGGAAGGAAAATCCAGCAAATGAAATGCCTGACAAATTAAGGCACTTCTGCCTACTCGCTGATTTGCAACATTGCCTGCAATAGTCTGATACATCAAGAAACAAAGGATAGATCCCTCAGTATATAAAGAATGACAAAATCTCTGATGGCTGACAAACACTGTATGCCTTATGGTATACATCACCATATTGACTATCCCTATCCCCGCCATGTCCTTGGTTTCTAGCAGCTCCCTCCATCTCTACAGGACTGGCAGTCTGTTAAAGGTGAGATGTCTGACTGGCACGTCTTTAATCAGTGCCATCGACTGGCCTGAGGATTTGTGTGCACTTGGGGTTTATCTCTCAACTCGGCTAGATAAAATGAGCACAAAGTCATTAAAGAGCTGAGACGAGAGAAAAAACAGAAACAGAGGGTAAAAACACCCTGTCAGCCCGACCCCTACATCGCAGATCCTATGAAGTGAGAGACAGAGTGAGGGAGGTAGAGAGATGCAAGAGGAGAGTGGGAGCTACCGAGGAGTCGATGCTAACAGCTGGCAGCCTCCCCCTTAAAAAAGAAGCGGCTGGCTCTAGTCTGGCAGCCAGGAGAGGCGAGCGAGGGACAAGCAGGGATGAAAGGAGGAGTGTGAGAGATGGAGTCAGTGATGAAAGGTGGGTGGTTGATGGTAGATGAGTGGATGTGGGATGGGGTGGGGTGGGGGGGATTAACCAGCTTGCAAGGAGAAACTTCTGTTCATCGCCTCTGACATAAGCCGTCACATGAGAGACAGAGGAAGGGATGGGAAACAGAGAAAGAGAGACAGAGAGCAATGTAGAGGGAAGGAGGAGAGAGGAAGGGGGAGGCAGCCACATTGCACATCTTCAGGCTGTGAATAATTTAGAGGAGCACTGGGGAGACGAGACGAAGATGAACACAAAACACTGGCAGCGTTTGACCTAGAGCTGCAGCTACATCAGTGCACATCACAGAGCGAAGAGAGCTCTCTCTCTCTCGCTCTCCCTCCCTCTTTCTCTCTTTTCTCTCTTTTGCTCTTCATCTGCCTCCCTCTGCGTCAGGGAGGAAACAGCTGTACGCTATTCTTGTTTCGGCTCACATTCTATGAAACTCAACAGAATGGCTGACAACTTTGTTTCATAAGGATCTCTCTTTCTCCCTCCCTGCTCTGGGCACGTCAGAAGAGTCAAAGAGCTGCGCACGAAACGGATGCGTGTATAGCCAGTCTATATGGGGCTGTAAGGGCCGACACAGGTCTGTGACATCAAACGCACACAGGGTTAATGATACCATTACATCACGTGAGAAACAAAAACTAAACATCTGCACAGTATGTACTTTCTGTCGCTAGGGGGTCTCTCAATCAAAACAATAACAAAAGATGTTGATGACATTGTGAAGTTGCATGGGATCATGGGAGTTGTTGTCTGTGTTGTTTAACAACCGTATAGAAACACGTTTTCTTCACGTTACTTTCAGTCATTTCATTGTAATGAAAAAGCCGCAAGTTAACTTCCTAACTTACCATTAGTACTAGATGAGTCGACTAACCATACACTGAAGGCTACAGCTACTGCAGCAAATGCCCAGAACTTTATTCGTAGTCAACAGAAGTTACGTAATAGCACAAATAAACTGACCAAGCAAGGCAGCGGTAGACCAGCAGCTTCCATGTTCTGCGGGGTGAAATCACTGTTTATGTCAAAAGGTTGTTTTAAAGAGAGCGCAATGTAACAGCTTCACTAGGGCAGCAGCAATACGTACTTTAGCCACCTGAAAATAGGCCCACCTAAAAACAACAATATCAGTTTAAGTGTACGCTACATTTTATTTATTAGTATTTTTTTTACAGCTTTACCTTGGTGTCAGACAGAGATTTCCGACAGGGAACTGATGCCTTTATCCATTCCCTCTTCAAAGAGGGAAGAGGCCAGACTCCATTGGCTAAAACAGTAATTTTACCTCACAGGACAAAGAAGTTGCTGGTCTACCGCAGCCTGGCTTTGTTTGTTTGTTGGAGTTATTTTATGACTTTGTTGAATTCAAACTGATGCTTTAAAACTCAGAAGTCACACAATAACACAGTAGGTTGTAGTAACATTAAAATGTTACCATACGCATTACCTTGGTGGCTGGCATGAGCCTCTTGGCACAGTAACACATTGTAGTAAACTGGATCAAAATTGAAATTACATACCAATAAATCAGATCTTCACTGGAAGACTGGGTGGCAAAATGGCATGCAACAATGAAAAAAAAGTGCTGTGTAGCAGATAAACTGCAGTATTACTGTTTTTGAGTAAAATCTGTGATATTGTATCATCCCGTGTTTTTTCCAGTTTATAAAATAAAGTTATAGATTTCTCTGAGTGTGAACATTGTTGGAAACATTTGGGAGAATATAAGTACACAACTCAACAAAAAAATATATATATATTTAAAGGTTCGGTCATTTTTAGACATTTGAATGCATAAATGTCACATAGCTTTTCTTTCTCTTATATATCTTTGTTAATCGAATATCTTTTGGTTTTAGACTGATGGTTGTCCAAAAAATGCAATTTGATGTTTCAGGGGTTTAAGAAATTGTGATGGACATTATTCTGACAATCTACAGCCTAAATGATTAAATGATTTGTAGCAACAATAATCAACAGTTTACTCAGTAATGAAAATAATCACAAGTTGCAGGTACTTGACAATTAATACATTTGAAAAATTGTCTCCCAAACATTGTGCCCATTGCATTTTCAGAGCCATGATCTCAAAACTAATTACAAGATAACAAGTATTTACTTTGTTAATTTGATTCTAAATTAATATATAACTAGTGTAATATCTAACACTCTAAACTGACATTTCATTGACTCATTTCTAGCAGAATGTCCACATCAGCACAGCCTGTGTCAGTAGACATGATGCAGTATGAGAGAGGGACAGCACTGTGAGCAACCGAGCGGTGGAAACTGTGGACAGCAGCAGTAAATAACAGCTGCCCTGTGATTAGGCACAGAAGAGGTTAAACAGAGCTCGTTCACGCCGCCTTTGTCAAGGTGCCATGAATCACCTCACCTGCTGAAGTGTGTGTCTGTGTGTGTGTGTGTGTGATGAAAGGACCACTGGGCATCTGTGATGGGAGTGACAGTTGGGCGGACAGAGGGCGGTCTGATCACACCAGAAGGGAGGGGCCATTTATTACTGTAATTAAGGAACCGTGGGAGTAGAGGAGGAGAGATTTCTTATGCACACTGATATGCACGTAGAGGAAATCTCTTAATTTGGGAGGAATGATAGCATGAGGCAAGTGGATGAGGAGTAAAAACATGAGGACAAAAGATGGCAAACAAAACTCACTTGCCTCTCTTTATTTTCTCGGCCCCTCCCTCCAACACCCTCTCACTCCCTCTCCCACTGTCTCCTGCTCGGTCTGCGTGGCTGATATTAATGGGACGTCCCTTGTTTGTAAATGTGCCAAGTTGTGTGCACCGCTGTGGGCTGTCTATTATAGCAGGCCTCTGGGGCAGCTTTTCCATATGGCGTCACATATGGCACTCAACAGCATCAATTAATGTTGTTATAATACTGATTTTTATGAGCTAGGGTTTCACTCCTTTCCTCTCTTCTCTACCCCTCCACCCCCTCCTCCCTTTTTTTCCCACCCACTGTCGCTGATTATTTTGATTCTTCAAACTTCCTCTCTTCGAATTCCTCAAACCTTCGACAAACCTGGCTTCTGAACAGTAGAGGATCCGAGAGGTTTTCTGAGCCAAATTCTGAAAGCTCCTACCAGCTCTACTGAACGCCGTTCAAAGACCTTGAACATGACTTTGTTCCTGCTATACTGCAGAAGAAGGGTAATGCAGTTGCCAGTGTGTCAGAATCTTTGCATCTTCTCTGAAGCTAAGAGACTTCGATCAATGAAATATGAAAAAACACGTGAAAGATAAAAACAGCAATTATACTGACTGAAAACTACGCTGGGTAATATCACATATCTGCAACCAAACACTGCGTCTACAGCACCTATTGTAGTTGTGGTCACATTAGGCCAGCATCAGGGCCTATTAGTGTGTTAAATTAGGCCTGTATTTATGCACAAAGCAATAGACAGATGGATGCAAGAACAGAATCTGAGGGGCCTTTTTGTTCCCTGGTGCCTTTGGTGGTGGATCTGACAGGAAGGGAACAAGAGCGTAGCAAAAAGCCCCGCTTAAAAAGCTCCCAGCCACACCAGCCTTGTCAGCGACGCCACAATTAGAGACTAGATCACTGGCGCTTCCCAGCGAGAAACATCTCACCACCACTCCTCAATGGAACTCTTTCGTTTGAGGAACGCACTCAAAGCTGGGTTTTAAAACGTTTCGGATGGCTAATCACTCTCAGGATGAAAGGCCCTGGCGTGTTCGTTTGTCTCAGCGTGGGGAGCTTCCCTTGCCGTTTCTCTGTCTCTGATTCTGATTGTTTTTGTTCGTTTCTTTTTCAGCAGGCAGGCGAGGCAGGCGAGCTGGCAGGCAGCGCTGTTTGAAGGTGCAGTCAGACCCGAGTGCAGGCCTGATGCTTTGTAGTGATATTTCCAGCAGCACAATCTCATTACTTTTTGACGTGGGGGATGCGTGCAGGGGCGGATTGTCATTTCACGCTGTCAAAAGTTCCGTGAGGGAAACGGAGATGGGAATGGAACTTCAATGACCTGCATGCCTCTGGCTCATCAAGACTGAATATATTAAACCAAATAACACAGATAAAATCCAATGAACCAGATCCTTGAAGATGCTTGTAAACTTAATGTCCAGTCCCCAGGGTTGTTGAAGGGATCTCACTTCTTATCTGGAATCTTTGTAATTGGATCTATTTCACAGCCTCCCAAACCTGTCACTAAACATGCCCTGAACCTAATTAACCTACATACAGCGCAGCATATACTGCAGGCAGTGCATGTACATATGTAGCTTAGACAAACAGGCCTTTGTGTCTTGAGAGGAAAAGTCCTGAGGGCAGCATCCCACACCTCTCAAAGATGGTGAGAGCTTCTGGACGTTTTCACATGGGACAATCATTGGCAGCTCCCCCCTTAAAAAAACAAAAAAAAAACTAGGGGGGTTGTCCCTCGAAGTTGATTTCACACGGAGTTCTTTCAATACGGAGAAAAACTTTGCTCTGTTTAAGAAGCTGCCAGGCACTGATTGAAGCGCCTGGTTACTATGCGAACCCCAGCCTGTTGCTGGGGTGACTGTCCCAAAGTGCTTCCTGGGTAATTTTCGAGGTCACTGGTTTGTGCACGCCTATGTGGTGCAGATGGGCCCACCCTCATTCAGAGCCCAGCAGGAACTCTTTCATTAGACCCAGTGAATGGCCTCATTCATCCCCTTCACCTCAATTGGTCACGCTGCGTCTCTGCAGAGGGCCCAGGACAAACTTTTCTCTCTTTCCACTCCCTGATCTTCCACGCACCACCCACCTTAGTCATGCTTCACTTTTGTTCGGGAGCATGTGGTGGCTGAAGCTCCAGGCCTCATCTTTGTCTGCAAACTACCCTAGACTGAACTGGAACCAAACTGACATTGCTGTCTTCGTTTATCTTGAAGAATGTAAAATAAAACAAACATTATATGACACATTATTGGAATCTAGCGACATTTATCTAACGCGTACCCATAAAAAGAATGATTATTCATATTCAGAGATATTTTTAAATATTTTGTGCAGTTCTTTATGACTTATCAGAGCTTTAATGCCCTGTCCCATACTCCTATTTCTATCTCAGTGTTGCATGAAATACCCCAAGGAGCCATTCCAGCAGAATTCAGAGCCATTTCATCCCTAAGTTGCCTCTCCCTTCACTGAGTCGCTCCTGTAACTGCAGTGCTTAGCCATGCTAGTGGCTCCTCTACTCCTTGCCTCTTTTTGGCCCTCAAGTGAGTCTCAGGTCTGGCCTAGTGAGAAGTGACTAATTGTCTTGAGTTGTTAGTGTGCCTGGAATGAGATCCACTTCAATCTGTGACAGGGTGCACAATAATTTTGTTTCCCCCTTCCTCCTCCCCTCTCTCTCTCCGTCTCCTTCTTGGAGCAGATTTACCCCTTCTGCTTCTCAAGCTACTGAGCTGTAAAATTGAGTGGACGGCAGGCAGGATAAAGAATGAGACCTGGCATCGTGGACGCACTAACCTTGAGGAGGGCCACTGCTGCTGGCTGCACCTAAAGAGATGGAGACAGAACGTCAGCCATATTGGACTGAGGAAGGTTAAAAATGAGGAGGAAAGACCAAAGGTGGAGAGAAAGGTGAAGACCCTTGCTGAAGAAACAGTATGACAGCTTGGTAAAGCTGATCTAAATCAGCATGAGGATGGACATACACACTACAAAGAGATGACAGGGTGTCAACCACAGAGAGAAAGAGAAAGGAAAAAGCATTAGGTATCATTTAAACTGACCTGGTCTCCTCTTACATTCCTTGATCTTCCTCACCTCCATCTTTACTTTATAATGTAAAGTCTTACCCTAGTAAATCCGTCAGCTACTGCAGTGCACAGTACAGCTACTAAAATAGATAGATAGATAGCTTTATTGATAGACTCAAGGTCCATTTAAAAAGACATACAAACACAAATATAATTTAAAAAAGAGACCGTCATACCAGTGTTTCCACATAGCTGACTGATATTGCACAATACTGAGACCATAGTGTGCTATTAAGCTTTGCAATTAAACAAGTCATACTGAACACATACAATGTCTGATAAAATGTACATATTTTATAAAAACAGTGTATAAAACGACCCCGGAGCATGTTTCCTAGCAGTTCTAACAAAACTATCCCTTGTAATGAAATCAACTTGTATAGCCACTCCTGGAACGAATCTGAGCAATCAATTACTATGAATCACAAATACACTAGCTGCAGTTTAGATGTGAACAAATGGAGCCTCAGTCCCTTACAGATGATATTAGTGCACTGAGCTGCTCTCTCTCCACGAGAGATTAAGCAGGTTTGTACTCTCCCAGGCGGGCAGTGCTCCCCCCTTCAGGGTGCTGCACTATCATTTGCAGGAAAATTACTTCAGTAATGAAGAATCCAGGCCCATAAATCCTCGTGGCCTCACCTTCCTTCGCCTCCCAAGTCTCGCTGAACAGCTAGTAAAAATTCCCTTTAAAAAATTCATAGCGCAATTTTGCTCAAATCCCTCCCAGCAAGCACAATTATGGAACTTTCATCTCAATTGATTTATGTCCTGGGCTAAGAGAAGGGGGGCATGGGTTGGAGAGGGGGGGGGGGGGGGGGGGGGGGGGGGGGAACAAGTGGTAAATCATTGTTTTTAAAAGGGAAGGCATAAGGCCTTTTGTCACTTTCACTGCATGTGTGTTGCGGTGCATGTGATGGAGAGGTGCATGGATGAGGGGAGGAGGAAGAGGAAACGTCTGAAGGGTTTGAAAGCAGGATTGAAATGGCAAAAAGGAGGAGGAGGGGAGGGAGATGGGGTTGAAAGGAGCGGTATTCCACTTGATTAATAACACTAATCAAATTATACAGTGTTCCACTGTGCCCTGAAATCTGGGGCCATAATGTCCTCTAATGGCGAGGTTCATGGAGCTAAACTTCAGAGGGAAAACACGGTGCTGACTGCTGCATGCCTTAATGAAGGCAGTAAAACATCCATTTCCAGAAGCCATGAAATGAAAGGCAAGATTGTAGATGTGCACCCAGTGGCTCTCCCACTGCAAAAAAAAGAAGGCTGTTAACACAAAAGACAGTGTCGGAGAGAAAGGGAGAGGGGGACAGACAGACAGACAGAATGACGCAAGACCTTAAGAAGAGAAATGAGGAGAGAATAGTACAAGTGAAGAGATTTAAAGGGCAAGAACACCAAGAGTAGGGGGATATAAAAAGAAAAGGGATGATGAAGTGAGGATAGAAAGACAGATTGGTAGATGCTCTCAGTGCTTTATTTCCAAAGAAGTTCTCTTCTGGCATGAAGACAATCTGTGTCTGCTGATTATGGATGAGCCAGGCTGCTTTACTATGTCTGTTATACTTAGTGCTGCTGACAGCAGCCACAATTCATCACTATTTAGTTGCTGATGCACCTAACCACAGCATCCTCCTCCTCATCTATCTCAATAGCACTCCATTAGAGTATTCCCTCTGTCCATCCAGGCATGCATTCTGTTGATCCATCTATCCATCCGTATTTCCATTTGTCCGTCCAGCCACTTGTGCGATCGTCCATCCATCCTTTCATCCATACATCGGTCCATATGGCCATTCATCCATCCATATGTCCATCCATTCATCTATCCATCCATGTGCTGTCCACCTATCTAACCATATACCAATCCATCCAATCTTGTGTGGATAAAATTCTGCTCTGAAAGATCTGACACATACAACAATATTGCTCTGACCTCAGCTGTCAGCTAGTTGCAGCAGGTAAGAGGTTAGCTTGTAACTTCTAGGCACCATGCCAAAAGACAGTATGACTTCTGTCAACAGCGGCACACTATATGTCGAGCATCAAAATCTAAGCACAACACATAAAGATCACTAATCACAAAGTGTAGTCCTGCAGAAAAAAAAAGCCTGCCGCATTAAAACTAACTGAAATTCCAGACACTTCAATTTATAGGATAAAAAAAACATTATAGTTTACATTCAATCTACTAAATTGCACATGCTACAAACAATCAAATCAGCCTTTGCATCTTGAATAAAGCAAATGCTGTTCGTAGTCCTTGGGGCGAAATTTCATCTGGAAAACCAGGGGGGGAAAAAACAACAAAGCTGAGAAAACACAGATTGCTATTGTTATTATTATCATAATTACAGTTGTGCTTATCATGCAAGCGGCCTCAATCAGGATGAAATACAGTTTCATTTGATGAAGCTTCCTGTTTTGACTGGCTTGAGTTTGGGAACCACACACTTGGCTGGCGTGCCAAAAACTCAATCAGGCGCAATTACATAGCCATCAGATAGAAATGTAATTGATTTGAAAGCTGACATGAGATATAACTACATTACAGTGGAGGCACAGTGGGGAGGCTCCTTGGGGACAGGGCCTACGGGGAGCTCATTACCGCCAAGCTTTGAATTATTGAGTGCTAAGGCAGTGACATTGAGGAATAGAGGCGGGTGATTGGCTGTTACAACTCGGCAAGTGTTTATCTCAACTTACAGCAACCTAAGACATCTTAAGGAGTGATCTGCCCGTGCATGAATATTGCAAGGGGAGAAGTTGTAATGGTTCATAATTGAAAGGGTTCAGGCCAAGGGAGCGTCTGTGGGTGCACACCATGTCTGCCATTTCCATATCTAGTACTTGTGATGAGTTCAGCTAAGGCAAAATACAATATCATGCTCTGCCTGTGGATCGTTTGTTTTCATAGCAATAACACCACCTTGTCCTTGTGTCACGTATTAAGCGCTTTGGTTAGCACTTTTTTGTGGATGTGTCACATGTGACACCCAACCCTGCACAATGAGAGCTGTGTTAGCCAAGCACGGTGCTTTCCAAACTTTACTTTCACTTAAGTAAAATCTGCTTGGTTGGGTTATGTGTTGTCTTTCTTAGTTGCTGCTGAGCTTGCAGGCTTGTCTCATAGAAACTAGAAGAAACATAGCACCATATGTTAATTTGTCTGTCTTGTCTTTTTTGAAGTAAATCACCAGTACTTATATTATGTTATCAGACACATTTTCAGTATTTCCACTTCTTAGCTTTACAGACACAAAGAGCTGAAATTAGGTGCCAGCCTCCCTTGGGATGGGGGGTGAAGAAGCACATCTGCCTGACCCTGACCACCACCCTATGGGTCCTCCCTGAAGTGCTGAGGGAGACTGTTGAGAGGATAAAGATATAAGTTACTGCAGCGGGGCCCCACCGTCCCCCAGGAAACTGGTGACTGCCTACCTCTGGGAGAGCTATGCCCTCTAGGCTTCTGCCACTGATCTCACTCTGTCTCTCTCATTCTTTCTATCACTCTTCTCTCTCTCCTCACACGGCCCTCCTGTGAGCTTTCTCACAAAAATGAGAACTCAATTAATTCAGGCGAAATGAGGACGAGGAAGGAGGAGGAGGAGAAGGAGGAGGAGGCCGAGGGAGCCTGGAGGGACAGAGAACAAGCAAGAGAGGGGAAGCCTAACAGAGCTGCTTGTCGATCTGCGGCCTAGAAACAGCAAACAGAGCACAGGGTGACTGTGCATTTACACCAAAGTCTTTAGCCAAGTTAATCCTGTCTGCAGTTTAAACATGGCTGATGAACGAACACTTCTCATTACAGAGGGGGATGCTGGGTAAATAGATGGGTCTGAGGGAGTTAGACAAAGAGAAAAGAGCAAAGCCTGAAAGAGATGAAGACAGAGCAGACATGATTAAAGACATATTGACACTCAATCCCCCTGCATGTTGTTTATTAGAGGCATGCTGGGAAGGTCTCACAGGCTAACCTTTTGTTAGAGTTCAGTGAGTGACATGCTTGCTATTATAAAACAACGGTGAAAGACCAAGTGGCAACCTCTGAGGCTGAAAAAAGAAGCCAATGCGGAAGTGCCAAAAACTGCACTTAATCAAATGGCCACTTGAGGCTGGCTCCAAATCAGAATAAATCCCTGTAGATGCCCATGTGAAAACGCCCAACTTAACAGCAGAAGTAAACAGTTTACAGCCTGGTATGTAAAAATGGATTTAGTCTCTACAGCTAATTTCAACTGTATGTAACTCACTGTTTACATTTTATTAATGCCCAATGTTATGAATGTTTAAGAGCAGGACCGCTTGGGTGACAGGCCGGTACAGTTGTTGCTACAGTCTATGAGTCAGTCACCGCTAGCTCTTCCATAGCTCTACCCTCTTGTCCAAATGTGGTCACTTCTGGCCCCCCAAAAACAAGGACAGAGCCAAGGACTGAGTGCCACTGTGCTCTCTAAGGTGTGTGTGTGTGTTTGAGACATAGAGAGTGACAGGGAGAGGTTAAGAGAAGTTGGAAGGTGGACTATTACATGCAATGTTTCTGTAAATTATTAATAACTTACTCGTAAAGCTGCTTCATCTGTTAATGCAATATCACCTGAACCCATGATATTTCCTAGTAAGCTTAGCCGAACCCACTTGACCCGGGTCATGCAGGTCGTGGGGCGACTCATTACAGTAATTAATTAATAATTTCTCCATCTTGCATTTAGTGTAACAAATGTGTTTTGACTCTAGCTGAAGTAACCTTACCTCCCTACTACACAGCACAGGGAATGAACAAAATGTAGTGTAAAAAAATGCTCCATGTATGTCAGTTCATGAATGTGACCTATGACCTATGACCTTGAGAACAAGGACCTCATGCTAAACAACAGTCATCAATCTTGAGTGAGTCCGGTCACCCTGCCTAATGCTATATTAGGGAACTACAAGCCACCACACAGCTCAGCTAATTTTCTCATGGCCTTGCAGAAAAACTGGCAGAAAACCAGCTGTTAGCAGGGGCTGTCGCCAGGTTTGAGGTCACTAGTGCACACATACAGGCAAACACACACACACACACACACACACACAAAATATGTGATATGAGGTGGCACACTGCAGCATTTCCAGCAGCTACATATGCTAAATAGGCTAAAAACAAATTGACTGTGCAGACACTGTTTTTTTCATCTGGATTGTTACTTAAAGTACACAACTGTTTTCTGTGTGAGTCACTGAGAGCTAAATAAAACAAATAAGAACAAATGAGCCATTTTTATCGGAAGACAACTTGTAAGCTGTGAGATGTTATCTGCAGTGCAATGGTGTTATAAAAGTAACCACTTCCCTATGACAGAGCGTAATTCTCACAGCATTCTGGGATATTTTTATGTTCAGTGTTGACTGCAGTGCATATATTACAATGTTTTACCAGTCCCAGCTCTACGACAAGGCTAGTAAAACAGGCGAGTCAGATAGTTCCAAATTTTCATATGATAAATACCTTGCATGTAAGGAGCCAGGGGGGATTGTGGCAAATATGTTTCCAAGAAAATCAGTCTGCCACTAGTAGTTAGAGTGATTGAATAGCCTGTAAACAGAAGCAGCAGACTTGCTTGACGCTCTCTGGGAGACACTAATATAGTTGTGCTTCCAGGAGCTGAAGGGAAGGAAGGAGGTGGGGCACCAAAGTTCATGAACTAAACAGTGAGAGCAGGAGCTTTTAAAATTACCCTGTCACTGCACTTGGCTTGGTCTGTGAACTAAAACTGCAGAGTAAAAGCACAAGACTGCTGAGTGAAGTACGTCAAGTCAGTCATAAGACACCCATGGTCAATGGCTGATAGTGTTCCTTGCATTAGCCCAAATTAAAATGAGATCTATCTTTAACAATCTCATTAAAAAAAGCCATATGATGACACTTTCCCTCATTTATGCTTTCCATTTTCTCCTCTGCAAACCCCCGAGGAGAATAAATTCTCCTTTGTTCATGGTGCTTGTAAAAGGACCTTTATGCTAGCGGGGAGCATCGTTCCCATCTATAAAATTCATCACGGTCAGAGATCTTTTTTTTTTCCAGATCTATGTCCAATCAAGAAAGTGTGGAGACTGCATACTCTTGTTGCTATAACAGGTCCAATTAGAGCCGATATGAGCGTTAAAATGAATTAAGCACACAATTTAGCACTTTAGTTGAAGTCATGTATTTGTGTTCTCACCACACATCAGCTGACCTTGATGCTTTTTGAGCCAAAGGATATTACACTGACAACAACCCAAAAGGAAGGCCAGAATCTTCCGTGACCTGAGATTGAGGTACTAATGAAAAGAGGCATGGAGCTTTTTGTTGCTAATCGTGTTTGTTTTCTGGTCAAAAATATATTTTCCAGAGACCTGACAGCAAAGTGGAAACAACAACAACATGCATGTAAAATATATTTCAAGAGTTGTCTATCTTGATGTCAGCTCTCTGGTGAATAATTGATATTTTTTTGAGACAGTCTCAATTTTCATAGAACAGGAACAGGAAGGAGGAGAGGCAGTGAGAATTCAAACTCTGCAGCTACAGCAGTTTCGTTGGTGGTGAGTCGTTGTGAAAATGTGAGAAAAACCACAACCTATGAGCCTATTGTGCAAACACGTAAAACCACAAGGGGAGGTGTGAGTTGCTAAAAGAGCAGATTATCTATATATGGGGTTAAGCCACAACCCAACACAAACTGAAACTTAGTCCTGAGAATCAAACACAAGTTTACTTCTCTAGCTTCTGACAGTGGCACACACATGACTTGATAAATGATTGGAGAAACACATTGAATGCAGTTGCATCTATAGAAGGCAAGAGAGGTCCCTACATGGTTTGATGAGAGTAAAAAATATGCAAATAAACTGAGCTAAATCCTCGTCAACTGATCTAATTTGTCCTCACTGTGCAACAGAACCAGCCTTACTTTTTTTATTCTTTCTGGTCCTGCTCGAGACTGGTTCAGTTTTATGAGGATATCTTTGAAGAAACAGATCTCAACATGGAAGTGGCTGAGTCAGCGGCTAGCAGGTAATGGTGCTAACTCTATAAATGGTGCTAAACCACGGCAATGGTGCTGACAGAGCCAACAGTGTTAACCTGGTGGAACTGAAGAGTGGGCACTATATCAGGGATAACTGCCGTATGAATGTGGTGCATAGTGGTGGCGAAGAGGTAGCAAGTGGAATACACTCATGTACAAACAGGCATACATGGTCCAACCGTCTTGCCAACGGAATACAACACACAAACACAGGTTTGCGTGGCTTTATTTTCTGCTTAGGATGCCATTACTCAACCATATCTTTACATAGCAAATAGTGGTTTATTGCTAGATCAATGCTCTGAATGTCACATACAGAACCTTTAAATATTTTTCATATAGGCTTATTGCCCTATAGCCCTCCCTTAACAGCTTTATTTGGTGTTTGCCTTCTCACCGCCAGTGGGTGTGGGATGTTTAAACTGATCTTAAGCTAGAGAAAAAAAAGCCAACACATATAAACCTGGGCTTTTCACTGAAGCGTGCAGCAATTAAAAGAAATGTCTTCTTGCATCGCCTATTATAGTTTCTTTCTTTTCTTTACATCTAGTATTATATATTATATATTATATATATATATATATATATATATACATATATATATATATATATATATATATATATATATTTATTTTATGTTATCGTCTTTTTAATTTGCTCAATTTGCAATCTGTACTTGTTTTTCACGTCATGCTTTATAATATTTTATTATATGGCTTTGTTGAACACTTGATTATGATTAGTTAATTACAGCATTACAGTCTGTTATTTCTGAACAGTAAACTGCTGCAATTATTCAGAGACTGTTGCTATAGAGACAATTCTGATCATAGATGCTTAGTGGAAGCAATAAGACATATTTATATCTATAAAATCCTTTTTAAATCAATATTTTGTGTCAAATTATTGATTTCATTAGTAAATAGTTGCATAATGTGCCACAAACAGAATGATTCTCTATAATGACCTGCTTGCTGTGCATTATTCCTTACATACCATGTTTTTAATGTACTTAGGTTGATGTTTACTGAGACTTCATTCTCTAATCTAATTAAAAACAATAAACAAATGTATATGTAGTCACCAGACCTCAACTTAACTGAACACTTTGTCAAGGACTGACAGGGGCTTGACTCCTCTAGCCAAAAAAAGTTGAAAAAAGGAAGAACCTGAGAGACAACAGACATGTACATCATGTTTCTGACAGAAGCTCTTACATGTAGATACACACTTGAATCCCAAGACACCTGCATCACATCTCCTCTGACCCGAACATGAAACCAGGACAAGAAACAGTATGCAACCATTTGGTTTTGTTTGTCCACCTGGGGCCGTCTTGGCTCTCGGAAACCCTATCCTGGCGTTCGCTCTAATCCCTGGAGAATGAAATGCCAGGCCAGCAGCATACAGATAAAGCACCAGGTGATTGCATATCTGTGACAGACCACCATAGAAGCCTCTGAACGTGGTCCCTGTGACACTGCTAATTTGATGGCCCTTCTCCTGTTCTGCACTTGGCCTCGAGGGCAGCCCCCGTATCAGCTTACATCTAGCCGTTTACCTCCGAATAACAAGAGCTGCATCAACTTCAAGTGATTCAATTGAGCAGAATTGCACACAGTTCATTGGCTTTTGGCTGGCGCTGGCGGAGTAGATGACAGTGGCGTGTGGAGCCGGAGAGTATCAGTTGACCCAGACTAATTATTCATAAGGCCTTGTTGTGATGGCTGCTGCTCTGGTAAGGTCAGGCAGGAGCAGCTAAGGGAAAACAAAAACATTTCCTACTAAAACGGAGTTGACACCGCTGGGTATCTACAGGAAACTATGAAAGAAAATCTGATGCCTCAAAAGGAGAAAAACTAAGAGTAGTGAGTGTGCCATTGTAAGTGGATAGCAGCGTGACAGCTATACATTCCCAACTGGAGGTTGTGTTTGATGCAACGGAGGATATGATATGAGAGGGGCGCTCAAGCATGGCTGAAAGGAGAATGGCGCAGCTCCTTAAATAATAGCACACTGTGTCCTCACAACAACAGGCAGGCATTGCCTTGAAATTTGTAATTACAGTAATTGTGATTCCGACAAATGGGCCTCCAATATGCTCTTCAACGGTAAAAATACAGGTTGCGTTACCCATGAGGAGTCTGCTAAAAGCATCTGTCGACAAAGCTTTAATTTACCAGCTCTTGGATTGAGGGCATGTAAAATGCCCAGATGTCTGCAAAAATATTCTGAAAAATTCTATTTAGATGAGTCTTTGACTAAGGCATAAACTCAGTGACTCCTGCAAGGAAAATTGAGGGAACACGCTTAACCTATAAGCTCAGAAAAAAAAAAAACGCTTTCTCACCTCTACTTACAATCAAAATGAACCACAGACTTGTGTACCCACAAGTACACACACACAAGGCCCACTTATGAGCAAGCACAATAGTGAGGCAATTAGTGGCTAGAGAGGAAGAATGCTGGATCGGTTACAGTTGTTGAATGTTAATTACAGCGTTTTACGGCGTTGAGGAGATAACGAGTTAGCGCCTGGTGACAGCAGCGACACGTCCTTTAACGAGAGCCGTGGAAATTTATGAAACTTGAGATCAGGGACAATGAGGCGTTACTGGCTTGTCAGACGCTCTCCTGCTCACCCTCCCTTTGTCCTAATGAAGGCAGACACTCGTTTCTTTCTCTTCTGTGCTCGTTCCAGCGCTGTTAGGCTGGAGTGATTATTGTTCGTGGAGGAAAGGTAAAAATCAGCAGATTGGGATTCTGTCCTCGTCCACCTTATCATCTCACATCAGTGCTGCCACTGCCTAATCAGCTTTGGTAACTGTCATAGGGTAGAAAAAATCTGCAGAAAACATGTGGACACATGAAGGCCAAAGATAAACATGGGGTCATATTACAGATAATTCCCTCGTCTGGGGCAGGGAACGCAGCCGGTAGCCAGACAAATGTGAGTGACCATTCGTTCCCATCTATCTAAATAGCGAGGGATCAAGGGCTTGGTAAAATCCGAGGGGTTAATATGGTCATGTTGTGAAGCCTGGTTTGGAATTTAGGTTAATGGAATCATTGATAGGGCTCAGCTCTAATGCCAGCAACGCTTAAGAGGATCCATACCGCATGATTTAGACAAATCCAGGGACATTCTTCAAAGTTTCCCCCACTGACCCTGGCAAGACTTTTTGAAACAGACATACACAGAAGTCTGAAGTCTGAGGATCTCTCTCTGAGTCTCCACAGCCTCTGCTAACCAGAATCCCCCAGGCTGTATCAACAGCCTAAATGGTTTTTATAGAATATTACATCAGTTACACTGGGGCAAACGTGGGCCCCAGTGGAAATATTAGGCCTAATAAACACATCGAGAGAGCCTGTTTTCTTTTTTTTTCCTGGCAAATTACTCTGAAACATGTGAACAAGAATGTATGGTAAAGTAAGGGATTCTTGAGATTGTAGCTCATGTCTAGACTTGGACCTGGCAGGAAAACTCTGAGTTCACTCAGCCTATTTTAAACAAATGATTTATATCGGCATCAAAGCACCGTGTCTCACTATATTACAAATAGAGCTGCAAAAAGAATGTTTGTGAGAATGTAAATTTACTCCTAATCTCTACAGTAAAGCTGCTGACCTGCTACCAATACTTGTGGTGGGAAAAACAGTCATTTATGTGGGCTGCAGCCTCCATGAAGAGGAGGGACTGGCCTACTGGAGAGAGCGAGAGAAGATCTTTTAAAACCACAGAAGACGAGACGCCTAGGATGGTGTTCAGATGTCAATAAAAACAGGTGTTAACCAGCTTAGCTAAGATGTTAAGAGCTTGGATAATCCTAGCCTGGATCCAAGAGGGATGCGGCTCTGGAATACTAATGCTTAGGATGCACCGTTAAAGCTCACTGAGTTGATTAGGAGGTTGGGAATGAGTGCTACTGCTGCTACAGGCTGTCAAAGCCCAATTTGCATCTGCTGGCAATTACTAAGGATTGAGGAAAAAGGGATGTTCATGTATAGAGAATACTTGGTGGTGAGAGGAGTCATCCAAGTCTACAACCTTCCTCTCTTTACAAATGAATTACATATTTTACTCTAAGTGCAAAGATATATCACATCTCACATTAAACATTATAGACTGATGAAGAAATTCACCTGCAAAGAACATTTTACTCTGAGTAGTTTGGAGTATTATCAGATGCATGTGATTACCATGCTAAGAAATGACTCATAATGTAAGTGACATTTCATTTATGATGCATTCGAAATGCATTTATCACGCAACCTCTTATCAATCATGACCATCAACTACTAAATTCGATTCTGTCTCAACTCGCAGTCATCTGTCTTTAATTTGTGCCTACCATGAAAATTGTACATTACATGGCCTTGCTCCTTCAGGTTTATCACTTATCTCAATGTGTCTAAAGCATCTGAAACCAGCCAACATCTTCCAACGGCAGAGCATTGGTGCCAGCAGTTTCACACTTGCAGCTCGAGTCCAAATAAGAAGATGGATGATGCATTTCCACTTCCTCCCACTGTACAAAAACAAAGCCAAGATATCTCATGGGTGCTACCATCTTGTACTACTGATGTCATTTGGAGCCAGAGTCTGTGCAATAGAGATCGGAAAGTTTAACCATGGTAGGGAGGTTATGACCTATACTGTGGCCAGCCACCAGGGGGGCCATCAAGATGTTTTGGTTTCACTTTGGGGGAGCTATCTTGCTATCTGCAACACCTATACCACATGAGTACAGAGTGTATACTGCGAACTGTCAATATGTGTTCTCTGTCTTCCAGTTTGCTAAGGAGGGGCTCCTGGTCAGATTTTATTTGATAAAAAATGTGCCTACACACATGCACAGGTTAGTGGGTATAGAAAAGGTATGACAATGACTGAACAACTCCAGCTGGTGGAGAATAAACGCCACTTTGTAAAAGGTTAAATTACAAGTTAGTTCTATGACGTGCCTCACTTATAATCAATCTGTTTTTGACACTATCAGGACTTTGTTGAAAAGTTCTCCTAAAATGCTAAATAATTTCAAAGAGCCGCAGCTCTAAAAACTATGCTGTCAGCACTGAAGAATGTTTCTTTGTTATAATTTCAGACACTGAGGGGTAGAAAGATACATCAAAGTAGTGAACTAGTGAATGTGCTTATTTTCTGCTGAACTTATCTCAACACAAGCAGATAGCACCGAAAGCAAATGTGCAATCACACCTTAAAAACACAAAGAGCATCTACACATGGAAGAATGTGCCCCAAGAAGTATTAACAACAAACATGGTCTCACCTTGTAAATATAACTCCGCAGTGAGCAAACACACCCCACTGCTCCCTGAAACCACTCCCATACTGTGAAAAGCCCCGTCTCAAAGCTGACACCTCCGTTTCCACATAATTTAAATAAATAAATGCAACGTTCATCGCTGTTTCACTTAATCGACTTTGAACGTACCACCTCACCTGCTCCATACATTCATAGACTCTCTTACATGCCACCCCATAATCAAATCAGCATCTGGTGTCAGGGTGGCTCGCGGTTCGGGCTGTTCTCATTTGTAAACACCACCTGCCAGTTCTCACTCCACTTCACTCACTGGGTGACATTAGCACGAGCGTGAAATGTGATTTTGCGTTGAGCAAACCTCTGCACTGAACACATCTGAGTCTGCCCACCTGGAAAGCAGGCATGAATAATCTACGGTCACCTAAGTCAGAGCGAGTTGTCATGCATAAGACACTAGCCAGACAGCGGTGGCAACACAGACCTGCAGGATAAACTGCGTTCAGCTGATTTCAGCCTGGATGATAGAATTGTTTTGTTATTTTATTTTCTAACCCTTTAATTCAGTGTACTTCCTGTCATTCTCAAGCATCCAAGGGAACTATTACACTGGTAACATATTATATACTGTTACAGAGCAGGAACAAAAGAGTATCAAATGTAATGTAAACACAAGTCATTAAATGTTTGAGAATCAAAGAAAAAATAAAGAGTTTTCTTTTTCTTTTCAGATAAATGTATGATACCTGTAAAAGTATTAAGTATCTCCATTTCTATTTTTAAAAGGATTTTTTAATGTATGAATCAACAAAATTCAAATGTGGACTTGGAAAGAAGTTGCCGCTTTTATCATGGTAACCTACAAGTAGCATAACATCATATATGTTTCAAGAAAAACAAAGCTGATGTGAAAAAACAGACAATGGTGGACAGCCCGAGGACACAGACCTGCTTGAATAGCACTCCAATTCAGCCAGCCCAGTGCAGAATCTCTGCCTGATCAGCAAACTTTCTGTTGCTGCTGTTACACAGATTAGAACCAGCCCGCTGTGAACCTTCAGTAGGTGCTGGATTACATGACAGCTGAATTTGAGATGCTCTGGCCACTACTGAGTCCATCTCCAGAATGTCTGCTTACTTACTTAGTATGTCCCTTTCACAAAGCAAGGTCACAAAGTATTTAACTGGAATAAAGTTGTTAAAATAATAATGATCTCTGACCCTCTTAAAGTGTATGATTTAACTTTTTCCCATGGTCTTGTGTTAAAAAAATAAAGAAAACTATCAATAAATGGCAATAGTGATTCACAAAACTTGTAGAATCGCAATATTTAAAAATTGCAGTACATATCAAAATGACACCCAAGTCAGGCGATAAGCATATTGTCCCTTGAATAAAGGAAAGGAGTACTATGCTTAATGACACAAATTTATTATTGACACTGTGGCTGCATGTGTCCTGCTGTACCCCTTAAAATTAGGATAGATCCACATTCTTGCATTTCCCCCTGCTGACCACTTTATCCCTCTGTCACAAAGCTGTGACAAGGCCCCTGTTAATCACACACATTCAGCTATTGATGCGAAGCCTTAAAGCGCCACACAATCCAAGAAGATCAATCATAAGCCAATTTATGCTCGTTGGTCCAGCTTGGTTAATACAACGCTGCTTCACGCCTTCTACATGATCACACATAATGCAATCAGATTTCCATTGACAGAGTACCTAAGCTATGATTAGATTTCCCTGTGGGGGCAAAAAAGACACATAGATATTCACTGCTCAGCACTCCACATCTGCTTTACAGCCGGGAAACTTATGTCACGTTTGCCAATTGCACTGTAACATGGAAGACCAGACACATCACCTTTAAATTGCCAGCGTCTTGCTTTTTGATGAATGTCAACAAAGCAGTTAGCAGGGAGGAAATGAGAAAAAGAGAGAGAGGACAGGAGAGGGGAGAGGAGGGTGGGGGGAGTGGAGAACACACAATTATAAAAGCTTCATTTCTTCAGAGAACCATAAAGTCTCGTCCCAGAAGGGCAGCTGAGCACAAATCAATTTCTTTCAGTCGATTACAAGCACTGAGGTTCTAACCTTCATTTGTGAGTCTAATACTCCAACAGTTATGTAGAACACATACCAATTAAGCAATTCTGCTGGAATAAGAGGGCCGTGAACTGACGCGATTATGGAGGCCGGGCCCCTGGGGAGGTCGGGTTATCGGCTCAGGAGCAGGGAAGACGGCGAGAGCAGGGCAGGGGAGAATGGGGGAGAAAGATGGCGAAGGGAGAAGAGAGATGGAAGCCAAGGAAAAAGTCATTTATTAAGTCTAATACTCTGTGAAATGTTCCCATGGTAATAAGGCGGGGAGATTGCGTTAATATCAGGGAGCCATGCAGAAAAGGTCACTCGATATCTGTACCGCCCACCGGGGTCGTGCTGATGGGAGCTGCTCAAACACATCTGATAATGCTCTCGGCATCGTCGCTGTGCGCCAGAGGTCGAGAGGATGGGAGCTTGGGAAAAGATGCCATTTGTGGAAATTGCACTGATGTACCGCTGTGCTCTGACACAATTCTCACTGCTGGCTTTCTGTGTGCAGACAGCTGTAAGACGAGTGAATGGAATAAGCATGATGACACCCAGTCAAAGATTATCAGGCATAAATGTATAGCTCTGTGGCGCATTATGCTTTCCACTAAGTTTTGATTTTGCAATCATTCATCTCCACAATGACACAAATATACAGGAAAGGCAGCCAGCATCCTCTTTCGGATTTTCAATATCTGTTTGCACACAGGCTCATGAAAGGAAACGCATTAGAAGCACTCTCCGTCTTTCTATTGTCACAAGCTAAATCTGATGCCATTTTCCTCTTGATTTAAAGAGCCGGGATGCATCTCTGCAGATATGTGGAGATCAACACATTGTCATTCACTGCTGAGGCGCACCTTAACCACCGCCCTCCCTGCCAGAAGATTTATGGTAATTGATAGCATGTGATAGGATGCAGCCCATAAACCCATGTGAGGTATGTGTTTCTATGGTAACCCTTCCCTCTATTCGCAAGCCCTATGCGCCTTGGTGTTTTACTTTTCTCCCTGCATTGTAGGCGCTGTCTATTTGGATGCCAGTGGTAGGAATGAGATGCAGATTTGTGGCAAAGCAGAGACACAGATGTTTCCTCATTGCCTTTTAATCTCCTATTCCCTCAGCGCCTGGCGAGAAACACTCCCCCTTTAGAATGGTAATTGGACGAGATGAATAATAAACAAAACGAAAACAGACCGATGTTTATAAGGAGCGCTTTAACACTTTGGAATGATCATACTTTATGGCTATTATTAGCACAGAGACAAAAGCAAGCACTGCCTCCTCTGGGAATAATAAAGGTCTGAGCTTTAACTTGTCTAATCAGTAGGAGACCTATCAGGGTCTGCTCGAGGACGACAACGCTTTGCTCATTAAGGCAGAGCAGTTCACAGTCTATCACTTAATTTCCCTTTGCACTGATTCCTTGCACTGCCATCCACAAATACACTATAGTATTCATGTGATGCTATGTTTCTTCACCCGCATCTCCTTTTTCTAATTGTCTGGCTCCCATATGTAAACCATATGCAACAATAAAACCACACTAAACTCGAACCGCAGCTTGATAGATTCATTGCTTGTAAATTTAAGATAATGATTTCATTAAGTGCTGCCTGGCCTGATGTCATATGGCGAACACTTTTCCTCCGTCTCCCACCTAGCCAAACATCAACCTCCATATCAGTAGGTGCTCCGTGTGTTTGTTGACAGCACTGAGATAAATGTGGATATTTCCACACTGTGTGATATCAGAAAACCGGCTATTTGCATGAAAAACCTGTCCCTCTTTCTCCCCGGAGAGCTTTATTACAGGAGGATATTTCAAACGCTATCAAATGTGCCAAACATTTACTTTGATAACTCCATCAGATGGCTCCCCGGGTTTAATGGTAGCAATCTGAGAGTGCCGAGGCACACGCCTAAAGCACAGACAATAATGGCGGGGAGAAATACGAGGAAGGGATGAATAAAATCTCTTTAAAAAGTTCATAAATAATGCACCTTGCGCACTAGAGAGTTGTTGCCTATTTAACTATGCATGCCTCTTCCTGGTTTCTGTGCTGGCGGAGACACAAACACAGCATGTATTGTGGGTCAACATGACAGCACAGGAGGAGGACAACCTAGGGCTCCATCAATCCTCTCAGCCTTGGCCTCCCACCCACGTGGAGCAACCCCTCCTCACCGCAAATCTCCAGCCACAGGATGACTGCACCACCTACTGTATTTTCTCGCTGTGCTGAAAACATAATGACAAAAGGGAAATCTAGCGAATGACCGAGCACTTGCCAAAATGAGGAAGAAGATTTGAGAAAATGGGAGAAAAACAAAGTGCAGGACTAATTATCCAATTAATGTGCAATTAAGCCCATGCGGCCTAATGGTCTGTGTTGGATTTGGTAATAGCTCTACCAGACTGAGGAGCCTATTAAACTCACTGTAGGCTGTGGAGCAGACAGACTCAAACACTGTCTCACTGAATGGGCTCAATAGTTGGATGTTACAATGACAGCAGCTGTCTAAATTATAAGTCAATAAAAAAAATGTATATATATTTTGGGCTAAGGCATGCTGACTGCAAATCTGGTAAAAAAAAAAAAAAAAAAAAAAATCGTCCCCCCCCCGAAAGAAATTCAACAAAGCATTTCATTAAGACTTTCATTATCTGCCATAGCAGAGTTTGCTAATAAATGCTAATTATATTCAAGCTAATATTTAATCACACACAATTTCTCCAGTCAACTCAGTTTGAGGAAATACTAATTCTAATGAACGCATGCACAGCGCAGTTTATGAACTTCAGCACCGGCAAAATGAGAGAGGAAACGTGGATGATGTTTAAAAATGCTTTTTCAACTATGAGCGTTATTAGCTTTGACTAATTTCCTACCCTAATGAGATCCTCTTGGAGGGATATTTTGGTGCAATTAATAATGCACATAGAATAATTAGAAGCATAAATATTTATCATGTTGTGTTTCTGTCTAGTATAGGATGTGGTGAGTATAGACAAACCTATTGACTGTGCAGTGTAGAAGCACTAGACTGTTTGTTTGCTATCATTATACTGTAATAGATGCATTATAGCAAAATCAGGTAAATATTTGGATTTACATAAGGGTTTTTTTGATAGTCTCTTACAACTAGATGTACTGTATGTTTTAACTAGTAATGATCTTATAACCACAAAATCACAAATTGAAGCAAATTCTGAATCCAGTTTACCAGTTTGCTCTTCTATGTTTTGTGCTGTCATGATTAAGCCCGGGCCACACTGCCTGTGTGAGCAGTGTATTTTTTCGGCACCCATGTTAAAAGGCTAGAGCAGCCACACTGCCTGCATGAGCAGCGCTGCTCAGCTGCTGCCAAGCTGCACCACATCATATAAAGAGGAGTCTCGCCTCACTTTTGCTTGCATGTGTGCAGTTTTCAACAAAAATAGACTGTGAAAATGGTCTTTAAATAATCATATTGACATTACACTAATATAAATATTTCTGTTTTACTCAACACTTCATGTTTCAGTTTCAAAATTAAAGCCCACTAACAATGCTTCTGTTGACAGAATCTCTTCAGTTATTAACACAAGGCTTTTTAATGTGATATATTTGCATGACCATGTTGTTGACAATGAAGTGGCTTGCCCGGCTACATAAATGAGTAGATCATCAACTTTTAATTCTGGAAATACAGTAGCTTTAGCAGCTGACAGCTCTGCAGCAGCGGTCTCTGTGTGAACACCACAAGCATGTCTCCCGCAGTGAAGTAGCCGTCACGCACCGCTCATGCAGGCAGTGTGGCCTGGGTGTTGCAGTATGACAAACATGTTCCATTGCCCACTTGTTTTTTTTTTTGTTTTTTTTTTAAGATATTTTTTGGGGCATTTTGCCTTTAATGGACAGGACTGGTAAGCGTGAAGAAGGGGAGAGAGAGAGGGGATGACATGCAGCAAAGGGCCACAGGCTGGATTTGAACCCAGGCCGCTGTGGCAACAGCCTTGTATATGGGGCGCCTGCTCTACCACTGCCAGCGATGTCCCCCCCATCGCACACTTGTAACATTGTAACAGGTTGTTTCAACTAATAAGAACCAGTGTGTCTGGAGAGATTCTACAGTGCAGCAATGTTATCACAATCATGGCAGTCTCGTCTACAGTATATAGCTCTTGTCCACCAGTGGCAGCACTAAACTCATCTGTTGAGCAGCACTTTGGTTGAGGGGCCAAGAAGCAATCCTGTGTCATTGCTGATTTGGCATGTTTTACATTAGCTTAAAAGGCTGGTCTATCTGCATCCCCTTCTGTTTTTCAAATGGAAACTTACAGCTGTTGGCAAAAAGCAGTGACATAGGTTACTGCGCTGATGCCCTCCCCTCCATTAAGCCCCACACATGGTGTTTGCTGACGGTGTAAGCATGGAGAATCAGGAATCTTGGAAGATTTGAGCTCCGACTTGAGAGATGGAGCTATTTTATTATTTCTAAACTGTAATTCATTCTGGTGAAGACAAACTGAGATTCAACATAATACGGCATTTGTACTGTATAAATACTTTAATAGATCCACAGTGAGTGTATGACCTACATTAGATTGGGGTAGGCTAGCTCCCAGTATAGAGAAGCAGACAGAGTACCGGGACACCAAAGCTTAGCAATGTAGCCTACTGCTGTGGACGGTAAGGTAGTACGGTTCTGAATGTCACACAATAACCCAAACCAACTAACCAGTCGGAGGCAGCGGTAGACCAGTAACTTGTGTTCTGTGGGGTGAAATGGTCAGTGTCAATGGTGTGAGGTGGCTGTGCACAGCAGTAAGTGGGTTTATATGTGGCAACAACATCTCGCAAAATCTTACGTCATGTAGGGAGGTTTCTAGAAGGGCTTGGGAAAATTGCATTGTGACACTTGGATTTAAATATGTGACACAACACTACGATGAGCTACAGAGTTGTAAAAACCTCAAACCTCATGTTGTTTGTTTAGTAAGACGAAGTGTGCTGTGTGCAGTTTTCTGACATATTTTAAAGCACTTCTGAGTATTACCTCTCACTGCCTGTTGGGGGCAACAAGGGGGTTTACTTGCTACACAGGCCAAACATAATACATATACACAACACCTAGGTGGCTTCATTGTCATGCTGCAATCTAAAACATTATTTCAGTTAAGAGTTACAGATACTGGCTATCAACTTGGCACACTTCTACACGCAGCTCAATCCCTGGCCATCGCTCAAGCCAAACAACGACCAGCAGGGAAAAGTACAAGGTATGACTGAGACTAGGGAGAACTCTCTTTGCCCTTGAACAACCAACACAAAAGGTAAATATTGCTACAGCACATACTCCAACATGAAAATGTAAACACGCATAGGTATAATGTGTAGCCAAACCCAGATAAGACACTCATATAAGCAAAATGTTACTCAACATCACTGTGCTGATTATGACCCTTCACAGTTTTTATCACTGCGCTGGGACAACTGTGCAAATACACTTAGATCTCTCAGGGTTTAGTGCAATCATCTACCCCTTAGCTCACTCTTGGCTCTCTCTGGTTAATCCTCTAGGACCCAGCAGGCCGGGCTGTGACTCAGCACGACCCATCAAGAAGAGCTGCTTCCTCGGCCCAGGGAGGCCAATGTCAACAGGACATGGAGTGGAGGTGGGAAGACAATCAGGGTTGGGATGGGATTTAATCCGGGTTCAGAGCCAGAGTAATGGAGTGTCTATGTCTGGGTGAGCGATGGATTGCGAGGCAGTGGCGTCCCCTGAGCCCCAAGCCCTCTGACTGTAGCCATTTGGAGTTCATCTCTATCTTGTTCACTTCAAATCCAGACATAAAATGGCAGTCATCTCTCTCTCTCTCTCTCTTTCTCTTTCTCCCTCCCAGTCCCAGGTATGTAAACAATCAGACACGCTTTGTCTGGCCATGTTTCATTGATTTCTTGTCTCGCTGCCTCTAATCAGCCCTTCACTGGTTTAATTATCTGTAACTTGTGGTATTTGGCCTGCTCAGATTACCCTCCCATAGGTCACGTCAGCCTCCTGAAGGGCCTCCTTATCTTTAAGGTGCATTTAATCAAACATCAAACATATAAAGTGAACTTTTATCCAAAATGTACTGCAAATCCACTAGTTGTAGCTGTCAAACTGAAGTGAGTTAATGGTGCATTTAAGTGCCCCAAAAGGAGGAACCCGTAGTGCAAAAGGAGGTGAAAGACCTCTGAACCCATTCTGACAGACAGATTTCTCATAATAATGTTCCCCGACGTTAAAAGGGAGTTGCTTGATGTAACTGTGCTCTGCTGGAGCAGGGCTAGACCAATAAAGGTGACTGGGTCACAAAATGCCATGCAAAAGCCAGCAGCTTGTGTTAGTTATCAGACTGTTTTAAATACCTCTCTCAATGTGAATCCAATTACCGGCAGCCTTTGTTTGTTCAGACAAAAGCAGCTATGTTCAAGGCCTGACTCTCTCTGATTTTAATCAATTCTCTGGGGAAGTGTGTGTGGGAGATACAGATCAGGACTTGCAGTATGTCAGTGAAAGATGTGCGTGTGTGTGTGTCTGTTGGACGCTTGTGCACAGGCTTGTTTGCGAGAATGTCAGAATAACTGTGATAGAAACTGTCAAAGAATGAGAAAGCATAAAAGCTTTTTATAACGGCGTTCATCTCCGATTCCCCACCAAACTCCTTAACTTTTTAATTCCTCAAAAGCTGAAGTTCCTTCTAGTTTTTACTGCAACTTGGTGTTCTAGTTAGGAGTCAAACTGAGGCAAAGTTTGCAGCAGACAACATTTCTATTGGGTTATTATGACAGATCATATTGTCATCATAATTCCAACGTCTGTTTCTCGTACCTAGAGGGGTTAGCGTGTTACTTCACTACTTGGCAGATGTTCTCATATGCTGCAGCATTAGTGTAGCAGGGGACAATCCACCTGTTCCATATGGGAAATTTGCAGCTAGCAAGCCTGTGGATGATAGCTGATTTTACACTGATGCTCAGGAAAAATTTGAGGAGAACGACAGCAAAATAACAAAGTCAGAAGGTCGGACTCATTTCTTTCCGCTCCCTCTCAGAGAAAGAATTTGCAAGAAATGAGAACTCCCCCAACCCCCTCCAACAATGCGCGTTCATTTTTTGTTGTTGTTGTTCCAAGGGACCGTGTCAACCCTAATGAATTCCAAAATGTTAAGATTTGCATTTCAATTTGGTAACCTCCCTCTCAAAGGCGATAAAGTCCCCCGCTCCAACCCTGTCTCTAAATCACATTAAGCATACAGCTATCTTTTGTAAGGCCCTGCAACAATGTCACTGTGGCTCTGCCTCTCCATCATTATGCCTGCTGCTTTTTGTCGGCCTGTTTACAAGCTAAATAAATAGCTGTGCAAAACATCTGGAGCCACAAAAGAGACCTTAAGTGGGGCTCTTAAAACAAACCGCCAGGGCCGACTTTGGGCTGCTTTAACCCTTCTGGTTGAGCTTCAACCACCGAAACTTGAGAGAAAACAAAGCTTTAATTTGAAATGAGTTTCTCTGGCTGTGTTTACAATCAGTGCATGGAAGAGAAATGCAGCCAAAAAGAGACATGCTTCTTTTTGTGCGTTGTTTTTGCACATGCCATGCTTTAACAAAACAAAGTACATCACATTCTGGCTTCATGCAAACATATTGCGAGAGACAAAAAAAAGTCTGTATGGACAGTTGTGCATGTCATTTAGTGCACTCAATCTGGTCACAAAGTGGAATCTTCACATATGATCAACAGTGTGTGATGAGTGTCTATAAAAACTGCCACACTCTGTGTTGCTATTACTGAGGAAATGTACACAAATTGCTTGCCAGTTATTTACCTTCACTTGACACCCCCACTCACTTCGCTCTATATATCTCAGCTGTGAGTTATGCTGGCCTTACACTGAACAACTTTTCAAGCGATTTCACTGCTGCTGCATTAATCCAATGTGAGAGTAAAATCATGAGAGTTATACCTCAGTTAGTGCGTGCTTCTATGACCACAAACACTTGGTGTAAGGTGGTCACATAAAATCAAACATGTTTAATATTATCGTAAGTTTTTTGTGTTGGCTTGTGCAAATACTGAAATTCGGTGGGGTGAACACTGTCAACAGCCAATGGGTGCTCTCAGTCCAGCACCAAACAGGAAGCAGCAAACTGGAGGGGACTCCAGGGAGGCGCGAGAACATGAACATGTCTTGGTTCTCTTGGACTATCGAAAAGGACAACAAAATTGTGGAGTGAACAATGTAAGTGTTTAGTTCGGTATGTATCTTATCCCGGACCACCACTTACTTTAGGCTTAATCTAAATTTCTTAAACAGTTTGTCTCTCATTTCTACGATCTCCTTCCACTGCTAACCGACGGGATGGGGGCAAATTCAAGTGTCAAAATCCAAAATGTAATGTTTGTACAAAAATAGTTTTTTTCTTTATAGATTGTATAAATGCCAAATTGACAAGAATACTGTCGACATATGATGCCTTTTATCATGCATTTTTGGAGTTATGTCTTTTTGTGGACACATCAGGAGTTGCTAATATGTCATGTTTCTTAAAGGGAGTTTGGCATTATATTTTCCACCAGAATCAGGATGGGAAACAAAAGGATTCTAGTTGCAGTCTTGCAAATATTGATCCTGAAAGATCCCACGTCTTTGCAAAATCTTATACTCTATATCTAAAAGGGAGGGTGTCAGACTTAAGTCTTCTAAAAGTATTTTCAAAGTCCCCCTAAAGTCTTGTAGTGTTCGGTAGCTATTAGGGAGGGTGATTTTTTTCTTGTCAGGATTCTAAAACAATGTCAATAAAAACTGTGCTAAACTATTAAATTCACATCTTTGGGCAGTGGTGCAGGTCAGGGATTTGGTGACTTTTTAAAGTGCTACCGGTTCTGACTCCATACAGTGTGAGCATTGAAATCTAATCTTGATGGCGTCTGTGAACTTAATGGTGCGTGGCCCATTCAGCCTCCTCATCCTAGAGGTCAAGCACACTTTATGAGGTCACTGTCCGCAGATTTACAACCTAAATTTCCCATGACAGCGGCCGTTACTTTATGCATCCAAACAGGGAGGCTCAGAGAAGCGTGTTCTTGCCGTTTGGTCGGATTGTGACCTGGAAATCTCTCTTAGGGAATAGAGCCAAGGAGGAGGCTGAGAGGAATATGGGTTGTGTAAACACGCCGTCAGCTCCAAGGGCACACAGCACAATAACTTACGGAATGTCTCGCATCTCCATCTACACAGGAGGATAAGTCATGTTGAGAGGAGGTGCTGCTGTAATTTGTTATGGGTGTACTGCTTGCGTAAGCTGCTCTTCACGTGGAAGATTCAGCCCAGCAGTCGAGCAGTAAACCAGCAGAGATGGAGTAAGAAAAACACGTCCTCCAGCAGATTGAGCAGTGTTCAGTGTTGGTCATGATTCAGTGCTTTCTCTGAAAACATGATTTGAAGCTCTGAATTAGGACAACAAAGGCAATCTGTGGTAGATTATTATAGAGCAATGCTGTTAATGGCTGTCCCTTTTTTTTCCTCCACTGCACAACATTAAATGAGTGGGAAGCAGAAAACAAGAAGAACAGAAAAGTTAAACCCCTCTACAAAAGCTGGCATCTAATAAGCTGTTTGTGTAGGAGTGTGAGATGTTTTTGACCCTGACCCTCGATGCCTCATTTATACATCTCTGAGATGCAGCAATCTGAAGTGAAAACAACTTCCAGTCACTTTAACTCAGCTTTTGTGCTGGAAGCCCCATGGAACAGACTCTTAACAGAAAAGAAGAATGCAATAACATTTTAACAAGCCTTTAGGAAAATGGTCAAAGTTCAAAAACATATATGCACATGGACTATTGGATCTTTCTGAATGCAATCATCTTCAATAGGATGAGAACATATCTCAGTCTACTTCTTACTCATAGGACATCATTTTTAGAGCAGACATGCAAAAATGAAGGAGCAAACCATAATAAGACCAGACTGCGGATAGAAAATCTCTCTGCATGAGGCAGAGACATCATCTTTCATGTCCAAAACAAAAGGTCAAAGTCTAAGGCAACCCACGTTTAGAACCAACAGCTAATCGCCTCACTTCCCCAACCCATCTGAGAGAATTACAGTGGCTGTTAAGTGTGCATAATGAATGCCATAAAGCTGGCCTATAAAGCAGGCTTTTGGCCAGCCTCTGGCAGTGAGTGGGAGCAGGTCTAAGCACAGATCTGACTCTGCACACCCTCGTGTACAGAATGATTGCTGATGGGTTTTTTGCGAGGAGGGGAGAGGCGGGGCAGCTTCCACATCATTAATGAGCGCTAATATTTCAAAGGAGAACGCAGGGCCCAAGCACTGACCGTTATATTAAAAATCAAACGGTGTGACCTTGTTAAGATGGATGCCTGGTTGCTCTGTCCCCTTGGTGCAGCTGAGCTGCACACAGCGCACCGCATTAAAGGTGGCTCTTTGCTTTTTAAAGCATCAGCTACGGCCGCAGATATACGGGGTGCACCGGGAGCATTACGAGTGGCATTTAATTAAAGAAAAGTAAGCTGTGGGATTTTATAGACTGGCCGGGGATTGCTTGATCTGGTAAGTAAGTGGAAATGAAGGATGCTTGAAAGGCGGCAACACAGTGATAACTTAACCTTCCTATCATTGTAAAAGTCAGGGCGAGGACATTATAAGTCCTGCCTGCTGCAGAGAATGTTATTTCATACAGCTTCTTTAGTATAATATAATGGAAAAAAGTAGAGATCCAAACATACTTACAGAAATTGTTAGCTCATTGCTAATCATTTAATACAATTATTTTAAAATAGTAAATATCAAAGCAAATGTTTATTGCTTATAGATTATAAATATATGTATATATTAAACAAGGGAAACATCTGAAAGGATTGAAGTTCTGAACCACCTTAACAAAGCCTGGTTGCTTTCAGACGTGGCTGGTCCAGGTCAGAGTAGTGATTTATAGGCTGGTAATTAGCCCCAGATGACAATGATGAATGTGCTACACTAACACCTTTGTAGGCTGCCTTGTTAGGTAACATCTGAGAAGCCTGACAAAGCTATCATTTTACAGAAAGCTCTTAATTACCCTGGCACAATTATGAATGGTCCACAAACAGACACCCAGCTGTCTTGATGCATTGCAGTGGGAGGAGACATGACGTAGAGGGAAGGAGGGGAACGAAAGCTTGGCTGACAGCGCTCGGTACAGATGTGATGCAGAAGACAAAAGCAGCAAGACAAATTGCTCAAGGACATTTTTTGTTCCTGCACTCACTGGGAGTCAAAGAAGCCATTTTTCTCAGGGATAATCAAAGATGGGTTAGGTCAAAAGGTGGGAGATGGAGGAGGGAGGGGGGGGACAGCTAGGTGCAAAATAAATGCAGCAAAGGTAGGTAGAAGGAAATCACTGCTCCCACAGCTTTAACTCTACAGGTACTGCTCGAGGCCATGGCTTTAACTTAAAGGGATGCGTTGCCAATTTTCAATGAGCATTATTTCATAACAATGTGGGTAGTATGTGTAGATGAACTACGGTTAACTTCACTCCATCTTCCCAGCGGCCAGATCTCCCAGCTCATCTCTTTGCTCATGTCTGCCGAATAACATGTTTCGCGTTACCAGAGGGATTTTCTTGGCTTTAGGGCGAACTAAAGATTGTACTTCTCCATTTTAGTATGCCCACCACCACGAACACAAAGAGTATTGAAGAAGATCGAAAGAGATATTATATTTCTTAAATTACTGGCATTTAATAATGGCCATATTATAGACTTTGGTACACAGACAGTGTTTTTATCTTATAGCTACAGAAAGTAAATATGATGGACTGTCAAGCCCTGGACGAGGAACAAGAAATGACGTGTACTGGATTGCTTCCCTATCCATCACAGGCCATCTGGCAAATACTGCACTGGCAGTTACGCTGCAAAGTGCCATAAAGGAGACACTTCCTCTCTTTGAGGCCCCAGGTCCTTGTTTGACACATGGCATCCTGCAGAGAGCGAGTCCTACTCTAAAATCAAACAACGCACTTCCATAATCGCCCCTGCCGTCTCGCCTGTTGTGTCACTGAGGTCAACGACAGGACCGTCTCCACACTGCCACATTTATTTTCCTTTTCCAGCTTTGTTTGAATCCCACAATTAGAGTTTCCGTTGAGGAAGCCAACATAGAGGAAGAGGCCTCAATTCATCTCATTCCCTAAATATTTGGATGACTGGTAATTTGCTTTTTGTGATATGAAATGATAACCTTTGGAGTTAAGACTCAAATAATGTTTTGCATCTGTCTGGGAACTGTGAAGTGGTGCTGTTGTGTTCACCTTGTGTGTATATGCCTGTGTCTGCATATGTGTAAATATGGGTGTCTGGCGGTGTGTGAATAAGCGGATGAGGTCAGAAGGAGGGCAACATAACCTGTGACTGTAACCTGTAGCGAAATGGGAAAAACACCAGGGACTAAGATGGGCTTTTACCTAAGAAATTTTCCTGAGGTGCTCCTATACTGCTGCTGTATTAGCTGCTATAGCCTCTTAACAGCAACTTTAGTGGTTTGATGATTTTCAATTTTAATTAAACTGGTGATTTACTTGGCCTGTGCCAAGTGTGATGGCTCTTGACACAATTTAATCAATCCATAACTTTTGTCAAAAATGTATCAATGTCCATCTAAAAATAAGACCATGACACTGTTCGGTCTCTGACAGGCACTAAAAGTAACATATATTAGAGATAAATGTTCTGTTATGGCCACATTTGACCACAGTACATCCAATGCATTTACATTACCTCTAAATTCTTTTATTGAAAGGATTAAGAGGTAATAAATCTAGTTACATATATCAATAATAACTCGTGAGCTATTACAATGGTGTCAGTGGCTGCCAAAATAAATAAAAAAGAAAAAAAAAAAGAAAAAAAAAAAGGTTTCTATCTGCAGAGCTCTCTGGGGAATTTTCTCAAGATATACAAATAGCCCCAAAAAGTGGAATTACATTATGTTTGACAAGAATTTAAGTCCATATGTTGGACACAGAAATGTAAATGTATGGTAATATGGCTATTCGTGGCTGCATCATACATGCATGCCACAGCCTGTGATTGTCATGGCCAATAAAACTGCTGTTGTTTGATCATGAGATAAAGAGATAAATCCATGTGCAAGCCTACACCCAGCCATCCATATGTGCAAGGCTAAGAGGCCATAAACAGACTTCCTCTTAATGCAGTTCTGCTTTATTAGACAGCTACATGAGACAGACACGCACAAGAAAAATGGCTAAGAGAGAAGCCGTGGCACATGACAAAGGTTATGAGGTGGATTCGAATATGTGGTGTAGAGTCACAAATCCACACTGTGTCCATTAGTCTCCTGAGCTACCAGGACACCCTTGGTAAGGATTAACTTAGAGGTCATCAGGCACTTTGAAATTCACTCGATGTGCCGCCTGTACAAAACACAAATGTATTTCTCTGGAGTGTGTTCCAGTTGAAATCCATTTTCATCTCTACTTGTGTGAGGTCTGTTTATAAAGATATAACCTACAATAGCTTCTATATGCTGTCATTGCCAATTTCATCTCTGCGTGCTGTGGGACAAACTATCGATGAGCTGTTGCAGGCTGTTAAATTAAACTGAACCCCATCCACAAGAGAGGGATTGCTCCTCCAACGCGAAATGACACATCCCAGGACTAGTTCAATAAGTCACATCTTTGAATTAAACCACCACAGGGCGCAATTTCAAAATGCAATCCTAAACTTGTATGTGAAAGTTCAAGGCTGGGAATTGGTAATACAAAGAGTGGATATTGTGATAACAGAGCAGGTAATAGCACTTTATTGATTCAAGGGGTTTCCCATTGTAGGAAATCCTTTCACTGTGAACACTAAACACTGAAATGAATAATATGGGGTTAAATGGGAAAAACAACACAAGCGACATACAGTAGATGGTAAGAGAATATATTACCAAGAGTTATAAAAAATAGTTAATAGTTAATGTAGGTAATAAGGTGAAACATTCCCATGACAATATTATTATTTATTATTATTGGCAGTATATAAAGGCACTGGATGACGTAAGCCCCATTCCACTCAAAATTGTGTTTTGCTTATTGTTTCCTCCCCCACTACTGTACATAGGGTTGGCAGATACAACAATAATCATCTCAATATAATTTTTCTTTTCTTTCTTTCTTTCTTTCTTTTAAGAGGGGGGCACTAATGCACCTTTAACACTAGCTGCCACACACTATTATACAGAAGAAGACAACACCTTATGTACGGCTTACGGTATGCACCAAGCAAACAGAATTGCAACAAAATAAGTGATATAGTTTTACATGTCAACCTAACAGTTTATCTTCAAATATTCAGTAAAAACTAAACAAAAATGATCTCTCATTTCTTTAGTTTGTAAACAACAACAGTAACTCAGAGTCAGATTCAGATTCTGTATACGATATTAGTGGTTCATACATATATAAATCAATGGGCGATTGATGATTGAGTTTTTTTCCACCTGGACCTTTATGCTCTGCCATTTTTCCTTTAATCATCATGCTGTAACCTGTGACAGGCTATTATGCTATCGCACAGTCACATACATGTATTTTTTTTTAATCAAGTGTCACGTAGGTTTACATTACCAAGGGTTTATGACAAAATGACTTGATGACACCGACTCCCGAGAGGAAGAGACGCTGTGCTGCTGCCAGAGGAGCCGCTGAATGAGTTCCTTCTGAGATGTAAGTTGCTAAAAGAGTCTGTTCATAAAACATTCAAGACGCTACTGAAGCTGCTCCTCTTTTTGGAACCATCGCGGAGTCTGTAATAATTTCGCTTTCGGCCATGGTTGTTGTTGCCGTGGGTAACAGTATGACGTCAATATGTCAACAAGGTGAAATATCGTGAGTATCACAATATGAATTTTTCAAATGATAATAAAAAATGTACAGGTTTATCGTGAACAAGATGATATGACACACACCTACCCGAGTTCCATCAGATTTACATCGACAGTGGTGGTTGATTCCACGCTACATCATGTATGAGTCTAGCAGGAGACATATCAAACTGTGTGTTTAAAACTTGCAGAAAAAAACACTGATCACGATTGGGATTTTTTTTCTGTTTGTTTAGATGGGTAAGACACTTACAAAATGTAAACTGTTTGTTCTGAGGCTTTGACATGCCGCTGAACAGAATTGAGATTTCTCTATTTATTGTTTTATTATTGACATTATTTTGATTATAACTGTGTTAAATGTAGCTCAGATTTGTGAAATGTTTCACTGTTTGGAAAGTGATGGTCAAAGTTCTGACAATAAAAAAATAGTTCAAACTACAATTAATCCTGAAGCAAAATTCAACCTTAAAATTGAAAGAAATAATGATTTTAAAATTCTCATGATAACTATTGGTATAGACTGATAAGAAATGTTATATCATGATAACGTTTTTGCCCATATCGGCCAGCTCTAACTATAAGTGTATTTTTTTAGTTTAAGCTGGTTATCCACTAAGACTCAGTCAAATATAAGATGGGAAGATAAGCAGGTGTGTTAACAATGTTTTGCTCCCAGAGATATTTTGGCACAGGGTGAGACTTACAAATAGAGATCTTCTCTGATTGTTGGCACCACCACAGTGGTTATGTTTCAATTACCATGTTCATCGCTCTAAAATTCCAGCTGTTCAGAGGATTACACACACACACATGCACACACACCAAGCACTGAATTAACTCCTTTACTCCTATTGTTTTTAATGGCATTCCCATTATTGTTGATATTTTGCGGCTGCCTAACACCCCGCTGCTTTCACATGTTTGACAGAAACATATATATGTACATATAATGACATAGCTATTCTTATACACATACACACTAACAGCTCAATGTCAAACTTAGGAACATGCTGGGAGAAAATGCACAACGCAGACATGTTGTAGCAAGAAAACCGCATGGAATAAACAGCAAGGAACCCGCGAGTCCTGTCACAAGCAGTCACAATACAGAGCTGAGTGAGGGAGACAGAGACAGAGAGAGCTTGGGCGGGGGAGGGGGGGAGGCTCTCGTCTCTAACCTGCCCAGTGGCAGTAGCTGAACTGTCATCGCCTGGCCCTGTCATTTAGAAACTTTGCTGTTTAGAGGTGACAGCCGCCCACGGACACACACTGTACACACTCCATAGCTCTACACACACACACGCACACACACACACACGGTGAGGATGAGGAAAGGTTTGGGATGGTGAGTGGGCACTGTTTGACACTTCCATGTTTGACACCTCCATATCCCTCTGCATGTCGTGGCCTCCGCAGGCTTTTCTCGCTGTGTTGATGTGTCCCTCGCCCATTTTAGAGGACGACGGATCTATATGAGTGTGTGTATGTGTCGGATGACAGAGCTGTTGGTGTGTGTGTTAGCCAGAAAAATGTGTGCACTTTGCAATTCAGCTACTTCATTTATTGACTAGTTATTGCAAAGAAGTTTGGCCTTGAGTGTTTACTATGAATAATAAACGTAAATGTCAACACAGTTTATCCATCCAAACTGATTTTGCAGAGTGTAACTCTCTCTAATAATGTAAAACACTGCTGCATTTGTTGCAAGTGCTTCCAGAGCCATAGGAGATGTCTATTGGACATTGCAGTAACCATTATGTGAATATTTGTGTGCCACTTAACTACCTAATTACAGGTGTCCTGGGGTGCGTGCATGTGTGTGTGAGGAGGAGTGTGTGTTTGGGGCGTATTGAAGGAGACAGACGAGGAGGAAGGGGTGATGAGGAGAACAGCAGGGTTTCTCATCAGCAAGCTGTAAATGGTCCCACCACCACCAACCCCCTCCGGCCCCCACCCAACCAACACACCCACCCACACACACACACACACACACACACACACACACACACACGCTCACACACAGACCCACATTTATTCGTACTGTGGTAATTGCCGCGCCGGCTCATTTGAGCTTGTCATTTCTCCCGATAAGACTGCAGTATTAAAAATGACAAAAGATTGATACACACTCTCTTTCACACACATACACACCCGTCGCACACCGCATCTCCCAGCGTCCACAAGGCAGGCGGGGGCGGGGCTGTTATTGCAGATTCTACAGGCGAGATAGAAGGGAAATGTGATTTCACACTTTTTGTTTGCCGGAGCTGGAACAACGAGATGTTGCGTAAAACAAAAGAAAAAAAAAAGTTTTGGCTGAGAGATGTTTGGGTGCAAACAATGCTGCGAAACTGAAAAAAATAATTATTGCCTTACTTGGAGGAGAGAGAAATGTGAAAAAAGTCCAGTCTGCCTAACAGCCTAACATACTGTAATAACTGACTGTCTGTCTGTCTGTCTGTCTGTCTGCTATCTATCTATCTATTCATTCTTGTTACACATTCAGCCTTAATGGTCTACAACAACTAGTTACAAAAAGGTTTATTGGCAAACATCAACAACAACAAAATCAGCCAAACACTTTCGGAATAACAGCAGCAGGCGTCATAATGTCACAGCTCATCCATAACCAGGCATATCATCATCACCAATGTGCTGAGAAAATGGGAGCAAATAGTCATTTTTACATTGAACATCAACAAAGGGGGGATGAGAGAGACGCCAGAGTTAATTGGGAGCGGTGTATGGACAGAATAGTAATACGGCGTTAGGCGGGGAGAGCGGAGGAATGAGCTGATGCCTGGTCTCCAAATGGAAGGAAGCAGCGCGTTCACAGTTCATTACCACTTCCCTTCTCTCGCTAATCAAAACGCAAAGCACTACAACGTGTCAACAAGGATGTGTTTTCATTTTTACTGAGAATATATACGTGTGTGTGTTTGTCTATGTGTCAGTGTGTGAAGGAAGGCGTGGGTATGACCATGTTATATTAGTATATGTAGGTGTGGAACTGTGTGTGAGGGTGCAGACAGTATGTGGTTTGGAGTTTCTGTCTATTTGCATTAATATGTGCAGCAGTTTATGGCTATGTGTTTGTGCATATAACTGCGAAAACATATCCATCCTGTCACGTCATTCACACTACTGAATGACACTTAACTAAAAACTGAAAATTGGCCTGTCAAGCACATAGCTTTGATGCAGGTTGATTAATTAAATAAAACATTAAAATGTGAAAAGAGCATTTGATCTTTACAGAAAACAAGATGATAAGACTTTCAGTAAAACTGTAGAAAATACTTTTGTGTGAATTTTGTGCAGTTTCCTTTTTCCAACATCATTCTTTAGGAGAAGTTATGTATCTGGACCCTATGACACAATCAGCCTCCACGCACACTTCACACTTCAGACTGGCAGTAGGAAGAGCCCAGGCAGGCCACAACTCATTTATGCCTTTCTGTGGGCTAACTCTGCTTATTAGCTGGAATCAAATGATCCAACACGTCTTGTGCCATAGGCAGGCCCGGCACAGAGAAGCTCAGTGTGTGTGTGACATGAAAGAGAGAGAGAAAAGGAGAAAGGGAAAGCGGATGAGAGAGAAACAGAACTGCAAAATTCCATTAGAGGAATCTAAAGGCATCACGCATAATGGATGGGCCATGATCCATGCCTGAGAAACTGTAAGGCTCAAAATTAAAAGTATTTTTCAACTCAGATTGTGCCCTCAGAGGATCTTCATATGGCCCATGTGAGATGACAGCCATTTCCTTTTACGATGGCGGCTGATTAATTCTGACTGACCCTGTGACTTGTATTACTTGTATAGTGGTATAGACTCATTCTCTAAAGGCCTACTTATAGGTTAATAAGACACAGCATAATGTGCTGTTTGTGAAATCAAAGCCAATGATTTGAAGGGCATTATACTGCAATGTCTGTCCAAATAAAATGTAACGCTTAACCCCACACACAGGCCTGTAATTTCAACAGAAATGTCAGCCTCATGATAGCGCTACGGGAAAAGTCAGGCGATCATCAAAGTCGGTATGATACATCATCTGAGAACGATGACTTGGGTGCAGCAGCAACAAGTTGTGAACACTAACATATCATCACACTATATCAAAGTTGATATGGTGAACTTGTTAGCAAACAAGTTGCTTATTTACACATCCAGCTGTTTACAGAACAATACTATTATTCATTTTGAGTCGTGTGTCTGGCCACCTGGTGAACATAAGTCCAATATTCACTTTCTTTTAGCTCTGTTTTTGGTCTCCACCATCTCCTGAGGGAAAAATCTGTCTATTTGCTGCTAAATGCTCCACTATGTTCACCAGCTACATAAACATACTTTCATATACTTATTTTGTGACTTAACAATACAGTATTACAGTTAGACATTCCAGTCTGGTGTTTGTGTGACTGTGCCTGTCACGACAGGGGTCAGACTCCTGCACCTGGAACCAAAGGCACCTTCAGATATGTTCCTTGTCATTTGTGCCTTTTGTTTCCACATTCTACTACGTCAGCTACTATGGCGAGGCAGCTAATTTGCCCTCCAAGGTTGTTATTCCAGCTCTCCTCCTCTCCTTTCCCCCCTCTCTCTGGCAGTTCGGGCAGTATCCTCGGTGAGAGCTGGCCCTCATTACTCTCTGCTGAGTCTTTTGGCCTTAAGGCTGCAGTCTCTTGTCCTCCATTCCCCAGTCCCTGTCTCCCTGTCATGCTGTGGGCTCCAGCCTTATCTCTCTGGTCCACAAAGCTCCTGTGGATGTGTGCAGCTATCCACTCGCAGCACATTGTTCCCAATCATCTCCTTCCCATGTTGGTGAAGGCAGAACATTGTGCCAACTTGCCCCAACAATTAGGACAGAAAGACAGTATGTGGTACAAAGCCGCTGGGACTGTGAGAGGTTAGGGCAAACAGCAGTTCTATACATACCGCAGCTAATGGTGTTATTTTTATTTTACTTCTTTGCTTGAATAAGTCTGCTTCATTTGGTTAAGACGTAAAATATAAACTGATTATAACTATGAAATACAAGACTTAAATGTCAATATTCTGAGTACTCTTTTTCAAGACATTCATTCTTTCTCTGTATGAAGTGATGAGCAGATGCGTAGATGCACAGTTGATTACAGCAGACTAAATGTTGGGAATTCTGCTGAATGAAGTGAAGTATGACACATTCAAGGCACTACAGATAGCAGCTGAATGCGATATATTTTCAGATAATGAAAAATGTTATGAAACGCACAAGTACAAAGACATGCCTTAGTGCTCGAGGTTGTATAGAAATAAATGGGAAACTGAGAGAAAATCCATTTCTCGCTGCATATGAAGACTGAACATCATTGTAACGGCAGTAAAAAGCTTGCAGCTAAGTCATATTTGTGATAAACACAGTGTCACAAATTTAATATGGACACATACAGTAAATAGACAAATAAATTCTGTCACAAGTTAATCTGCATTTTGCTAGGTCATTTCCGATTTGGCATTCAGCCCCCTCGATCCAATTTAAAGAGAATGTCTAGTGTCAGAGAGAAGGGGAATTTATTCCGAGCCAATAAAAAACAGGCTCTTGGCGAAAATCACCATCGGCAAGTCATTAAAAGTGGGAGAGGAGCTGGGTGTGTGGAAATGGCTCATCGGCTCCCCGGGTGCTACTCACAACAAGAGACCTGGACACGTAGACCAAGGCCCTGATGAATTGAGCCATAAAGGTGATTGGCTCAAATGAAAGTCTGCGCCTCTGAGGCAAAAACACATCCGTTTGATTTGAATACATCACCGTGGCAAAAGGACGGCATGCTCAACCTGGAAGAAAATGATACATGGGCATAAACAAGAGATTTGCACAGTGGCTCAGCATGAATTCCGACATCAAACCTGGCTGGCAAGTGAGACAAACCAAGCCTGTGGGATACATAAGCCTTCATTACCGCGCTGCTACTGGTTGTCAGGTTACGAATGCAAGGCCTCGGGTGCAATGTGTGATTTTGGAGCAGCGGCTGCCTGCTAATTACCAACCTAGGCAACACGCAGCCATTAAAAACGCAACCCCGAGTGTCTGCTGAGCTAATTTGTCTAATTACATCTTTGTAACTTATGAAAAGACCTAACATTACCCTGAAGGCTTGCTTTCGGAGTGGGAGCTGCGTAGATGGTAAATGAAAACTTTGCTGTCTTACTACAGCCATACAAGTGCCTCGATAGCTGCAAGGCACTGGGAGTACAGCAACGATTGTGAGGGGGAGGTGGCGGAACCCCTGTTGGGTGATGCTGTAACTATTTCTATATCCTAGAGAGTCCTCTCCCATGGGACACCCACCCACATCCTGCCGACAAGCCTCTTGTTTATTTTTCTCATCATTAATGTGGCATTTTTTTCAGAATTTATCAGCAAAACCAATATTTGGTGCCAGTTATGAGATGCATAGGCATCCAGTCAGTGTAATAGATTGTGACTGAGCCGTCACAGCGATGAGGGCCTATGGCAGCTCTGCTAACAAGCATCTCTAATGGGAGGAGGAAAGGGGAGTTGGGCGGACCCTTTGTGACATGTGTCAATTTACTGAAATTTGAAAGCTCAAAACAAAATACAAAAAAAATTCAATTATTTTGATTGTGAAATATGAATATGTTTCTGAGTTGAGTGCTGTGTTTGGGAACAATTTTCATTCAAAGCATCTGGGTTGCCACTTGCATCTCACAGATGTTGTCGAGCAAGTCAAATCACTGTGTTTTTTTAGTTAATAACTTAGACACTCCATCATATCACCTCAGCTTGAATGACAGCAACGAAATGGAGCACATTAAATCAGAGATGATCAGAGATAAAGAGAATAATCACGGCAGACTAAGTCAGAAAAAGAACAAACAGGATGATGCCATCTTCCTTCCCTCTTCCTCCTCTCAACAACAAGAACGACTGGTTGACTGTGATAGCATCTGTGAGTTTCGGCATAGCAGCTCCCAGGAGCCAGGCAACTTAAGCTATTTTGAGTCTAGATCTCCTGCCTACGTGAGGCCTGGCTCATCTTTCAACTCCTGGAGCATCCCCTCCTCACCAAAGTCCCTCACAGCTATCCTTAAGGCTCATTTATGCTCCCTTTATGTATGACCAGGGGGACCAGTGCCCGGGGACACAACTGTCACAATGTATCCTGATACAATGGTTTGTATGATATCATACGAAAATGTACACACGACAATTCGTATGTTAGCCCACTAATTAGCCGCTCACTAACGACAGAGTAAGGGTGGTTAGGGTTAGGAAAAAAACATGGTGAAGTCATACCTTAAAATGAGTCAAAATTCCCATGGTTCCAAACACTGGTCCCCTGGGGAAAGTCCCGTGGGAAAGGTCATGTGATGGAAGCCTTTCAAAATTCGTGGGTTATGATTGAATCACTGGCTCATCATTGCATGGAATATGTACAAATTAGGTGCATTACTTTTTGTAGGGAAATGTAAAAACATTGCATGAGTAAAGTCTCAGTGTCAAGATGGCATATGTGATGGTTTCATTTATTAACCATGGAAGAAAACACAATTTATATATATTAGTTTACGTGTGTTTGCCTCACAAAGGCTTAAAATGGTTAATCGTCAGACAAGATTCATAAAGTGTTGACCTGGTTTGCTCTAAATGAATCTGAAAGGGAAAAAGTCCTAATCATACCTGAAGAATCTCTGTCTCAAATTTGCAATCAGAAGATAAAGCAATGCCAGTGTGGTTTGTAATGCGTCAGTCTTGACTCAACCCAGTCATTTGTGGAGAGCGTGGTGCACTCGGGGCCAGCCAGAGATGTGTCAGCTGAAACCTAGACACAACCTCAGAGACCTGATGGGGCCCGCTATCTCTGCTCGTTTTTACTCGCCTTGCCTCAACTCTTTCGCACTGCCTCTCTTGCTCTCTTTTTTTCTAATCAGGTGAGATTTTATCAGCCCCCCTCTGTCAGTAACCGCTATCGGTTGTGAAATTTCAGAAGGCAAAGCGTGTGGGAACCACAGTATCAGTTGTGCTCATCTCGCCCAGCACCTTTACAGACGCGCGGGCGGTTTCTGAAAAGGCGAGAAAAGCTTCACAAAGAGCATATCGGAGGCCGGTTTTTAACACAAACTGACAGTGGAAATATTTCATACAATGTTCAGCCTCTTCTCTGCGCTTCCTCCCTATTCTGTGCTTGTTTTCTTTGTGCAAAAACCTCTGCCAGACTCTATTGGCTCATTGCAAGATCGATTTACAACATCGAGAATAACATTTGGGCAGAGGCCTCCATTTGCATGAATCTGCAGAGCAGATATGGAGAAGAGATGCAAGATGCGATAGTCTGCTGGCTTAGAAATCTCTATCAATCAGACCATTCTTAGCCATGAATACAAACACCTGAGGGACAAAAAATGGAGCTGAATGACGGCCTCTCCCTGTGGGCACACATTATGTGCACTACAGTACCATTCAGTGCAAGTATATTCTTCTGCAAGCTAAACTGATGCTCTACATTCAATATCACCATCAAAGTTAATTCTTTGCTCTTACAATTGAGCCGGCTTATTGAATTTCAGGGTTCCGATAAATACAGCACGAGCTCCCAGCACTGATGCACGCTAAAGTAATCCCCTGGGTGCTACTGAGATACACTCTCTTAGTGAGCAGAAAAGTAATCCAGCTGAGAAGTGGGGTTGTGATCAAAACCGTTGAATCTCAGCATGAGCTGGTAAAATGTGGGTGGGGAAAGGAACAAGTGAAACTTATTCACTTGTTCAGCTGCTCTAACTTGGTGCCACATATCCCTATAGCTTTAATTGTGAAGGCTGGCTGACTGATTCAAAGCCCTGGAACAGTAACAATGTTTGATTTCCTCATTCACAGAATCTTTTTAAAGGTAAGGGATCGTTTGGACTTAGACTTTCAAGTACTAATTTCTAATAGGTGATCTGTTCTTGTCCTCCTGATCCCTAGAGGTGCTGCCATCTCTTTTCTTTCCTCCTTCCAAATGCATTAGCATAGCTAGCAGTGCGGGGGCGTCTGTGGCTCCATCAGTAATGTCATGGGCACTTTAACATGATGAAGCACGCCGCGGCCCCGCTGGCATGAATAATTCACATTACCACGCGCCCAGAGAGAGACAGAGAGAGAGAGGGATTGACTTTGCAACAATGAATTGTGGGAACAAATGTGTGATTTTGAAGGCGCACGGGCCTCTGTTTTGGGTGAGCGAGCAATTTTAATTCAATTTGATATTTCTCTTTTAAAGTGAGGCGAGACCTTGAGCTGGGCCGGGGAAAATGAATAAGGGGGGATCAGAAGAGGGAGCCGTGGCTATGGGGTGGGAGGGGAGAGGGGTGGAGGTCCTCCTCACCATCCATCACAGTGGCACTTCAATGATTGTCAAATAAGTAGCCCTGTCCAAACCCATCTTTTATCATTATGTATGAATGAATCTATCTGGGGATCACATCATCCAGCACATGGGAGGGCTCCATCTCATATACATGATAGGGAGACGATATGGAAATGGGATACATGATAGCAGAATGGCTTGGATGGGGAGATGGATTCACATCACTGGTTGGGAGAATGGACCACTATTTGATCTGAGCGTTTTGTCTATCCTGTCAGTCTTGGAAATAGAGAATGTACAAGCTACTGCTCCCATTACAATAGATGCAGTCTCTCTGAACTAAATGCAACACATAATTTTTTGTCTACTAATACCTGCAGAATAGCTCCTCAAGTGGCACCGACAAATCTCTCTCTTTGCAAAACATGTTCCATTAAAAGTCTTGGAAATACTTAACATAATATTTTCCATGCTTCGGATGCTTTGAGGTTTAGGCAGTTTAACACAGAGTACCTCTAGGCCCTTGGCTCCAAAGCTGACGTGAGAACTTTAATGTAAATAATTCAGCAAAAGGTGGGTGAGAACTTGTGGCACTGGATTAAGGAGGCTGTGCTTGCAAAAGCTGCTCTCAATCCATTTCCAAATTGTCACGGGGCCTTCTAAGAGGCAAAACAAACCCACCTTAATCTCCGCTAATCATACTTAAGCATGAATGTTTCATGTGGAAATGCCTGGTTACAATTTGGAGGCTTTTTTCCCTCATTCCTGGGGTAACCCTGTTACAATCCAGAAATCCTTTTGGCCACAACAAAGACGAAATGCAATGCAGAGACATCAGATGCAGTACAGTGCACACAGCATGTAAGTAGGAGGAAGCAAAATCCCACATTACAGACACCATGTTTGTTGACTACATGAAACACTGCAGATAATGAATTCAGGCTGCCAAATTTCAAGATGTGCCAAAAGATAAAGCTGTTATAAACAGGGGGAAAAAAACAACAACGATAACATCAGTGATTGGTTGTGATTAACATCAGCCTTCTTACTTGTGTCTCAGAAATTCAAATTACAAGCTTGATGTAGGCAATGCCAGGGACCAACCTAATATTATTATTATTCGAGACGGAGCATAACCCAACGGCGGGATGATTACATTTGACTTGCAATGATTTTCCCCCCTGCATGAGAAAACAACAGCTTGGAAAAACTAATAGACGTATTCCCCAAAGTAGCTTTGTTGCTCCTGCCTTGCTTTAAATAAATCTCATCACCGCAGTGAAAAATGTTTTGATTTCTCCTGCATTTAGAAAGTGGAGATAAAAGTCCAACCCATCTGTCCCTCAACTTTGCGGGGTGCAGTGCAGCGGAGGAAAGGATTTATCACACACAGCACGGTAAAGTGCATCTGCATCCGCCACGCTGCTCCCACTCGCATCATTATCCTCATCGCCTATCACTTCCCCAGCTGAGCCCCCTTTTGGAAACAGGGGCTGACACATCGGCGGCGGGTAAACACCTTTAAAAGGATCTGACGCCCCGTAATGGAAGAAAAAACACTTCCGTATTGTTGGGGACCCCTGGCGCTGTGCTGGGCTTATGGAGGAGTAAGCCATTGTCTGGTGTCACCTAATTGGATCAAGTTTGTGTGGGGAACAGATGTGTATGGCTGCCTGAGGTAAACACTGGACTAGAAGATGCCAGGGCTGAAATTGCTTTGAAAATCGTTTCTGCCTCCGTAGAACAAGTCAGAATAGCAGAGAAAAATACAGTATAAAAGAACATTTGTGGTGCAGTCTGAAAAGTAATAAACACTTTCCCTTTGGTGTGGATTCAAAAAGGTCCCAATTTTCTTTTGTTCATCCAAGGGCCCAGCCACACATCTGTGTGAAAGGAAATGTGTGGTGCACAGAGATTCAGAAGCAGGCTGAGGCAGTTAGTACAGCAGTGCTCGTAGTCATGATCCTTGGCAAAGGACAAATTATACCTTGGAAACTAAGTATTGCTGATCTAATTAAGAGCTGGCAAAAGGTGTGATCAGGGTCTGACAGATTTCAGCCCTGAGTCTGTTCTGCTTGCAGTGAGCTGCCGCAAAAGTAGGAAACATCGGCATAAACAAAGAGAGATGAAGAGAGACACAGAGAGACAAGGAAGCACTATTTCCAATCAAGCATCTGCCTCCCCTCCGAAACAGCTCGATTTAACCTTGAAGAGTAATGAGATCTGACTTGCTTAAATGTTAGCATTCTTAAATCATCAGGAAGTGCCTCCAAGGAGCCGATAATCACTGTGCCAAATTGCTGCGCTCGCTAATTTCATTTCTCCCTAGCATTTGCTTGCAGTTAGTGTCGATTATTCAAGAACAGGCATTTAATGCTGCCAGGTCCCAGGGGTGTTACATTAAAATGTAATAACTTGCAACATAAATGAAAACAAAAACCATTACTTTCTTCCCCCCACAACTTTCTTCCCTCCTCTCTTTTCCTCCGCCACCTCTCTCCCTTCCTCCCTCCTCAATCTCTCTCCACTCCCTCCCTCCATGGTGGGAGTTCGAATCTAATTCTCAGCCCATCTGGCAGGCGTAATGAAGGCGGGCCGGGCTTGTGGTGCCCTGCTGCCATGGCTCGGTGGAGCAGGAGGCTAGCTGGCAGATTGGGCCGGGATGAGTGGAGGGGAGTCGGGGAACCTGCTGAGTGAGTAAGCCAGCCCAGTTAATCTCCCATGTGCCCCGGTGTGATCAGGGCCAAGGCCAACCACACGCTGAGGGCACAGTGGATGGGGTCTGGAGCGTGGATGGTCGTGGGCAGACGACTGGTGGGTGAGTCTGGCATTCATTAACATTTCCTGGCATTTAGCTGGCTCTTCTATCCAGCGCGACTATCAATGAGTGAAACAGTAAAATAACCTTCATTTTGAAAACATTAACAATCAACCATCAGTGAGAGGGTCACAGCTAAGACAGGACATGTACCACATAACTCCAGTTGGGCCTTGTATTGTAACTTCATGCAGCAGCCTTGAGAGACATACAAGACTGAATCACACAAAGCAACTGCATGTGGATGTGACACTGGAGACACTGAATTTATATACATATATATGCCTTATTAACACTTTGATCCACTGTTTCTGTCAGATTCCTGCAATGCTACAGAGAATGCAAATGATATATTCATCAATAGAGTACAGGTCTGACTTTGTCAAACATATGTCAGAGGTTACAGATAGTCAAACAGGTAGATTCAACCCCAACAGGTGCAGCCTCAAAGGAAACAAAAGACAAATAGTGTCTTAGCACCATCTGGCACAGGCAGAAGTGCATAAGGATTTACATATGGTCAAACATGGCAAATAACAACTGTGGGGTAAGTCTGCACAGCACATTTAAAGGCATACTGGATTAAAATAAACATGTGCATCTTTATGTCATAACACTTGCTGTAATTTACTTTGCGGTAAATGGAATTCGCAGTAGCAAAAAATATATTGTGATACACTGTCACTGATTCTCTGCTCAACCCTCTTGCTGCGAGCCACGAACAGCCACTAAGAGAGCGCCACTGCTAGACACTGGAAACCCCATGCAATTATGATTAAGCTCCTTTATCTAAACACAAACTCCTCTCCAATCGCTGCGATCTGCCTGCCGTGTGTGAGGGCACGTAGGGGGGAAGTGGTAAAGCAGCCAAAACCCTGGTGAGAGACCTGCAGTTGCAAGCACCCGCCTGGGTGTGTGCATCCCTGTGTTTGTGTGTACAGGTGTTTACCAATATGCTTTACAAGCCAAGCTGCTATGACCTTTAGAAGCCTTTTTTTTCCTTTGCAACCCACTCAGCACCCAAATGCTAGCTGAGCACATTACAGGAAACCTGTACTAGCTTGGTGCCTACGTTGCCCATGAAGGCAAAACCACAGCATAGGCAGGGCAACAAAGAGGCACGGCAGCCCAAACTGACATCTTTCAGTGTCAAGGAGGCGTGAGCAAGCGAAAGAGACAACAAAAATCACATCGGCGGACAGAAAAAAACTCGTCTACAACAACATCGCACGAAGCTAGGCTGACAAAAACAGCAGGTTTCCCTAAGCTGTGCTCTGGCCTCTGGAGAAACCACAACACTGTCATTAACAGTTACTCTCCTCATAAACACACCAGCATCAGCTGGAGGTATAATTGCCCCTGCTTCTCCTGTAATCTTATACCTTACCTGCTGTTACTGTCAGACACCTTCTCCACTGAGAGAGACAGAGAGACAGCGAGAGAGAGGCATGGGAGGGAGGAGGAGGAGGGGTTGTGGTGCATATGTGTGTGTGGTGAAGTTGGAGGCAGGGTAGGTGTTGCTTGTGTACTGTCAGATACAAGGTAAGGAAAGTAAAAAGAGTGTAAGGTGTAGAGAGAAAGGGAAAGGAGAAAACACATGCCAGAAAATCAAATGAGTGTATGTTGCTCACTGAAATCCCAGGAGCAAGGCTCAGGGGCTCCGATGGAGGGAAATCGTGTTCTTTTCGTTGAGTGATTAGAAGACGAGTGGCAGAACATGACCTACTTAGTATAACTTTTTTGTACAGGTTTTGGAAAAAGGTACTCATGCGGGTAGAGCGAGAGAGGTGGGTGGGGAGCTTTAACCCTAATAGATTCATAGAAACATTAAAGATAGCAGGAATAATTGCCAGAGGGTGTTTGTGAATATGGAAGGAAGTCTCTTCATCTCATGACCTCTCAAACTCAAACAAGGGCTTGCAGTCATCCTCTATGCTCGGGCTTTGCAGCCAAAAAGCACAGATGGATGCGTTTGATCCTACGGATATGCAAGGTTAAAATGCAAAACAAACTATGAATTAAACATCATCTGACAAAGGCTACAAGAAGAGGTTTTAGTACCTTTAAAATTAGCCCAGAAAATGTGGTGGGAGGTGTGAATGTTGAGAGCCGGAAAAGAGAAGAGGAAAAAACGAATGAGACACCTGCTTTCTCCAAATCTGTGACTGAAAATGGCAAAGTATCTCTGCCCTATTAGAATCCAATACTGGAAATCCACTGAGGCCATGAAAAAGGAACACTTTAGCTTTGCTGTAGAAATGGGCCTGCCTCTGGCTCTTCTTAATTTCAGGCTTTGTTTGTGCAGCGTCGGGGAGCTCTTGTGGGTTTGCGGGAGACCCGCAGGCCTTTTGTCTCATCAGTAGAGGTGGTTTCTGCTTGGCGCCTGAAGCATTCTGTTGGCATACGCCTTTTGTTCTACCTCTCCATTCGAGATTTGGTCACAGGTCGCGGATTACAGGCAACACAGCCATCACAGGTACGCTGCTGTTTGTTTCCCCCTACAACAACTGTTAGCACTCAGGAGAGAGGTGGGCACTGAATCTCCATATCAGTAAAAGTAAGAGAGGTGTGTTATGAAGAAGAAAGACTGAAGAACAACCAAGACGTGTGTTGGGAAATGAAAAGTCTTGGTCTCTTTTTTTCATTAGGTTCTGCCCAAACTAAAATGGCTTCCTCTGGATTCCTTAGGGGACACTGGCAATGCTGCAATGCCTGCTTCTTTAAATGACACAGACTAATATTACACTTGTGGCGCTGAATTAATAAGCTGCAGCATGATAAATCTCTATGATTTATTATGTTCCCTCCAGTGTATAATCAAGTTGAATGAGAGAGGGAGAGAGAGTCAGACAGAGGGAGATTGGAAGAGACAGAGACATAGCTGGGTCTGAATTGAGACACAATAGACGAGGCCCATCCTCTGCACAGCTGAATGGACAGGCTTACATACAGCAGCTTTGAATGAGGAGTGTGAAACAGTCAGCCACGAAATCAGTGGGTGTTGTGTTTAGCAGAAGGAAGGCGATTAAAATACCAAAAAGTTCAATGTGCAGCGCGCCGTGAAATATGACATATGGAACTGCCAAAACAGAACCAGCAGACGTTCTTTCCCCCAAAACGGTCTATTTCTTTTGGAAGCATGAATTCCCCATAAGGGTGGTTTATGAGAATATCACACCTCTATGGAAGTCTCATCCCACAATCCACAGGAGGCTTTCTCTCCCTCCTGCCTGTTTCTGGTGGGCTGCCATCATATTCATTCCCCGTTCCCAGATAGATGCTTGTAATTGGAGCTCTAATTTATGATCGGGCCTTGGTGCAGGATAATGATATGGAGCATTGTAATTTGCTGATGCAAATTGTACGTTATAATGGGGAGTCATAAAAGCCCCGGCAACATCTCGGAGACTTGCCAAACACCCTGAGCGTTCATTACAGCCCTCATTAAAACATCCACGTCGGCATTGGGAGCTCTTACAAATGGAAGGAGCATGTAATTGCTGCTTGATTGTGGTATATGTAACATATGATAAAGTGGAATTACCACTTTATTTGTCTACAGTGTCCGTGAAACTTAATGGGGAGAAAGCCTGCAGTAAACAAATCCTCAGAGCATTGTTTGATTGTTACATTATAGGGCTATTTGTTTAAAGTGGGGCAAATGTGAGTTAGGGGACAGTGCATCCAGGACAAACTAAGAGTGATGATAATCAAGGCTGGGCTTAGGGGGATAAAACTAATGCTTTTACCCATGAGAGCCTGTGTTTCATTTGGACTAACTCCAACATGGGTGATAGCATAGAGCTTTGTCTGGGAATACATTAACTGGATTTAACATGAGAAAAGATCAGTATTATTCTTTTTCATTACCAGGGACCAAAGTCATCACCATACATTTGCTTTAAGGGAGGTGGATCTAGATTGAAAAAGGTTAGAATGAACCATTGAAGTCACCTCTGGTGAAAAAATATTTTGTACTAATGTCAATTTGGGCCTTTTGGGTATAGCTTCTAGCCATTTCCAATCGTTGATCTCAATTCAGTCCTAACGAACAGGGTATGTGGGATGCGGTGAGGCTGAACGTCCCGGCTTTTAAGCAGCCTTAAGAGCAAAGCCAAGTGGCAAAAGCAATTAAGAGTTCATTTAGAACAAGTGAACTATGCTGGGGCTGGTTTTTCTGAGGCCCGGTCAACACTAATTCACAGTGTCGCCTTTTTATTCAAATGACCTCTCCCAGAGTCCCCTTTGTGTTGGTGCCATTCTAATGCATCTCCATTAGAACAAAACCTGAGCTGCATAGCTGAAAATGAAGTTTCTCTCCTCCACTCTGAATGATAGCAGGCCTCTACCACCAGAGCTGTGTGCTCAGCCACTGGAAAAGGATTTTCAACCGTGCCATTCAGCCGGGGCCCCAGAAGCCTGCAGCCTTTATCTGCAGAACTGTTGATTGATGTGTTGTGGGCCCTGCTGTGGTTAACAGCAATTTTTATCTGTTGCTAGCGGCAACAGCCCAGGTCCCTGGTGCGCAGTGAGCAGCAGGGCCCAGGATCTGAAGCCGGACCGCACACGGGGATAAACAAATAGGTTTTTCAAGGCGGACAGCCCTCATAGAGAGGCCCCTGACAGGCAGCGCCCCACCCCAAGGCCAGGACAATGTCAGGGCCCCAGCCCACTCCTGCTGGGCTCTTGGTTTCCTTCACTAATTTTCACCATGTGCAGAGCTGGTGGTATGGAGACACCTGCACACCCCACTGAAAAGTAAGCAGAGCGAGAGAGGCAGAGAGAGGCAGAGAGAGATACTTACAAAGAGGCAGTTAAGAGATTTCGTATACTGTGGAGGAAGCAGCCATGCCTTTCTGTTAAAGCTTTGTTTGCCAACAATGGTGTAGTGACCGAAAAAAACCTTTGCTACAAAAATCATTCTAAGTATACAATATAATTTACACTCAATTTCCTTTCAGTCGCCGTGTTTAGCATTTAATCCAGTGAATCTGTGTCGTTGTGTTTAATAAAGCGTGACGCTTTTAATGGCTTCTATTATAATTAAGTGACATAATCCTTGTATTCGATAAAGATCTTGTAAAAAGCCTCGTCACTCAGACAGGGAAGTGTATTTGCCACAATGCGGAGGTCGTGAATGCCAAATCAATTAAAACAAGGCTGTTTAAGAATGCACAAATGACTCTGAGACTGCTCTGTTTAGAGTGTAGACTCATTTAGCGTTAAATATGATTATGACAACCCAAGCAGGGGAAATGAAGAATGGGTGTGTCTGAGAGCTCCGAGCACTCTCGCTCAACCCAAACGCTCCGGCTAAGGTTTTACTCCCTGACATCGCAGAGATAAACCCTCCCAAAACAGACTAGTCAGATTATACTGTCACAGACAAAGCTCCATGCTTTTATTGTGCGTGAAAACATGAGCTGTAGCTTGGCCTTGGGTGGTTTTAAAAGATGGGGAGGGTGGGAGACTGGAGCTCAATCACTTCATCTGAAAGGAAAGGGAGGTGTGTTGTCTTTTTCGCTTAGCTAAAACGTCTCCTCCTCTATACAGTATATCCAGCCCAGGGGTAGCGACAGGATGGGCAGATAGTTGCAGTGTGATTCTTTGACATTTTTCCTGTCGCTTGCAGCCCATATCTCCCAGGCGCAGAGGGGGATGTTGAGTTCTTTATCAAGGAGCCCCTGAGAGAGGATGATAAATCGCCAGAGCCCCGGCCAATCTCCAGTGGAACAACAAGCAGGTAGCAGTGCAGGAAACAAGGCACAGATATTGTCTCCCAAACATAGCCAAGGCTATAATGAAGCCTGCAAAAAGCAGACAGGAGAGAGTCGGCCTGATAAACAATTCCATATCCAGTCTTCCACAGAGAGCGAGATAGCGAGTCTCAGTCCTGCTGCTACATATCGCTGCTGGACTCAACGGCCCAGAGATTAGCCCTCACCCCTGAATGGAGGATGAAGAGTGGGTGGAGGTGTGAGGGGATTGATTTTCACATCTTACAATGTCATCACCTGGATAAACACATCAGGTTTAGATGAATAAGTAATTTAAGGGAGTTTGTCATTACCCTAGACAAAGCTATAACATTTTAGGATATATTTTGTTTTCAGCCTACTTTTTATATTTGTTGTCATGTTTGTCCTGGAATATAAGCTCACCAAGGCAAGTGCCTGTCAATGTTTGTGTAACGCCAGTAAAGTTTACTCAATCAGATATCAGCAAGTCACTGCTAACCACCTCCGGTGAGATGTGGTTCATTATATATTTATTATGGAACTGTACATGACACCAGTTGTCTAATGGGTGACTTTATACACTTTTTGTCATTCCTCAAAGATTGCCTGTGTGTGAAGGTGTGTGTTCATGCCCATTGGCTACAAGGGGGCGTGGTTACAGGGGGATGCATGCACCAACATGGTCGCGGCTATTGTGAATTTGCGCTTGTTTATCGATTCTTTGGCCTTTTGCCTTTATATCAGTCAATAGAGAGCCACTAAACAATTTCACTAAATTGGTATTACTGTATATGTTATATATGGAGAATGTTAAAGGGCCAGTGTGTAATATTTGGCATGGTTTATTGTCAAATCTGAATCTGAATATTCTACCCATGAATATGTTTATATAAGTGTATAATCGCTATAAAATAAAATTTGTTTGGTTTTATATATATATATATATATATATATATGTAGCAAGGGCCTTGCTTTAGAGAGGTCGCCATCTTGCACCGCCATGTGTGTACGGCAGCCCGAGCGGACAATCCAGCCAGCCAGAGAACGTGTTTCACGTGTATAAATGAACCAACGAAGACAGCGGAAGGAAGGAAGATGGAGGAGGAAACAGCAGAGTGTTAGTAGTTCATCGATAGAGAGTAGTGAACAGTGTTTTTAGTTCTAAAGTTTGCGAATGGACCACACTTACCACGCAACAGGAGAGCATGAACCTGAACCGTCATCTGCGAGGAAAAGAAGATGCAACTTCGCTCCTTGTGATGCCCTCTCTGCTGCGCTTTTCCTCCTGATGATATATCTCCCCAACGATGGTAGCAGTAGCACCGAATCCCATTCTGTGCAGCAAAATGGGAGCGGAGGATTCAGCCTCTCTTCTTGCCCGCTCAGCATCCAACGCATGGAGTTCCTCATCTGTATGCTCCGGCTCTCATCTGTATGCTCCAGCTCTCATCTGTATGCTCCGGCTCAAACAGGTATGGCTCTGGATCTGTGTCCGCTACAAGAAACTCTTCAAAATCGCGTTCAAAGTCGTCCATTGCAGCTACTATAGTCCGGAGATATTGCTAGGATAAATAAACAGCTGAGTTTTGTTTACAGGCTACCCTGTCAGTCAGTGTGCAGGCTGGAGATTGGTGGAGCAGAGAGGGGAGGGCTGCCCTGCTTGGTACTGTAAGCGAGTACATGTGTATGAAGTGTGTGTGTTACGCTAGAAGAGTCAGAGTTTGGGACGGAGTCTTTTACCCCCTGGAGCGTTACTGGAGTTTTTGGAGTGCTCAAATAAACGGGCCTTTTTCCCGAACGCTACTCTGGTCTCCTGCTCGTGAGTGATTCATTACAATATCGTAACATGGTTTAGATTTCTAAATAAATATTCACCTCGTCGCTAGATAGACCTACTCCTGAAAAACTCGTGTCTGCGCAAGGCTTTTTGTCCCTACGAGGCCACCGTCATTTACCCGACGGGAGGGGTGAGCGAGAATTTGACCACTGATGTCACAGTTTTCAACGGTTTTCAACCCATTTTACACACTGGCCCTTTAAGACTTTCAATGTTATAACTCTTACTGTCAGTTTTGACGCAGCTGTGTTCAACTTTGCAAGATTAAAAACCACACCCACTATTCTTCAAGCACACTTGAAGATGCCTGTCAGACAAACTGCAATTGAAAAAAACAAAGAAACAAAAAATTCCATATTTTTCTGGAATCACGTATTGAAATTAGCCATGAGCAGCTCAATTTCAACAAATATCTGCACCAGCCTGCAGAAACTCGCATAACTTTCACCACAGTCCTTGTATTCCAGTAGATACAAATTGGAAGCACTATCGGTACTTGGAAATTGGGATCCAATTACCAACTTTTTGACTGTCACTTCTTGATGCAAGATTCATTAGCTCTTCTTTTAGTTTTGTCTGTCAACAAAGTAAGGAGTGAAGAAAATGAGTACAATAGACTGTCAAGGAGACATGTTTCTGCGGAACGTGTGCAGATTATGTACTGTACATGTAGCTTTTTTGTGCAAAAAATGACACCAGCAGACAATACATTCTGTATGTAACTGCCAAGTCATTTTAACACAATATACATTCATTTTCCGTGACCAAAGCATTCTGGTGACTCCACTTTCCCTTTTTCATGAGTCTGGCACTAAAGCCCAGAAACTCCTATACATTCTTGTGTGAACCATTCAAATGAGGCCATTCAAGCCTGGCAGGCAACATAAGAAGGGAGACATATGGAAGCATAAACAAGAAGAGGCGTTATCTCCCATAGAAATAGAAAACAAACTGTCAGGAGAGATTGCCTTTTTTACCTCTTAGTGCCTTGTGACAGATAACCAGCCCACATCCACTAGCATGATTTTTTGAGTGTTTGTGGAGAGGCAGAGACAGTAGATGGCGATCAGTGCCAGGGGCCAACCAGAAGATAGCCCTGTCCATGCTATTGGTGGCCGGTGGCTCTGCCTACGCCTGTGTGCCAGACTTCCACCCACATACATAGCTTCTCTCTTCCTCTTCCTCCAGCTATAATGCTCTATGCAGCCTCTGGTCTTCTCCTCTTCCTCCTCCTCCTCCTCCTCCCATACCCACTCAGCCTCTGCCTGGCAGTCCCCTGGAGCCCCCCGACCCCACACCCCATGCCCCCCTCCCCACCCTTCGAAACCATCATACTGTAAAGCCTGAAGCACTTACAGATAAGGAGACCCCAGAAATCAAGCGGGCCCGGCAGCAGAGCAGATTGAGAGTCAGAGCTCAGCACCCAGGAGGTGCCTAGAGGCTACGTACGCTGCAGATAGCACCATCGGATAGCCAGAGAGTGGAGCCAGACAACGTAAAACTTCCTGCCCTCGTTACTGGACTTTTCTTTGCTTGCACAATGCCAATGACCCCACACCACCACCACCAACACCACCGAGCGCCCTCCACCTCCATTTCTGCCCTCTCCCTTCAACTCCTCCCCTCCTCCTTTCAGATGAAGAGAAGGCCTCGTTCCCTGCCGACTCAAACTGACAGCTCGAGCCAAAGGGCTCCACAAGCTTTTTTGGAAGGTCTTGTTTGTTTTCATCCATCTGTGAGTATGCGGCCGCTGGGGAATAGGAATGTGACATGTTCTATTAAAACAAAATCAAAAAAAAAAAAAAAGAGAAAAAAAGATCGTACAGAGATCAAGGTCTTTTGAAGTTAAGCTTTGTTCAGCGCTTTAACTGCAGTCCTTTGAGGCAGATTAACGATGACAAACCATTTATAGTTGTTTTGTTTGTCGGGATGATTGCTTCCAAGCTGCAATAAGAACTGCCATATGCCACTCATCAGCTAAAAGTAGCACACTTTAAAGAATGTTCCTCTTATTAGTTCCCCTTTAAGCAAAGGACATAAAGGACGACTGCTGTCTCTATTACCCAGAGACTAGACACATCATTGAAACAATGGGAGGGGAAGAGCACAAATTTACGGCTCGAAAAAAGCACTGGGGCAAGGCAACAGATGCTTTCAAGGGATAAAAATAGTCCTGCTCTGACAATTTGTGAGCTATTGTATGTTTGAAAGGATTGGGCTGACATTTCCCAAGGCATTACTAAATAATCCTCTCGGGCACATTTACCTTGAACAACACATGGTCTATGACAGAAACCATCTCACTTGTACAGTCAGTTGTTTCCAACAAATCATGAGACATGCTTAACTGCTATAGATCCTCCTGAAGGTGTAAATGTACAAGCATCTCTGTGGTGGTGAGAGATTGTATTTATTGCATAGATGCGGGGGCCTTTAAGAGGCTTTTAGGCATATTGTCATATGTGAGCAAAAGGATTCTCCATTGACAGTCACTGGAGGAAGACATAAAACTCTGACAGCCAAATTGCAGCACCGGCAAACGGCGCTGATCGATGCCAATAAAACGAGGCTCTTTTCGCCAAGGTAGCGCAGGACACCTTCCCGCAATTTAATCAGTCAGTCAGCCAGAATTAATGTTCCTAATATCATGATTTCTCCATTACTCTATTTAACATAATTAAAATGTCGAGCGCCGGGGCCATAAAGCGGGTCGTTGGAGATTGTAATTCTGCCGTAAAGCTATGAAGCATGAAAATGCCACTTACCGAGTAGCCGCGGCCTGACAGCGAGTGAGTGGAACTCTGTAGGGAGAGAGAGGAGAACAGGGATGACCTTTAAGGAGCGTTTCACTCGCTGACACAGACATGATGAAGCAGCGCCGCTTTAATATCAATATTCACGTTAACCTTTTACCCGCCCCGCCATGTACACCACGCCCGCACACATCACTCCCACACATTCTGGCCTCCACCATGGGGGTAGCTGAGCGGCACCCGCTCTAAAAACAATCACTCAGATCCTGCTGAGAGACTTAATTTGAGTTGTCATGGAAATACACTGTGGAAAACCTTAATTATTTGGTAAAGTCATAATTAAAATGGTGCACAATAGTCATTCTATGGCTGTGTGACTGCATTTTAACACAGTGTGACATGTATATGCTTTACTTAAAACATGATTAAGACTCTGGTATATATAGGGTACCTTATGAGGCAACTGTATGGCTAATGACATGTTCTAATTTTGCCTGTAGACCTTTTGTAGACAACACTTTTTACACTTCTGGTGGTCTTATAAAGCAGGTAATGTGTTGAAATGCAGGTCAAGATGAACTGTCACCATATATTTGTTTGGATTCACTCGCTCCCGTGCCTTCAAGAGTGCCATCTGACATTGATGGACACATGGGAGTGAATCCATAACCCGCACCAGTAGATAAAGTGATAAAACACACCTTGATATAGAATATATTGTTTTGAGAGTGAGTAACAGCTCAGGTACCCTGCGAGCCAAAGACGTTTGCTTCTCTTCTTATCCGATCTTATAATTTCCAAGTGTTTGTTCTGCTCTCAAAACAAACAGTACTGAATAAGAATAAGGCAACAACAGGCAAGAGATCATTTCTAAAATGCTTTCTACTCTTCACAGGCAAAAAGGCATTATGTCATGTTTATCATTTAAGATTTATTATAAAAGACACTGTTTTAAATATTTTTCCTTTATTATAAAATGGTGTCTGCCACCAATTAGGACCAAACTAACATTCTTCATTATGTTACATTGGTATTAGCCCGTTACTCAGGATAAATATCTCTTCACGCATTTAGCGAGGTGCTTTGGCCTATCAAACTCCTCCTGTGCTTTCTAATGCAGTCCTCTAAATGCTGAACAAGAGCAGGATGGAGACAGAAAAAGCTAGGTTTTGTTCTGTTCTCTGGCTCTGTCTGTCAGAGCCCAGCACGAATACCAATCTCCAAATCCCTCCCTCCACTTCCACTTTTCACTTCTTTTATTCCTCTGTCTAGATTGGCAATTTCTCCCCCCCTGGTCTCTGGAGGAGACTTTTCTGCTAGACCAATTTCATCCATAGGTCCACCTTCAATCCAAACGACCTCCCCCACACCTTCACTGCCGCTGCCTCTCTTGTTTTGCACCCTCTCAATACCCCTCATCCATTCTCCCACACCTGCTCTAGGCCTCAGCCCTCATCAACGCCTGTGTGCCCCTCTGATTCGCAGGACGGCTCCTGCGGTGACGATTAGGGAGGAGTCCCACCGTGAACCGGAAAGCAGGCTCTGCGGGAGTCAAAAGGCTATTCCTGCTCTGCTCAACCTCTCTGCTGCCTTCACTACTGCGACCAGAGAGGAGGCCAGAAGAGAGGGGAGGAAGAAGTGCACAGAAGGCAAAATCTATGGGGCCAAAAGTGTGTTCCAGTGACAATGTGGTCTGTTGTCTGCGTGTGTGTGCATGTTGTGAGTGCACTTAGATATATGTGTATATGCATGTGTTTTGTGTGTGTGAGTGCATATGTGCATAGATGGTGGGAGGCCAAGGCCATTTGGAATTAGCCTTACTATGTAGAGTTCATTCAACTTGGAGCATTCTGAGCAGAAAGAGAGGCTTATTTAAATGATAATGAGGGACAATCCATTGGATTTAGTGCCGGTGAAGGGAGGAAAAGAGGGGAGGGAAAGGGGGGGATCCATTAAAACGCCAGCGGTTCATAAGCCATAGGGTCGGCATCCAGCTAAACACTCTCTCTTAAAAGCCATTATACATGGCTCTCAATGGATTTCTGCAGCGCTTAGGACTTCAAAAGGATTTAAGAACCCGCCCCAGAGAGGGAGTGCGGGGGAGGGAGCAGAACGAGTGTGTGTGTGTGTGTGTGTGTGTGTGTGTGTGTGTGTGTGTGTGCCAATGTGTGTGCCTGGGTGTGTGTGTGTGTGTGTGTGTGTGTGTGTGTGTGCATGTGTGGTGGTTATGGTGGTTGGTGGCGAGAGGGATGGGGTGGATGCTGGCGGCATTTAAGGGTTAACTAAACAGCCCTGGAGAAGAGAAATGTTGCTAAATCCGCCCCCTAATCCTCTCCCCATTTCCATGCCCCCTCCTCCACTCTCCATACAAAAAAAAAAGGAAAGAAAAAAGAAAAACATGGCGACAAGAGGGGAGGGTCCAGTCCATCTTCTCCCATCCCAGACTATTGGTTTTTGTCGTTGCGGGGAGGCCAAGAGGCGGGCCAATCAGAGCTCGATGAAGCATGATGAGGAAAGGGATGCAAACATGTATGCTCTCTGTGGCAGATCAGGTGGCTGGGTGGGTTTGGGTACATGTGGGTGGGTGTGGGTGGATACAGGAGGGTGTGGGAGGCCCTGACAACACCACACAACTGCCGCCCTCTTCTCCGCAGGACACAGATGCAGTGCAACCCCCCTCCCCCCTTCACCACCTCATATTTCCCTAATCCCTGTGTGGCTTAGTGCCGGGGCCCCACTGCACCGCAGGCACAATTACCTAGTCAAAATAAACAGATAAAGACCCAACCATGGCAATGAACAAACAGCATCCCCTGCAATTTTTTTTTACCCCCTGCTCCTAAATTGATGCATGACTGTTTTTACAGGCGGGCAGGCGGGCGCGTCCACATGTCGCATTTGTCTCTATTTCCTTTGGCGGTAAGACAAGAGAAATCCATTTTACTCGTTGCAGACGCGGCATCATTAGTTAAGAGCTCTTAAAGCTGGGGAGCCACTTTGATGTGGTGGAGCGTGTTTTACGAAAATTAGCAGTGCTCTCAGTGCGGTGGCGGAGACTTCATGAAGCTGAAAAATAAGAAATATAGAGGAGACAGCGTGTTGGTGAGGAACCTAGCTGCGTGTATCTTGTCCAGGCCTTGACTGAGTGGAACACAACAGCCAGCAGAGAGAGAGCCAGACACACAGACAGAAAGAGGAAGACGAAGGTAAAGACAGGCAGAGGGGGGTAGAGAGATGGAGAGATATGGATGCCGTGGCTACAACGATCAGCGTCTGTGCACCATTTATTTGGCAGCAGATTAGAGAGACATGCCACATCTAACACCGTCGGCGATTACAGCGTGCAATTTTCAACAGTGCCCCCCCTCCCACCTCCATCACCACAACCACCACCACTTCCACCCTCACTCTACCACCCTCCTCATTCATGCCCCCCCTCTTCTCTGTGCTTGTCGTATATCCCTGTCAGAGCTGTCAACCGGCTTCGGTCTTTTATCTGACAAGCCCGCCTCTTCCCCCTGACTTTTTCATTAAAAGACAGCCTTTTACACAAATTCAAGAGAAATGGTATGAGGGGAAGAGGGGGGACAGTGCACGAGAGAAACAGAGCAGTGAGGCTTAGAGAAAAGAGGATGAAGAAGGGAGAAATTAGACTTTTTTTTTCATCAAGCTGGATTTTCAATTGGAATGCTGAATAGCTTAAAACAATGTATTTAATAAGTTCATTAAAATCTTTTTCCTTCCATCACTTTACCCCTGCTGGAAAAGGGAGCTGCATATTTTCCTTCCTCCTCTTTCTCTCTCTCTCCTTCTGCTTTCGTCAGCTAAATGAACAGTCTGATTGAATTTCGTTAGGTTTGGGAGGTCTGCTTGACAGGCATTAGTTAGGAAGCATATTTCTACATTCATTTAAAATGAGCCGCTTGGGATTTTGCATAAATTCTCATTACTTCCCCTGTATCTAAATTGCATTATTTCATCCCTTATGCTGAACCAATGCCTGGCCTCCATTTTCCTTTACCACCTACTCATCCTCTAAATGGGCTGGCATATGGATGCCGGCGCAGCAATAATTGGAACAGTTTCTTTAACTCATTCCACTCTGGGGTTGGCGAGGTCAGCCCACACCTGGCTGAACTGCGTTAGGTCATGTCTACATTTAACCGCGCCATGCTTTAAATAATGCCAGGCCAACAAGGTGATGCTGTGTGACCGGCCTAATCATTTCCTGTCTCTGTGCTGCCAGCCAACCAGTCTTTTTTCCCAACACACAAGGGATTTATGAGGTGATAGCTGGAAACAGCAGGAGCTACTGCACCAGCTGCTCTCTGATCTCAGCCTCAATGTTGCTGTCGCCCACCCGCTCTCTATATCCCACCTCAGGGGTCCCCTGCCTTGGCCTGTGAAAGTTGATAGCCTTGCCCGCCATAGGAGGTATGTGAAAAGGGGAAAGGTCTTATCTGAGGACTCACCTCACTGAGCTGCTCCTTGGAGTTGCTCCTGTGCGGTCGGCTGAGCTCCTGCACCGTCTCGTCCTCACTGACTTTGACCGGACGAAGCGCTAAAGGTTTGATCTGCAGGGGACACAAAACAGGGGACATTTTCAAATCATGTCCTTACCTCATGAACCAAACCACTATGCTCCCAGCTACGCAGTATACCCTGAGAGGCAGTTACTTTTCAGACATTTGAGAGGCATAAAGTATAATCCTAAAAGCTGCTCTGATGTAACAGTAAATCACTGCAGAGTGGCTTATTACTTTCATAAAATGGCAAGGAGAAAGATTCAAACTGTTATATACTAAAAGACCATGCCAGCGTCTTTTGCCTGTTAAATACAAATGACATGGGCTTTACATCAGTGTAAACACCATAGGCTTATTTGGATTTTGCCTATAGCTGCATGAAACCCCCAGGAAATAAAACCCCACACAATGGTATTAAGAAAAGGACAACAGAAATGTAGGCTACATACAAATGCTAAAACACCAGTACAGTTATTTTTCTACTTATGTATCTTTAATTAGTAGAAAAGCTCCTAATATTAATTATCTATAATTAAATAGTTGTATGCCATCATAATAGCCGAATCATTAAATCTTAATCCATCCACCAACACAGCGTTTTAAAAATAGGTAATTCATTTGGTTTCTTGTTAAAACCAGCAGCAGTTGATGTGGTATGTCTTAGATTGAGCATTGATCTTGAAATCTGCTCTCACACATAAACAAATTTGTGTTCAATTGTACGAGCTTCAAGCTTGATGCAGCCACTGAGGACTGGAACTATCCATTTTATATCAGAAGTTCAGACACCACAAAACAATAGTACTGTTTAAACCAGAGGGACACAAAACAAAGTTCCAGATGACGTCAGTATTTCTGTCACTCACTGGGATCTACCAACTCCACAAGTCAGGTATCTATGTGTAACAATACAACATAACAACAATGGCTTCAACTGACTTTCAATGGGCCATGGTCCTTCTATTCTGTCACCTAAGGGAAACACAAAGTCACAGCTCAGTGTCGGTTTGTGCTTTGGATAAATGCAAAGCAGAACTGGCTGCAGCATTAACACCTGCAACCCCAAACCTTGACCAGCTGTTGGTAGTCATACCAGCCAACAACAATGTAGTCAACCTAGCTGTGAACCACAGTTTTTTCTTTCAATCAATGTTATTGTTATACTCTAACATCACTAAGGCTGCCCCGGAAAGTCTGAGATTCAAATTATCAGTCAGAGACCCCTTCAAGGCTAGCAGTGTTTTCTCGAAAAATATATATATATATATATATATATATATATCTTTTTTTAAAAAAGGGTGTGCCAATCACTGTGTCTTTCGGTCCCCTAAATTGTGCGTCAACTCTACACAGAGCCTACGCCGTTTACACATTTATACTTCTGCGGTGGTGTGTCTGTGTCACTCTGCAGGTACAGTACACCTTCAAAACAATAGTTTTGGTGGGGTTTCTGTGAAGTGTTGTGAAGTTTAGTTGATTCAAAACACATCCAAAACACACATTAAACATGGCTTAATAGTGACAATGTCAAACACAAATACAAAATCTGGCTTCCAGTGACTTGCAAGATTCACAGACAAAACACTTGTCTTTTGCTGGACACATTTTCCTCACAAATACAACATGCTAATGTTTTTAGCACAAGCCTATGGCATTTTACACTGTATAAATTAGCCTAGCGGCTAGCAGAGATTTCCTCTACTCATATGAAACCAGGATGAATCACACACAAGACTTAATACACTATTTTGTTGAGGCTTTATTTTGTTCACAGTTTATCTATTTTTTCTGTTGAATACACTTAATAAGAGCTTTGTTTCCACTGAGGGAAATGGTTTTCAGCTTACAAAAATGGACAGGAGGTCTACCGCGCAGGGATGTGTAGTTACATTTCTGGGGAAGTGTCAGGCTACGGCATAGGCTTCGTGTCTATGCCAACGGTACGGCGTCAATTTGACGCAGATGTATAAATCCCACTTGACTGGTCAGGCTCCAAGATAGGGTAATCTTCTTCCCTCTGCTTAAAGGTGGTGACTTTACAGCTCACAGCAACTTATTACTACACAGTCTCTGGCTTTAATTTGATATCTAGAGTCAGCAAAAAATGCTGTTCCACATTTTTGATTAATTGTTAGTGTAATTAGCCAACATTAACTCAGAGGGCTAACTTGGCTTGTTTAATATATTATGTGAATGTTGCTGTCACCCTGAATGTCTAAACCCCAAACCCCATTCAAAGTCTCAAACTTTATATGACAGTAAAGGAACAAACAGTTAAACACTCGTATTGGACAGCCAAATCTGACTTACAGAGTCTGGTACTGCCCTAAAGACCATGTTTTACACATATGATAATTAGTGCCCTCATATGACACAAACACCACATACAGTGTAAAAATAGAATGTTCCTGAACAGGTAGCATCAGTATGATGTCAGGGTCCACCGCTGAATACTGTCTTAATCCCCATCCATTCCACAATCGAAGCGATGCCACATTCACAAGCTAACTTCACCAGTAAAAAAAGTTCCTTCTGGTCAGTGACAAAAAAGAAGCTAAACAATAAACATACTTCCACAGCTGCCAATACAACATTTCAAATGAAAAGATTATGCTTTAATTTTCTGGTCATGAAAATAAATAAATAAATAAAAATCTAATACTGGCACAAAATATTATCAGCAGCTTAAATGTACAAATGGCAGTGTCTGCATTCAGCCACCCACATGATGGTAACCCTAACGCAAACCTGGATGGGTTGTTTTATTGCAGGCCATCAAGACCCACAGTTGGCATGCATTCAAATTCCCAGCCAGATGGGAGGTTGGCGAGCTCAGCAAGGAGGACTATGTGCTGGTGCAGCACCAGCCAATCACAGTGTCCCGTGCTGCTTCCCCACCTTGGAGTACAGCGGCGATGGCCGCGGGGTGTAATCCATTTGACTAGCAGTTTGCATGTAGCAGCTCCCCTGGTGGCGCGCACGGTGGCTGGCCCCGTTCTCCTGATCTCCACTGTAATTTAAGCAGATCACTGCTACAATTAACCTTTCCCGGTAAATATCAATTATGGCCCCCGGCTGGGCTAGAATTAAAAGGGTCATCAGCTAATCTGACAGGTCCTGTACGCTACCACCTGGCTGGGAGAGAGGGAGGGAGGCAAGGCGGCGGAGAGAGAGTGTTTGTCTACCCTTGTGCCCACCAGCTCACATGCCAAGTAGACACAATTCCCTTTTAATTACCCTGCCGCCGCCAGGGCAAGCATGCTGATTGGCCAAGGGGCATTAGCAGTGCACTGAGGTCAACAGTGACAGGACAGGGGTGGAGTGAGGTGGGGTGGGGTGACTGTGGCAAAGAGGAGGAGGGAGCTGCCGCCAAGCAATCAGGGTGTAGAGATGGAAGGAAGAGAAACCTGGCAGGTGGGCCTAATCAGGTTTGACTTCCACCTCTACCCCCCTCTCCCTCTGCCTCTCTCGCTCTCGCTCGACTAGCTGTCAGCCTAATCACTCCTTGAATCTCAAAATAGATGGTGGCCTTTTTGATTTCCTTCTCTCAAGGAGAGCACAAAGAGAGCAATCCTCCTTGGCAGGCAGGCAGGCAGGCATGGAGGCAGAAACAGAGCGTCAAGGTACAGTCAGCGTCACGTCGACGTCAAGTGCAGCCGTTGATTACTTTGTTTACCCAGCATCAGTGTTGCTGACAAATTCCTGAAGGCGCCCAAAGTGTTTCCGTCTCCTCCAGGGCCTGCGGCTACATTACCCAGTCAGCAATCAACTTGGCTATTGATCAGAGCACAGCGTCTAATTAGCCGCCTAGGTTAATGATGAAGCGTGCGAGGACCGTTCCCCGAGCCGCTGTTCGACGGGACAGGAGAGCAATTGATCTAGGCAGGAATTCACCAACTCTGACAAAAGATTGGCAACCCTGACTGCCTGTGATTAAGGCAGGGACTAATTTCCTGTCTGGGGAGGTGTTTAATTGGCCCTAAGCTCCCAACTGTACAGCTTTCATGTGTTGTTTTTTCCTTTTTGTGTACTCATTAATGTTAAAGGACAAGTTAGTGAGCTTGAGGGTGGGGCTAATGGTCTCTGCTGAGATGTAACTGGTTGCAAATGGTGACACAGTTCAAGGTCATAATGCCTCTTCACTATGCTTGAAGTAATTTTCCAGGCAGCCTTGAGGGAGCAGTTCTTGGCCACCTGGCTGTTTTAAGTAGTTTTTTTGTGTGTGGATTAAGTTTGTTTACATTGAAGGTTTGACCCATGCAGTATTGGGACAAGGTTAATCAGGTTGAAGCAGCAAGTGAATGTGGTTAATCTGTGCGTGGTTGGGTGGTGGGGTTGGTGGGGGGTAGTTTGACTTAAGACGACAGATAGCTGAGACGTAGAGAAACATAGCTAAGTAAGGGCCTGTGTTTTACATGAATAATGTACTGGAAATTAGCTCCATTAGTCTCGGTATTGAACATGTCTGCAGTCCCTCTCTGGAGGCTGCCGCTCTGTGCTCTTTAATTATCTTCAAAGGGCCCTCCAGCATCTTAATTTCCCCCCAAGTTGAGTAGTGCCGACTTGGGTCTGCTCATTTATACTACTCTAACCCTGGGTGAAGTCACAAAGCCCGGCTGCTTAGGAAGGGCTAGTCGAGGCATCGATGGAGACAGTAGAGGTTCACATCAGTTCATGCTAGGCTTGGCTAACGTTCCCTTTTATTTTCCCTCTTCCTCACTCTCCTTGCAGTGTCGATCAATCTGCAGCCTGTCAGCAGGGTGCTGGCTAGAGGCTGGCGGGTGATGCTTTGTTGTCCTGCTCCTTTGATCCTACCTCCTTCACCTTGCAGGGGGTTTCAGAGGGAGGGCATCGGATGGCTGCACGGTCTCCCACGTTTTTCCTCCTTTAATAAGAGAAACTGTTAGTCCTGACCTCGCTTTTCCTCTCCTTGCTCCAGCTCCTCTTACTCTGCCTCATCTCTCCCTAGCCTGCCGTCACCTGTCAACAGCGCTCAGGGAGGCTGTGCCTCAGCCTTGTCCCAGTGTCAGTCCTCATTACCCTAGGATCTTGGACCTTGCCCCCTGCCCGCCTCTTCCTTTCTGGCTGCCTTGATGCTCTTCTCCTCCACACTTCCACGCTCAAATCCGCTCTCAGGGCGGGTAGGAGACGAGGGGCAATACAGGGAAGGTAGGGCTGAAGAGGACGGATACAGATCCTTCCTCTAATTTGTTCTGAAAAGTGTCCTGCGCAAAGGACCCTCACCCCCATTAACCCAGCGACAGGCTGCTACCGCTGCTCTGGGAGGCATCAGCAGTATGTGTATGTATGTGTGTGTGTGTGTGTGTGTGTGTGTATGTGAGTGGGGCCCGGTGGTGCGGCAGGCGAAGGCACCTCAGCGTTCTGTGCCGGGCTCCGGCACCGGCTCAATCTATCGGCTCATTATCCCCCCCGCCCAGGCTGGGGTGCAGACAAGTGCACTTTAGGGCCACAGGCCAAATTGATTCATCTGCCTTCATTTTCTTCAGGCTCAGAAGTGGCAGCTGCTCGGAGGCAGGGGGAAGGAGCTATAAGATGGTGAGAGACAGAGACGAGAAAGAGGGAAGGAGAGAAAGAGAGGGTCTGGGATAGAGTGAGATGAAGGAGGGAGGCATCAAGAGGAAGAGGTGTTCCTGGCTTTGTTCCTCATCCATGTCTCATTTCACTTTTCTCTCCTCCTCCTCCTCCTCCTCCCTTTTCTCTCTCTCTCACTTTACAGCACAACCAACACCTCCCTCCCTTGAAATCGCTATCAAGACGTGCACTCACTCCCCCACCAAGTCCCAAGTTGGAAATTAGCCCAAGGACAAGCTAGTGGATTTACTACAGGGAGAGCAAATGGATTTTTGCTTTTATTTTGACGAGTCCCAGTGTATCCATTAAGCCTTTTAATCATACATTATTCATAGAGCTCGCCTTATAATAAATGACCACATAAAAGAGGTACACATATTATACAAGGCCTAAAATGCCCCCATAACTCTCTCTCCTAGTGCACTCAGAACTACATCACATTTGTAAGCTGGTTCACAAATATGAGCCTGTGAAATCGCAGCACGATGGCGTTTCTATTCAAAGCAATGACACCAGGACACGACAAGAGTTGGCAGATTAAAAGCAACACTTGCGTACAAATGGGGTACGGAGCAAACAAATTAGAGGGCGTGACTTATTAGCCATTCGGCATGTGTCCTGCACACAAAATTGCAGTGCACAATGCTACAAAGTGTAAAGCTAACTGGGGTGGCCACCGCGACCGCCCAACACTGTAACAAAGCAGTCAACCTGAAAGCGAAGCCGCTTACTCGGCCTGATTCCCAGCCAACGGGGACCTCTGGAGAGCCTGAGTGTCCCGCAGGGCCCCGTCTGGAACAGATGAACTGGGGAGAGGAGCACTCCCTGTGGGCCCGAGGTCTCTCCAATCACTCTCACCATATGCCTCCTGGGGGAGTGAGGGAACAAGGCAAGAGAGGAGGAAGAGGGGGAGGGGAGGTGCACCTGCTCCAAAATACGAACCCATCCCTCAGCACCTGTCCCGGGGGTTCACTGACAACCGCGACCAACAGACACACACACACCTCACCTGTCAGCCAGGACCATAGGAACAGTATCTGCCCTGCACTGATAAGCACAAGACCTTACAGCAGAAACACCCCAGACCCCTCCTCTTCCCCCCGACTCGCACTCCAAGGCAAGCGCTTCTCAGAGCTACCAACAACAATTAGGCCGATGATGTCAAAATGCTAATGATGTTATTGGAAGGAAAGCAAGGCAGCGATGCTGGTGATCTGCGTTTTGCTCTTCATTGCCGGAGCCAACATTATGCAGATCTTCCTCCTCTCTTGTTGCTCTGCAAGAAATGCACAGCTTTGATTTCTGTGTACACTATTAGCGCTGAAAGTAGTGAGTGCATTTTGCAAAAGATTTATGCATGCTAACAAGAAAAATTCAAATGGCGCTCACTTTGGAGGTTGTACTTTAATTTTTTTTTTTTTAAACTCAACATGATTATTTGCAAGTCAAAGTTCACTTTGGCTTTCAAAAAAGAGGGCGCATACAAAGTCACAGTGAAACAACTTTAGGTTGTGGTACATGCCACTGGAAATGCCACAATTGCACTAAGTGGTCAGCAAAACCTTTTGGAGATTCAGAGAGAGAATGATTTATTCATTCCTTTTCAAGTGTGCGCTGCTGTACCTCTCAATGCTGTAATTATCTCAGCAGACCTTTCAATCACCAGAGTATTTTCAAGGTAATGGGGAGGCATTGAAAAAAAAAGACAAAATACATGTGTATGTTCTTAACCCCTAAATAGCTAATGCAGTGTTAACCATAAAGAAGGTAAAAAAAAGAATGTGTTGCATACATGTTAATTTGAATTGACTGATTGATTATGCATGATAGCTTTTTGCATGCACCCCAAACTTCATTCTTTCATAATTAATGTTGTTTACACAAAACTTCAGAACCTCATTAGCATTCCATATGCATATCTTTCAAACAGAGAAGTGCCACTGATGTGAACTATAACACTAATGATAAATGCTGCTACAGAATAAAAATAATTTAATGCTATTAGTTGACTGGTTAAGGTACAAATGAGTGACTGCTGTGTGGTAATGTTAGCTTATAATGTTAGCTTATATTTAATCAGGTTAGAAGTAATTACCGTAATGGCTCAATCAATCAAAAATACTTCCACCAAATGAATTACAACAGTCTTTTAAGGGAGAACAAGTCATCAAGATGGAACTGAAATACTTTATTTTTGTATCTTTTTATTTTATTGTTTTGTATTTTTTTTAATTCTTCATTTTAATTTTCTCTACTTCCACTATTATTGCTATTTTTCCACTGTAAAACATATTAACATTGTAGAAATGCTTTAAGTATGAACAACGTCATATGTAATCAAATGTAAATGTATGTTAACTTGGGCGACTGCAATAAAGTATAAAAACTAAAACTAAAAAAAAAAAAAAAAACATGGAACTTAAGTATTAAAACTGAATGCTGCCTTTAATGACAGTGGCACATTTTTAACGAAATGTTTGATTGTATCTTTCAGATTTCTGCAAGTTTGAGATAAAATTTGCCTCCTACGTGCAGGTCAAGGCGTTAAGCACTGCTCAACACTGCGACCATAATAACTGTGTGTGTGTGCTGCATCAGTCACAGATTCTGCAACAGTTTGGCATGGAAAGGATTTATCAGTTATGACTCTCAACTCCATAACCCTTAAATGGACAGAGATAAGGCTGGCGTAAACACTCTTATCAGCTGATAAGAGTCTGTTGGTGGGACAGATCAGCGGTCCAGACAGATTTCGAAATGACAGAATGTCTGACTACACACAGATATTTTCCCAACTTAAACTCACAAGTCTAAATATATCAAAGAGAAGACTGCTTTCTGTAAATAATAAGCAAATCCAGATGTAGGTCAGGTTATTAGGGTCATTACAAAATAATTGTGGCTATTATCAGGAGCTCTAAACAGTTCTACCAATACAATACTGGTTTCCAGCCATTGGTATCAGCCCAACCCTAGTTTGTTTGTATAAATGAAAATGAATGTCTTTTTTGTAAACATTTTCATTTTCTCACACATTTGCTTTGATAATGTACACACTTTTCACCACCAGTTACTTTCATCATTGATCACTGTGTACCACTGATCCATGTACTAAAGACTCCAGTTTTGCTCAACTGCTGTAACACCATGAATTATTTTTTAACACTTGAAAATGATCTTATTAGCAGTCGAAGGAATTACATTTTTGGAAGTGTAACATTCACACTCTCTCCTGTGACTACACTTGATAACTTTGTCACCCTCACACGTACTTTAAGAAATGTTTAATTTCCTCTAATGTAATCTGAAATCATTATCAGCTAAAGCCGGCGTACGAGCTGCAAAAAGGCCCCTTTTAACAAGTCCACCAAACATACGCACACACACACACACACACACACACACACACACACACACCTTAAAACTAGCTATCATTCACCACGACATAATTAAAACACTGAAGATGAGATTGTAGGGTAAAGGAAATGAGCAAGTGATTAAAAAAATGCTAGATGAAGAACTGTCTGAAACTTCCAATCGGTCTAGCTTTAGACTGTGTTCTTCAATCAAGTAAGGAAATGGCTCTCTAATGGAATGTCTGAGTAAAATCGTGCAGTGTGTCCTAATCACTATGCTATTGCTTTAGTACTGACCAACATGCGACCAATCAATGACCAACTAAAACTTGAGATTCTGTGGAAAGTATCTTTTTCCTTGGGTAGTTAGGTTAGCTTTCGTAAAGAGTAATATGTCTCTTTTTGCAGAAAAGTCAAATTGTTGTGATTTCCTTGATCACTTTGAGATACAGAAAAATATTTGAATGACAAAGCAAGTTGGTGAGTCATGGCTGATTCTTTGAAACACCTATTGTTGTTATTGAAATGTCAAAAGTGATGATAGTCTTGGTTTTTCGGCCGTCTGCAGTCGTCTCCTCGAACTCCTCGCTCAGCTTGAACTTGATCTCAGTGGTCTTGAAAGTCGTCTCAGACTTCATTGAATGACAACTCTCTTGTTTATACCTCAAAGGTCCTGATATAGGTTAAAACAATATAGAGGACTAGAAACTGCGCTGACTCCTTATGTCTAAAAAGATGGACAATTACGCAGTTTCTTTGGGTAGGTGATCCTACACTGTTTGTTAAACCCTTTACAGGAAGTTCATCTTTTAATGTGATTGCACTTGAGCTTTCAATTATCACAGTGGCAGCAGCAGTTGGTACTAACATTACAACAGAGATTCAACCTATTACCAGTTTCTTATTTATTTATTTATTTATTTATTGTCGATTCCAACTCCCCCCATTAAACTGAATATTTTTTAGAGATATCTGTCTTTAGAAATTAAAAAAATAATCAAACAAACCAGATATCAATATTATGGCTGATATTTGTTTGTTTTAACGTTAACATTTTTTATGAGGATCCCTTAAATTTTCATGTATTTATTTATTTATTAATTCTATTTAGAGTTGGAAAAAATAAACATGATAGACAAACTTTGGACAAACTTTGTAATGGCAAATGTGTTTAGAAATGATCTTAGACATATACTATATGTCTACATATACTGTATGTCTTGAGCAAATTCTTTTTGCTTAGCAGATAAATAATAAATAAGCCCAGTTCAGACCAAAGATTTGCGATGAGTTGAAACAGGCAACTACTTGAAATGCATCGTTCTGCAACATTCTAAAAACCTGCCAGTTCACACCAATGCAACTAGATGAAACGGTGTATCATCTCTATGCAACAACTCTCTGTACCTCTGTTCTGATTTCCAGTTTTTCAGGCTTATATAATATAATTATAATTTAATTTGTAGTTTCTTAAAATATGAATGAGGACAGTGATAGTGAGATACTGGCTACAGTTGCATTTGTAGTCATGATGAAATGGCGAAAAAAAAAAAAAAAACAAGACAAGCATCAGATGTTCTGTATTGATAATAAATACGCCATAATAATATGGTAAATGGTAAAATGGACCTGCACTTGTATAGCGCCTTTCTAGTCATCTGACCAGTCAAAGGCATCAGTCACAAGCTATGTTCCCATCCAAGTGATTCGAATCATTCGGAAATGCGCATTAACAGAAATACGAATCCTGTGTGTTTCCATTAAATGTAGGGACTTTGGTGAAAACTACGAACTTGCGCGAGTTTTCCGCAGAACAGGAAACAAAACAAGTCTTGCATTCTTCTTCTTCTACATTTTCTGGCGGTTGGCAACCAGCTTGTAAATGCATTACCACCTTCCCGACCCGGAGTGTGGATATCACCATGGAGAGAGGTGCGCTACATCAGACTTAATTCGAACATAACTGTTTCCATCCCGTTTTGCGAATCAACATTTTTTCGAATCAACCAAAACCCGGCTAAAGCAAGCGTATTTTAGTTTGTGCGAATCAGGGAATTTTAATTCAAATTTTGGCGTTTACATCATAATTTTCCAATGCGATACTTCTAGATGCGCATCTAAACAGGCTGATGGAAGGGCGTCGGTGGCTGAGTGGTAGAGCAGATGCCCCATGTACAAGGCTGTTGCCGCAGCGGCCCGAGTTCGACTCCAGCCCGTGGCCCTTTGCTGCATGTCCTTCCCTCTCTCTCTCCCCCCTTCACACTTAAGCTGTCCTATCAATTAAAGGCTAAAATGCCCCCCCAAAAAAATAAATAAACAGGCTGATGGAAACATGTGTACTGTCACCCATTCACAAACACATTCATACACTGGTGGCCGAGGCTACCATACAAGGTTCCACCTGCTACTCTTTTTTTTTAACACACCAACACACCGATGGAACAGCCATTGGGAGCAATTTGGGGTTCAGTATCTTGCTCAAGGATACGTCAACATGTAGGCTGGAGGGAGGACCGAGGTCCTACAGCAGCAACCCATCGTCCGACACTTTCACATTGTGAGGATGATAACGCAGGGCTTAGCGAATCCAGAGCACTTGCCGCAGCAAATATGCCGTCTGTGGACATTTTGACTTGACCAGCAGACTTCACTACAAGCCGACTGGCTGTTGAAACAGGTGACGAGCTTTACATTCTAAAACCAGCCATCTGGGATTTGACCAGCTGAGTTGCAGCTCAGCCAGCTTGAGTTAACCTCAGACCGGCCAGTTCACACAGCTGCAACTTTTCTCTGCAATGTTCTAAACGCTTTCACTATAGCCCCTTTTACACTGCTAGATTTTCCGCGAATGTTGGGCCGTTTTGCCGGCAAGCTGCGAGCGTTTAGACACACAGAGCAGGATTGCCGAGTTGATCTGAGGTGCCCAATTTTCTGCCTCATAGGGTAGTCATATTGGCGAAACCCTTGTAGTTTAAACAGACTGAGGCGGCCTTCCGGAACGGGAGGGGCTGTTGAAGACTTGTGGGAGGCACTGTTGATGACGCTGCACGTGCGAGCCACTGGCGGTGGATAAATAGGAAACAGCTGATAACAGGAATTAGCGAGCAGCTAGTAGCAAGAGGGAAACGCAAACCTGACACTGTAAAGATGAGCAACTGGGGAGACAAGGAATTGCGCACCCTCCTTGTCCTCGCAAACGAAGAGGCCATTAACCTTCAGATGACAGGAACGGTGAGGAACGGGTCAATTTACGAGAGAATCGCCGAAGGACTGACTAGCTGCAGCTTCCCTCCCACATCACTGTTTACGTCACATGCTGAGCTACACATTTTGTTACTTGTTTACGCCTCCCATTGCCCTGAAAAAGGCAAACAAAATTAGGCAGGTGGCATTTTGCTGCACTCCCTGATTTTGTTTTTATACTGCCAATGCTGAAAGAAGACTGATTGGGCTTTACTGCAAATTTGCACAATTCCTACCTAAAAAGGGCTTTTGTCGCAAATCTTTGGTCTGAACTGGGCTTAATGCTGTATTTCCACTGCATAGTACTCAGCAGCTCTACTCAACTCGCTGTTTTTTGCTTTTCCATTATAAAAAGTTGTGAACAGTACCTGGTACTTTATTTTGGTTTCACTGCTGTCAAACTTCCAAGTGAGCTAAGTCAATAGATGGAGTTCAAACAATGCAGACTACTGATTGGTCAGAGAGTCATAAGAATTGTCACTTGCAAAGGACGGGACATCCTACACAAGCCCGACATTCCAAATAGCCAACCTACTGTCAATAGCCTACAAAACTATGCTGAACACAGTACCTGACAAAGTGCAAAACAGTTTGTTCTGTTTGTTCATCTGTTTGGTTGGCAATGGAACGGTTAAATGATCGTTGTGTTGAAGATGATGTCACACGGTATCATTATGGTGACCTGCAGAGAATCCTGCCTACACTGAGGGGACACAGTGGAAAACGAAATAGAAAAGAGGACCTAGTACTGAAAGTGAGTTGAGCTGAGTCAAGTCGAACCATGCAGTGGAAATGAGGCAAACGTTTACTTTTAGCTTACTATAAAACAAAGTGAAAAATTACCACTTCCACATTCTATCGGTGCTCGATCTGAATGTTGTTCTGCATGTTGGCAAGAAAAGAATTCCTAGTTATACACTGGAGTAAATATTGGACTTTTCTGGCACAGAATGATAATATTAAATATTATTCTATATAGCTACAATCCTGCATGTATGGACAGCTTGATCCTAAAATACTTATATCAGCCTCGGAGAGTCTCATATTGATTGAACTTCGTACCGTAGCACTGCATGCTGGAGCTAATCTGTAAGATTTAGTGAGGAGCTGAGGCAAGTCATCAGAGGATGGGGAGAGTTTAGAAAACAGAGACAGAAAGTGGGAGTTTTTTTTTAGAGAGATGAGGTCTAGGCGAGGAGTCAGGAGGTAGTTTGCAGTCAGAGAGTGAATAAGAGAGACCGGGAGAGACAGCCAGAGTGCTCTGGGCTTTTTAATAGGAAGCAGATGCAACACATGTAATGAATCAGCTTCGGCTCAACGCGGCTTCCCTCTGATGTCTGAGCACCCGTCCTGCCCTTGAAAAACTTCTGGGACGTTATCTCATGCCTGCACAGCACACACTGCCAGTGAATTTTGGAGGAAGTGTTATGTGTTGGATGAAGGAGAGGAGGGAGAGGTAGGGGAGTTGAAGTGTGTGTACTGGTGTACTCATACAGTATGCATTTATCTCTGTGTGTATGTGCCACAATATAACAATGAATGTGCATGCTCTATGTGCTGCAATACTTGAACACATATACAAACATATATACTCAAATGCTTACAAATATCTGTGTATGTACTGTGATGTGTGTATCTTTATGTAAATGGACATGTTATACATTTTGGTTTCCAATGATTATGAAAACAAGAAATAAGGATGAAGTGTATCATATTGTATCTTATCATATAAATGACCATTGTGACACATTACATGATGCTCTCAGTGCTAAATGTAATGAGGCTAAATTCTCCTTTACAGTGGCATGCTTGGTGTTGGTAACTTGGCGACTCTGCAGAACCTCTTATTGGCTTTATTTCTAAAAGGCAGGAAAAAAGGCGAGAAATATATTCAAATATATTATATTACAGTTCACTCCAATGCAAGCTGCTCAGATTAATTGCAGTCCACTGCTCTTCTGCCAACACCGCAGGGTCTCTCCCTTCTCTCTTGTGCCATGTTTACATTTATATTATATATTATATTTGTTTCATCCTCTCATTTATTCTGTTTTTTCCATTTCTTAACCCTATGGGCCCTAGGCCTTTTTGGGGTATTTTTACTGCCTTTACTTTTAAGCTCATATCACAGTCATTATAAAGGCTACATACACATGCTATATCTTGTTTTTTCAGGACAATCTGGGCTAACCAGATTTCCATGTCCTTCTATGTGCCTGTATTTTATATTAATTTTTATATCAACGAAAAAAACAAATCTGTGTTACTAAATTCTTACATTTTTACATTTATCTCACCATAGCAAGTTGGAAGTTGACATATTCTGCCATATATGAAGAGGGAAGACTCTCTGGAATCTGACAATATAAGAACCATGATGGTGGGACATTCTGTCACTTCACAGTTGTCCAAAACATGTGGTTTGTGCCAGGCGGACATAATTGCCAGCATTTTTTCATTATTGCAAGAAATTCCATTGACTCATTCACAAGTCAAAAATGTTTTTTATCTGAAAGAAACATGCAATATTTACATCTAAGATAATAGAAAAATAGTCAACCAAGTGCAATGATGTTCTCCAAGATAATATTTGTTTTTCAGTTTCAGTTATATACTAGGGGGACATTTTGGGCATTGGTGGGGGGGCACGTGTCCTCCTCAATGTATATGGTGACTACGGCCCTGTCAGCATGCATAATTAGGCTGCAGTTGTCTGGGTGCGCAAAGGTGAAGTGCGCTTGTCTTGTCATACTAAGTTTGAGTGTGTCAACTGGACAATATGGAGATATTTGCATCTTGAAAGCCAGACTACAAATGTGGATAGACAGGGAGAAACACACGCAAGCCTAAGATGTGGTAAGATACGATATTCCTCACTATATGAAGTGACTGATAACAAGATCTGTATAATGGATTGTAAAGAAATTCGTTAGGTTTTTATTTTGTAGACAATTGATCTGGATTTATAGCGTGATGTGATGACAGCACAATGGTGTGTGTGGTATCATTGAAAAGCTCTGGTCCTGTGCTTTCATGTGATATGTGTGGCATTTCTGTGCGAGCCTGTGTTCACGAGTAATCCATCCAACAGTAATGTGTGTGCAGAGCTGTATGAAAGCTCTGTTAATTTTAGTGTAACTTTATCATTTTTTTTCGCGGTGAAAACATTGGACTACCGTCAAGTGCTTGGCCTTGTCGGAAAGCTACAATTCCGCACGTGATATGCGTGGCTTCTTGCTATGACACACGGTCGCGGAGAAAATCCACAGAGAAGAACAGGTGTGAATTTGGACGCACAATGCGTTGTTCGGGCCCATAGGGTTAAAATCAGTTTTTTGTGTTTGAACCAAATGATTGATTGTATCTTTCAGATTTCTGCAAGTTTGAGATAAAATTAAAAAGTTAAAGAAAATTCACTGTTAAAGTTCTATTATACATGATGTTTCAAAAGTCAATGAAAAATCGTGTTATATATTCATGATTTCATAACAAAATACCGTAAAACTTTAGCAATTAGTAGCCCAGGCTATAATTTGCTTCAATCACTGAACTCAACAGGCATATATTTGGGACAGGTCCATTAATTCCATTTACACAAAACTGTTGCTCAGCAAAGAGGGGAGATACAATCAAATTATTTATTCGAGCAACCATGAATATTACTTCTATATAAATTAGGCTTCAAATGACATATCAATTGTGTGCTATGTTATGACATTTGTTTTACGGCACCCAGCATTCCGGCACAACACCACTTCATCCATTTAAGAACATTTTTGATTGTTTTGATTGGTGGACCCTTATGGACTTAAGAAAGTTACCGACTAATCGAGGGATGGAGACATATTCTGACTTTATGACAGCAGTCACCACTTGTTTTGGTTTTGGTCTTCTCTGGTGCTCACGGTTGGTTTTAGTAAAATGAAATGAATGGTGCTAACAATATTTAGCATCTCCACATCAGCAAAAGTTTAAATATTTATATTTGTATGTTCCATCTAAACAGGCAACTAATGTTAGCTCAAGTGGTTAGTCAACAATCTGGTTTTATACATCCACGGGGCTGGGTATTTACTTGGGACTAGGCTTTTTTGTTTTGTTTTGTTTTACGGTAATCGTGATTATGATTTGTTGCCCCAGTCAACCTGCCCTAATGCTGGTGTTAGCATGCTAACTAGCACTGACATGCTGGCATGTGAACAACTACGTATTTGATATGAACAAGTTATCTTTTTGTCTTTGGCCTCTCTTTTATACGGTGATGGACTCTGACACTGATAAAGGTGGTAGTGAGGTGAAAAATCTGATCTCTGTTATCTTCAGGAACTCCCAAAGCCTGGTTCTCATCAAATGCCACAGAGCTTAAGAAGGAATTCACCAATAAATGAATGATGTCATTATCTCCTCCCTCTAATGTGGTTTGGACTTACAAAGTTTGATCATCCACCAAACATAATAAGGCAGCCATGTTTTTTCTATCACAGACAATAGACTTTTTTCTCCCCTAACATTTTGACATGTGCCAGAAAAAGCACAGGTGCAACTGAAAACAATAATGATGACTGCATTCCATGTTTATGTTTTAGTTCCTGGGCTGTGGTTTTGAGCGTGCTGGCTCACAAAGAAGGCTTACTGGGACACTTAATGGAGCAGATCCATTGTTATTAGTTGCACCTGTGCATTTCGTGCTATAAAAAGTTAAAATATCTGCTTTAAAAACATCTATTATAAATTAGGTGTTGTTGCCTAGAGTTGAGCTTTCTCTAAACAAAAAAAACACTTTCATTTTGCAGCATAGTGTTGTCGGCACAATGATTCCACCCGGTAGTACACAGAACTGAGTATCTTCACTGCAACCACCTATTATATTTACACACTTGTCGCCTGCAGGCTGTTAAACTTGTTGAAAACACTTAAATATTAGAGGATTCAGTTTCTCTCATTTTCACAATTATGTAGCATTTTCATGATGCATGTTGTTTTCTAAGAATATTTTTCTTACATTTACAAAATGAAGTTAATAAAAACACAAGGGAGCAAATCATCACCCGTAAAGAGGTATGCTTGCAACAACCACCTGAAACCATCATATCTAATTTCTCTTTTCCCACCATGCTGTTAGTCCACAACACAAGTTGAAGAAATGTGTGTGAATATACTGTAGCCTAAGTGTGTTACCAATATTCTTTAACATTTCCCACAATGGATTTTGCCATAATGTCCATTGTTATGTTGCAGACACAGTGTGCATTAAAGTGACATATTACGAAGTGAAATTTGTTGACTTTCAATACATTTCTCAATTGTAGAATGCAATATGAAAAAGTGGATGGGACCACCACACACAAAAGGAAAATCAGGTGTTTTACATATCCAAGTGCAATGTAACAATCACCCCAATCATAGTCATGAGCACCAAAAAAAAAAAAAAAGTCTTGGCACAGTGCTCTTCATCACAATCCCTTCTAGCCAAGTTCTTTTTCCCAAGCAAAGGATCATTGCTCTTTTGACTTGCAGCAAATTGGTAGATTGGTAGCGCATCACACTGCCGTCACACTGGCTTTTATCTATCTCCATATGCAGGCCTGCATAAGGAATGTTTCAAATCCCTATAAGCCCAGATGCAGAAAGCATTCAGCTCGCACACCTGACATGTAAAAAATATGAAGGCTGCTGAGAATAATGGGAGGTCAGGAGAGGCAGTGAGAAGACAGAGAGGGAAAATACAGGGGAAGGAAAGTATGGAGGAGACGGAAGGTGGGGGTGGAAGGATTGATGCATTCTCCCTCACAAGACTGCAACGTGCACACTTAAAGGAGTTTGCACATGTCAGAAATGGAAGAAATGAGGCAAGGATAGCTGGAACCTGTAGAACAAGGGAGGAGATGGGAGGAGAGAGGAGAAACTACGCAGGAGGCCTCCTCCCTGTCATTTTGGGTGCTTGGCTATGACATCTGTCTCTTTGCTGTCATTTCCATCACTCCAGCTTGGACCAGACGAGATAGGTTGGTGGAGATCGAGGCAAAGGCGGAGGAGAAGGAGAAGGATGTAAAGAAGGAAGGAGGAGAGCAGATAAGATGAAGGAATTCGAAAGCTTAGGGTTGGTATGGAAATCAGGTCTTGGAGAGGGGGGAAAAAAAAAGGAACGATGAAAAGCAGATGGAATCAGCCGCTGACATGACAGCATCCAGCCTAGAGAGCGTAGATCTACTGCTCGCGCAATTACATGGCTGCATTTGCATCTATATGATCCCGCAAAATGCTGTCATGTGTGGGGATTTGAGCCTCGCTGTCTGCCAGTGCCTGTGCACGATTATGTGTGTGCAGCGCGTGTGTGTGCGTGCGAGGATATTCACAACATTAGATGATCTGACAGGCGCTGCTTGTCGCGATGTACACTACATAAAATGAGGATGCAGTTGGTAGAAGAGGATCATGTCCATTGTGTTAATAGGGATAATAGTGATTTAAAAAGCTTACAGGGGGATTCACTGCGCATTCTAATTGGCAAGGCCTCTCAGATGAAGCTGCCTCCTGTATCTCCCCATGACTGGGAACACATGGAATAGTCCAGGGGATAAACCAAGTCTAACTGTAAAGCTGTGGCACTTAAAAGGGTAGGAAGTTGACATGATTTAATTAAATGGTGGTTTAATCTTTGATGAGTAGGCCAGTTGTAAGATTGAGTGATGCCACTACCTGTTTTCCCACCTGAATGAAATCCTGTTATTAGAATTAAATCCCTTATTGGCTAATTACTGATGTTATTACCGAAATGCAAATGAACATTTCTAATCAAGTGACTGTATAGACTCTTTACAATGTTTGGGTTTGTTATTTTCCCCAGATAGAAAAACCCAAAGAGACTATTTGGCAACTGCTGGAGTGGAAGATTTAAAGAATTTCTCTGTTTTTATACATCTGTCTTGTGTTAACAGATTTGGATGATTTATTTTTAAGCTTTCAGTCCTGCAGATTTTGTCTTAACAGCAACCTCAACATGGAAAGATACTGTATCCATTTTCATTTTGGATACCGACATCTAAGGCAACCAGTTCCGTTAACTGCTACCAACTTTTTCTTCAACACAGCAAAGGCTACCTTCAAATGCAGTGGTGAACTTCACATCTTATGTTGAGGACATGAGGAAAACTAAAGATGACCCACATTCACAACTCGCTGTCTCCCTGTTGTGTTTTTCTGTGTACGTGCCCCCCTTACAGCAGCGAACACTCATACGTAACAGTATGCAGAATGACACTTCCAGCACCCACGAAAACCCAATGTGTCACTTCTGTCTTCTTCATGTATACGGGATTTCTTTGGGCTTGTGTGTGTGTGTTGGTGAGAGTATGTACAAGCACCACTTGATGGCAGTAACACACTATAACAGTAAAGTATACTTACAAGCACACACATGTGGTGTTGCAGCTGTGGAAAACACAATATCTACAGTGTGGAAATGACTGCCACAGGCTCACAGCGTACGAACTACCTAGCAGGGAAGGAGGAGTAGGAGTGCGGGATGGGAGAGGGAGGTGAGTGGTGAATGTGGAAATGACAGGAGCATATTGGGAGGCTAATTGTCTTGAGGAGCGGCCTGGGCGACCTTGGCAGGGTGAGAAGTCAGGGGCTTTGGCCTCCCAGGGCATGGTGCTGCCAGGGTAATTGTGCCACGATCTTGACCTCGCATTGCTCAAACCTGCCCTCCATTCTTCCTCTCTCTATCCCTCTCTCTTTCTTTAACTCTGTCTTTCCCTCGCTGAAGCTGAAGAGGAGCCGAGATCTGCTCTCCGCTCTAATGATGTCAGCTCCCAAGAGGAGGCGTCCGTCTGCTGAATCTCAACAGCTAGCCTTCAAAGTCTCTGCCTGGCCCAGGAGCTGGAGGGAGGCCTGGAGGATGGTGGAGGAGGATCTGTCCACTAGATGGTACGAACTCAACCCAAACAGCCAGCATGAGCAGAACTCCTGAAGGAGGGTGCAAAGGTCCTGCTCCTCTTGCTCTGCTACTGTTAATGCAGCTCTCAAACAGTCAAAATGCAAAAGTTGGGAGGTAGCAGAGGCAGGATGAATTCACCATGAAAACAAAGTTACAGTGTGCATATTAAAGATCAGAGCACCAACTTTGCAACTTGCAAAAGCTAATTCGGAGAGTCCTTCAAATTTAAGTTTGAAAGTAATTTCTAACCCAGAGTTCAGAGTTTATGCACTACTAACATTTTAAGGGTTATATCCGATGAAATTGTTTCAATGTAGGCTTAAATTACAACTTAAATATTACACTTAGCTCGGTGTAAAGTCCTCCATTGAAGAGTAGCTGTCATAGCGCAAGGTAGGATAACTTGGGGGATGATGAGGAGCTAGTTATACTGGCTGTTTTGCCTCAGTAACACATTATTTGTGGTACATTATACCCACAGGGGATCTTGTGCCTTTTATACTCACAATATAAATGCTTGAAATTGAATGGGGTGTCAGTAAACATGCAAAATAAAGTGCATACACATAAAATATCACACACAAGTAAGTGGGCAATTATATATAAATATCCTCTATACCACATTGGCAAGCAAACATGTGGGGTTAGATAACGTTCTAATGAACAACAACTAATTTCTAACAGTTTGCCAGTGTAGGCTATCGTTGTGTTTGTTGTAACTTTGCAATTTCACCTGCCCAATAGGAGGGTACCATTATATCACCTTAAGTTGACGATTTCCCCACTCAATGCCACTGTTGTTATTGTGCACTAGCTGTAACTGTAGTAACTTAACTGTAGCTTAAGGGTGTATAGTTATCAAATCAATGATGTGACCTTGCAGTATTTTGATTTTTACTCTTCACCATCTACATTCTATGTTTACACAAAACAAGACTTAAATGAGTCACAGTGAAAGGTAACTTTTCTCAGTATTAATTTCCACAACTATGCTGATGACACAACTTTATACACCAGTAAGATTAAATGAATATACAAACCTCTTTGAGTTTAAAGCATGATTACTAAAAGTTAAACACATGTTAGTAGCTGCATAATGAAGGTTTTAGCATCACAATCAGCCCCACTGTCTGGCTTGATTTACACAAGGCAAGAAGATTAGTAACAGAGGTAGAACAAAGGAGTTCCTGGAATGTTAATGGGAATGTTTATGGGCCAAAACAAATGCTTCTAGAAATATTTTTTTTATTATGTAGACATAATATACAAGTAATTGTGTCAATTTGGCTGCTGCAATATGTTTGGCCTATTGTGTCTCAGATGAAGGAATGTGATTGATCTGCCCCAGGGCTCCACTGGTGCTGTTGAACTGGGATTATCTTTTATTTAAATCACAGCTAACCCCACCTGCCAGCCGGCCAGGCCTCTATCTACAGAGACCACATCTGGTCTTAAATCAATACCAATGCAGTGGTGAAAGGAATGGGTGGAATGAGGGAGCGAGGAAGTCTGATTCTGACATTTACCTGGGCTTTACTCTGTCAACAATCAAGCAAAACCTGGGTCAGATACCCCCAACCCTGGATTGTTGCTTACACTGTGCTGAAACACGGCCAAGTCACAGGCTTACGCCGGCACTCACTTCACGGAAGACTATGAATGTGGGGTTTTTTTTAAGTCTGGTACTGATGGTTTATACATTAAAGATGCATCACAGCACTCCGAGAAATTGTGATGATGTAAATGCTTCACAAAAACTGTAACTGTATTGGTACATCGCCCCAGGTATGACAGAGATGCATGCATGCTCATGACTGTTTAGTTGTTTCTAGACTTATCCACTTTTGGAGACACCCAGCGATCATCTCAAAGTTCAGAACCACTTAACCATACGTCTACATATTGAATTTCATCAAAGGGAGAGAGACAGTGCGGCCAAATCACATAAATCTATAGGCCAGCAGTAGTGTGAGGAAAACGACTCCCAAAAGACCCCACTCTCCCCCTACCTCCACCATTACCTCTCTGTGATTTCTATCACACTGCTGTTCAGTCAATTTCTGCTAGAACCATTGTCACAAAAATAGGAGATATAGTAAAATTGCCAGTCTACTTGACCTTCCAGGGATGGAAAGGCTTTTTATCCTCGACTCTGTTTCATTCTTTCTCCATCCTTTTATTATTGCAACAGCTGCAAGGCCAGAGACCATGTCTGCCTTGCATTTCACTGTTGAGTGAAGTTACTTTGATTGTGACATCTTATGGCAATCAAAAGGCACAAGACTGTTTTCCGGGACGCCATATGGGCACAGTTATGGACGCAGTTGTGTTCTGTTGAGCAAAAACAATGCCCAAGTTTTCACTGAGGATACATGTGTATGATTACTGCAAATGGATGTTTACCTGAGGTGCTGCAGCTTTTAACAACAAAGGCTTTGTATTGAAGGCATATGTAATGACCTGACCTAAATGAGGACACAGTGGGGTATTTCCAAAACAAAATATCCCATTATCCAATGAACCACAATAGACTTGTGCTGTATCTATAAGAAAAATACCACAATTGTATCAACTGAACAACTATTGAATCCATCTATTCAAGGCACATTTTCCATTTAGTCACAATAAGAAATACTGAATTTAAAACAGAGAACAGTTATTGATCTAGGTTTTGCATAACTGCCGGAAGTTAAACTGTAATGAGCCTAATGAGACATCTTCACATCATCTTTTGCTGGACAGCATTAGGGCTGAAGGTGGGTAGTGAACCAAAACAACATCAGACCACACTGTACTTACGACATGGCATGGAGTGTATGTGGTGTCTCGAATAAGCCACAGAATACAGCTCATATTAGAGTGAATTAGACTCCAAAGAGAAGTGACATTGTAGAGTTTCTTGCAGGCCATGAATTTCTGCATTAGTCTTGCCATAACCTTTTAAAAGAAATGTTCTTTCTTTAAGGACAAAAGTCTGGATTCGCTCTGACCATCTGGTCAGGTCCGACAACGTAAAGTGCTAAATGGAAAAGCAAGGCCAGTCTCATTAAGGTCCAGTCACAACATCTCAAAGGTTTCTAACCGGCAGAATGGAGAGCTGTACAGTAAATCCTGACCTAAACTGAATAGCTTTCAGTGGTGCATATTATGATCCTGTATTGCTTCTTTATGGACACCAATAGTCAAAAGATAGACTTCAAATAGAGTATTCCTTTAACTACCTAACTTCAGTAAATGTACATTGTGGCTTCCTGTGTCCAATGAAGCAGCTGTGGGTCCATGTGACTTTGATTCATAAGCCTTTGTTTTCTTATAACTGGACAGGCTGAACCCAAACAAAGCAAATGGAATAATGCTGCGAAATAAAATTTCCACTACAGTTTGGACCAAAGAAAACAAACTGCTGATCTCCTTCCTACCCTTTGTCCTACTGCTCTATCTCCAAAGCCCTGAGCGAATATTACAAATTACCCCCTTGTGCAAACACTCCTGATAAATGGAGCTGGGAGGCCAGGCCTTAGGGAGCTAACAAAGCAAACATGACATGGCGCATTGCTCTACATCTCCATCCCCTGTGTGTTTTTACAGGGATGTGAACGCCTGGTCGTCTGGGTCAGATCGATGGCGCATCGAGGCCTGCTTAGCGGCATTAACACTGCAGTGTGAGGCAAAATGTCAGGAGATCTCCCTCATTGGTTTCTGACAAGTGACTTCACAAAGAGCGCAGTCACTGTCCAGTATATATGGGGCTCTGACTACACAGACAGTACTTGATACTCCAGTTGATTTTATGTTTAAAACATATTTGTATTATATGATCTTGTGAAATGTTTGAGTTTTTGAGAAAAGCTGTTAGTAAACTAGTCCACCAAACAGGCAACCAGAGGTACGATGAGTGAGTTTATCACAGTCAGTGATATTACAATTACATGTGGTCAGCAGGGGTATTAATCCATCAGTCTGGGTCAATGGATTGATTCATGATGAACAATCCAATGTTATCGATGCAAAAGGAAAAGGTTGATCCATATCATCAAGACACACCTTTACCTGTGTTTTCTTTAAACAGCACCAGGCAGATAATGACAAGAAGCCAAGAAAAAGACAATGATGATATTTACTTCCCTCTTGGGAATAAATCAGCAGGGGAGAAATATTTTGGATTTTGGAGAAAAGTTTAAAGTAAGCTTTTCTACACTTATCTGGTTACAATTATTTATAATTACCTATGTGAGTTTTTTTCTTTCATGGCCAAAAGCAAAAAAGAAAGGGGTAGAAACTTCTCATGTAACCGACTGTGGTAAATGGGAACTGAGGCGGATCTAAATTGTATTGTGGCGGACTCTGATCTCAGCAAATACTGTATTGCTGTACAAAGAATTGGTCTACTATTATATTATTATGATAAAACTAGTGCTTACTAGCGCTCAGGTTGAAAAATAGACATTTGCATTGTAAAATCATCTTAACATTGGGTTACCAATACTTTGCAGGCTTTGTTTGTTTGGAACACTGGATTCCTCTTGTAGGCCTACCAAACAGGTTCCAAACAAAATGGATGTTGCAGTCACCATTTGATCATAGTCTTGCTAAAGATTATAGCCTAATTTGCACAAGTATGTTTACCTCTATCTTGATCTATCTGACAGGCATCTAGTGGTGTGACCAGCATGACCAACTGACGCCGTAAAAACAATGGGCTCTATAAATAAAGCACAATCTGTCCTAGTCTAGTTTGATCTTGTCTGCTCTGGTATGATCCCACAGGGTTTGGTCTGATTGACTTTGACCTTATCTGATTTGGTCTGCACTCGTGTCCCTACATGAGATAAAGCAGATGGCATCATGAAGGAGGTGCCCAAGTACCATGCCAACCCAAACAAGCACCACAATAATGTCCAGAGCTGTCTTATCTAATGGCTCTGAAAAATTATTTTGACTGCATCTGTTTGTCCAGAGTTCACAACATAATAACAGTAGCTGTGGAGGATGACTACAGATGTCAACAGCACTTTCAAAGTTGGTGCAGGACATCACACAAACATCAGTTTAATGTCATCATGGTCATTGAGCTTTGAGTTCTCAATTTAACAATCTATTCATATCTGGGACAAGTTTTTATGCGGTGTCTCCTTCCTGTAAATCCATGCCTAGCGTGCTTTGCTCTCATCTGGCCTGGGTTGACTTTCTAGTGTGGCATGTGATGAGTGACAGCGTGGGGCCAGCCTATGTCAACCCCATAAGATAACACTAACAGCAGTATAACAGCGGTTCAGAGTGTGAAGAAGGATACATCATACCTGTAAGCTGAGGAAAAAGAGGCTTTTCCAAGCTTATAGAGGCTTCTGCAGGCTTACAGCTGGCACCCGAGTGCTTTCTTTTACAGTACTACTACTGGTAAGTCAACAGTTAACAGAAAAACAAACAACAAGGTAGAGTAAACCTTTCACAATGCATAAATAAACATTCACTAGTGTCCTAAAAACAATGTTAACATAAAAACCCACATAACTGGTTATGATTCTACTTATAGTCTAGATCCTTCCAGATATGGCAGCAGCCACTCAGGGGATTTCCATGTTTACTGACCAGCTATTTCTGGTATGTGGCTTTGTAAATTCATGACATGCGTGCTTTGTTTTACCAAAAACAGTTCCTGGGCATTTGTTCTATCACATGCTATCTCTTCATCAACTGCTATGCTTTTTGATGGTGGAAAGGCTTTGTGTTATCTTGACTGCTGTTCCATTTGTATTACGACCATAATTATCTGCATGTATCTGATACGCATTGTAATCAGCTTTATCTGGGTGACAGGCATTTTTTTTCCCTCTCTCTTGTGATTTAACACATTTAACAAGAAAAGTGACTCTGCACCCTGCACAGTGTCAAAAACACAAGCTTGGATTGTCAGTTACAGACACAAAGGACAACCACACAATGTGAAATTAAAAGCACTTAAAATAACTACAATTTAGCTTGTGTAAGTCATAAAAGTGAGTAAATGTAAGTTTAAGGCCAGCACAGGGCAGGGGAGGACTCAAACCATTTTTGCATGGCCAAAAGCCTGCATACAGGCACAGCGTGAAACAAAGCAAAAACACCTGCTGATGTGGTTCTGGTGGTAATCCAATAGCAGATGTAAGTCATGGGGACTTTGCATCAGAAGGAAAGGCAAGCTCCCCAGAGCTTCCAGGCTCCTAAATAACACAACACACTTTTGCTTTAGTAGCAGCAGATAGGGGTACACATAAATCCTTAGAGCACAGCTACATCAGCACTTAGGCCATTTTGATGACCCCTTTCATCGTGCCATGCACCACCACTCCTAATAAAATGAGAAATGGCTTCTGATGCTGTGGCACATTTGCACTTTTGAACACAAGCATCCACACACATATGCATATTAATTTGCATATTTTTGTGTGGGTACATACAATACATGCATGTGCAAATGTGCACATTATGCACATTTGCAAACTACTTGCAAATCCCATACATCAAAAGCACACACACACACAGACACATGCAGCCAATATTCAAAGTCAGGCATCTGGAAAATATCTAAGCTCGTGAAAGGCCTGTATAAGGGCAGCTGCAGTCCAACTGTGTAGGCATGTCAGGGAGACTGAAGAACAGCAGGGAGCCAGAAGGATGAGGTGAGAGGTGTAGCGAGCATAGCGCCATGTTGAAAGAAATCAGTACTACCTGGGGAGAGAGAGCTGGTACATTATGTCCTACCACTTAGCTTTCATGCTGTTATTTTTGTAGTATTTATTGCCTCTGGCACTGAGTTCTTACGGATGCTGTGTTAACTGAGCTGTTAGATGCTAAACACTATATTTAATTTATAGATAACGCTGAAATCTTAATCTTGATCTTTACAAATGAGCAAATAAACAGAGAGGGAAAGTAATTCACTAGTTATGAGCAAACCACTCCTGAGGCTTTATAGTTTTAACAAATTAAAAAAATGACTGATCAACAAACATATTCTCTGTTTCATGGAGAATAGTCTAAGATGCAAAACACATTAAGAAGCTACAGGCCTGCAAACTATATTAGTAAGGCTTAACAACCTCCACACAGAGCTGTCATGTTAGGTGAAGAAAAAAAAAAGGAAAACGACGAACAAAACAAAAAAAATCGCACCATTAGGGACCATAATCCACACCATTTACTCAGCAAAGACATCTGGTTTTAAAGGGGTGTTACCGATATCATGCACATCAACCTCAACTGAAAAGTGGTTGAGGATTACATTATCACTTTTATGATGCTTCCAATGTGATCACTGTATCACTTCAGTTTCAATGTCATTCTAAACCTGGAGGAGGGATGGCACCTGAAGGGATGATGGTGCTCAAACATGTCCTCATTCAGCAAGGAGAAGTGTTGGTTCTCAATGAGCACAAATGGCTTCTAGTTGTAAAGATGTAACATGGATGAATAGCGAAATGTAAGATAACAGGTCCATTTATAACTGAGATGAATCTAAACAGACATATTCACCACCAACACTGTCAGGATCAGAGATTTCCCTCTCACTGACCTCCATCCTACAAAAAAAGCATCATGCACTCACAGTATAGGTGGAACCGGGAAACAATAGCAAAACCCATCATTTTTATTTAAAGTAGATGTTAGAACGTTTTCTTCTGTTTCATCACAAATCTCAATAATGAAACATTTCCACAGTGTTAGAATTGACATAGCAACATATTCCTGAACCGGGAGAGTCGTGACATCCAATGAAAGTAAAAAGGACCTGCTGTAGCTTCTATATCAGACCTTATACTGTAGCAAATGATTGCCCTAGAGGAGGTGTGGGGTGTAGGTGGGGTCTATCTTTTGAAATGACTGATGTCTGGGGGACGCAAGGTGTCAAGGGGGACTTTGGTAAATGGCAGCATGTGGCAAGGTCGCCTCTCCATTTGTCTGCCAGTGGGATGGCGAAGGGCTGCTGTGTAGCGGGGCTATAGCTCTGTGACTGCCTGACAACCTCCTGCGGCCCTGCAAGCAATAGGGGCCCTCCATCTTGTGTCACTATGGGGATGTCTAGGACTGGCGTGGTGCAGAGCAAAGTGCCCTCCCCTCCCTTTCAGTGCCTCTCTCCACCTCCCGGAAGCATCCATCACAGCGTTCCCTAGTGGGGCGTGGGTAACGGATCGACTTTCCTCCGGAGCGCTAATCAATCCGACTCTCGCTGCCTCTCCCTGGGAACATTTATGGCCTGCCATAAAGCAGGCCTTTGGGGCATTACGGCACCCAGTAATCCTGCTAAGTGAGCAATATTTCCCATCTCTGAGGCTGCAGTTAGACGGGCTCGGGCCATAAATAGCAGAGTTAATCTGTGGCCATGACTTCTTGGCCAACCCTCAGCAGTCACAACCCCACTGGGGCCAGGTGGGAGCCACCCGGCGGCCAAGGTAAAACAACTTGTGAGACGAAACGATGAGATGGCCTTCTCCGGTGGAGCTGGTGTTGAACCGCTGCTTTTCCCTTTTTCCCCCACCTCTCTGTAGTGTGCTCTGGTGGAAAGAGCCACTGAGGGAGCAGGCATCTGTCATGGAGGATACAGGGCCCAGTTGGAACTGATGCACCACTGTGGTTCCCTCTATTAGCCAGCAAGTTCATAAAGTATCTATGAAGAAAACAGTTTGTCACTGTGCAATCCAAACACAATTTATTACAGAGCCTGGAGTTCACAAGTAGCTACCAACAGCAGAATGGATTAACATGAGGCAGAGAACAGAAACACTGGATGAGGCAAGAGTAGGAGTTAATGGCATAAGCATGCTGATCAACTGACTTGTCTTTGAACATACAGTAATAATAACTTTATGAGATGTGAAGTGAAAACCAATGACCGAAAAACCCAACATGCATGTTAAAAATAAGCCACAAAAGGAAAACACTAAAGCCAAGTATCCGGCTGTATTCTTTCAGACTTCCTGCCAAGGTCAGTGAGTTCTCCTCAAAGGGGAGCCACTTCCCCATTTTATGCCTAGCTGAGTTAAAACGGATATGTCGATGTGCTAGTATTTCTTCAGAACATCTTAAAACAGGCCGTTTTCTCTCAGGGCACCAGTGGGAGTTCCATATAGTAAAACATAGAAGATAGAAGGCAAAGCTAGCCTTAGGTTGAGCGTTGCCAGAGGGCTACAGCAACCACCTCCCCTTCACCAATAACTGCTGCTGCTGCTGCGGCTAGGGTTGATCCCATTTTATTTTATTCCGCCCATCATGCATCAAAATGTCTCCCTGAGGTACCTCGGCTTTGAGCAGAGGCCTCCGTCTCTTTTTTGCTGGAAGGCCAAGTCTCTCCATCACACCACGGGTGCAGGAGTCAAGGTCTTCAACCCTCGGCCCTCAGCAGCCCTGCTCGGCTCAGCCAACCCCCCAGGCTGCCTGCTTGTCAGTCAGGAAAGCTTGCTGACTTTTTTAGTCTTTGGTTCAGGTCAGAAACCCGACATTGTTTTCCCATTCAGAGCTAGACAGAAACATGACAGGTGTCCATGGAAACAACATTTGTGCAGATGTTTCCAGTTCTTTGAAGATTTCAGAAGATTTTTTTTAACAAGTAAGGTCAGTTTTCACCGTGCTGCCATTGCTGTTGGGCGGAAAAGGGAGGATAGGAGCACGGTTTAATCGAACAGAGGACAAATGATGGATATTGCTGAAAATATTTATCTATTTATCAGATTTAACATCAAGCTTAAGCAGTGCTAGAATGTATTAGACTCGAGGATAAATGGATTAATCACTGATGATTTAGTGAATGTTTAACTCTGTGAGACAGATAGTTTGGAAGCAAAGGCAGAAAGGAAATAAAAATATGCAATCTAATTCAATGCATCAAGTATGGCAGTGGCTGAAATCAATATATGTAAAATACAAACTCAAAGAACCTGAGGCAACTTAGCCCTTTTGAGATGCATGATATAGAAATAATCATACCTCACATTTTTTGTTGACTGGGGTCTTCTCTGTACATACTTCACTTCAAACAGTGAACACACGTTTTATATACAGGCCAATTAATCAAACCTTCAAAAGAATTTAAGACTGTCTTTCACTTTCAAGACCATCTTTCATTACTTATTTTTTTTTCCCAAGAAATCCAACTCTTGTCTTGTCAAACTGTGATCCTGCTGAGTGTGAGGCTTAGACTCTGAAAGACTCTGACATGTTCTTTGATTCCTCCATTTGCTGTTCTTCATCTTATCTTCTCATGTCATATTTATAGTAGCAGCTAGCATGCAGCCGTTTGTGGTTAACCTCTGCTGATGAATCTTGTCAAGCGTATTGTTCTTCTCTCTCCGCCCTCTCCTTTGAAGCAGTCTATGGAGGCCTCCTCTCTGTTTGAGACCTGGGCACCATCCAAGAGGGCTCTGTTAAAGCTCTGTGTAGCCCAGCTCCAGCTTAGAGAGTTTCTGGGGTGGTGATGGGGCCCTGAGTGATACTAGAGTACCACAAGTCACTGCTGTTGTTGCTGCCGATGGTCCTGGCCAAGCCTGAGTAATGCTCTGGGGCTCCCAAATCATTTCCACTTGGAGCAGGAATGAACCCTAGCTACAATTGGATTCGTATGTTCTGGACGGCTGACAAAAATCCCTCTCATCATCTAGATGTATAGCAGCTCCCCCATCAGGCAGAAGACTCTCCTGCTCTTGGTATTTATGACCAATAAACGCTCAATAACTGATGTAATCAAAGACCACGGATACAGGGGCTGCACTGTAGCTGAAACAGAAGATTGGACTGTTCCCCTGAAGAGATGTTATCACTGTAAGGCTCAGTAAGCATGAACCTGTGATCCACTCCTACCCTGCGAGCAGGGATTTCAGCTCCCTTACAGCTAAAAGAGGAATAAGGAGCATTAACTTTGTACAGGGGACTACGCCACAGAGGGGGAATTGGAAAGGAGGAGGAGGAAGAGGGATGATATTCTTAGCACTGACAGTGCTGCTGCACTCATAAAACCTTTGCTTTATCTCTCCCAACAATCAGTCTAATTATGTTCATTGGAGGAGTCCAATTAATCCTCCATTGTCAGCCGGAGGCTAAGTGTTTCTCTACCCCTCACACTGCCACACACAGACACAGTGGAATCTGCAATTAACACTACCCAAATTTATTTAGCGCCACTTGCCTCAGCTTCTGACTCCCTCCAATTATGCCTAATCAATTCCACCAGGAGGTGGTGGGGAAGCGGGTCACTGTCATTTGCTGCAACAAACCCCTCTGCGCCACCCAAAGGCCAGACGTGTCAGCGAGGTTGTCATGTGGCAAGACATGCAAGCGATCCTCACTGAATAGCTAACTAATACCCCAGCTGCCCCAGCCCATAGTGCCTCTTCTTGCTCCACTGTTGGTGATAATTGAAAAACTTGCGATATAGACTAAAGGTGGAAGCACTTGGCTTTCAAAGCCCTCTGGACGAACATGCCAGGACCTGGACTGGCCTGGGAGCTTCCCTTGTCTCCAGGCTGCTAATTAAATGACCGCAGAATAACTGATCTATAAAGACTGCAACATGTCACCAGTGCCTGAATGATGAAAATAGTCCTGTCTATTCTATGAAATAAGCTGCTCTCAGTGCATGATGGATACAAGTAAAAGCTCCACGCAAGCAGGAAGTCAGACAACATGATGCATAATTGACAAAGTATTGTAAAGACAAGCAAAAAAATCTGATTTTCTTTGGAGAATAAATCTTATAAATTGAGTTTAATTGTTTTGCAATCTTTTGGTGTTACATCTACCTTAAATTAACTTGTCTTATCACTGTAGCACTGTCTTCCTCATCAATTCTCCAATTTTGTCAATTATATCTGGTTTGATAAAAAAAAAAATCTTTTAAGACATGCCTTATGTTCCTCTTTGAGACAGTGACGACACATATACACATTTACAGCTTACATTTCTCTTTACACCACCTGCTACATGAAAAGTTCTCACTGTTTCAGATCATAAGCTAAATACTGTACCTTCAGCAGGAAACATAAACACCCTGTTCCCCAAGCAAAATAGACAAATTGTGTTGTATTACACTGACTCACTGTTTCTGTACTACAGCCTCAAAGTGACCCAAGCTGAACTAAGATGTAGTATTTGCTGCAAAGCTATTATGTTGGACTGCATCCGACTGTCACATGACATATGCGTCTGCATGTTTGCAGAATGTGGGTTAATATATACAGTAGCTGTAAGCTCATGTCTCATGTGTCATCTGTATGTATATATACAGGCATGTGCACATGCATAGGCACATTTTTGCACTACGTCAACGTATGAAATTTAATGTGCTCACTCATGCTTACATTTCCACGTTGTGTATGTGTGTGCATGTATTCACTGCCCAAGGCTAGCAGGCAGGTTGGCCTCCCTCAAGATAGCTTTTTGCCCCAGCGCTGTCAAACCACAGCCCCACAGTGGGCACAGACACTGGGAAGGCAAGCCCACTGACTGGAATAACCATGTTACAAACCCGCCGTAAAACGCCACTAATATTTAATGCCTTGCTGTCAGGTCTGAAGGGCACAGGCACATGGAGGAACTGTGCAGCCAAGTGTGTGTTCTTCTGCAAGGCTCACTGCATATGACTGTGAGCAGAAAGAAAATCTGAACAAGGATATGTGTGTGTGTGTTTCCAGCCGACAAATAAAAAAAAACAATCTTGATTTGCCTGATACGCAAACCTCACTAACTGAACTTTTTTAGCTTGCAGCATTAATATTTTCGCTGATCCGCGTCAGCTGCTGCAGACACACTGTGATGCTTCCTCGCCACAGAACAGCCGGTGGCAAGTCCCTTACTAATCCACGGGGTGTATCAGGTGATGGAGGCATCACCGGACCTGATAACATCGCAATGTCTCTGGCAGGATCAGGTTGAAGAGGCACCCAGTGGGTGAGGCAAGGCTAATGGCAGCAGATATCAGATCATGGCCTGTCACTGTATAAACCCTGGGCTTGTGTAATCCTCCGATAATAGACACATTTAGAACCAAGGACGCTGGTGAAACTGTCAACATGCCAGCCATTGTGAACCTAATGAAAATCAATGTCAGAGTTGACATGTGTGTGTATGCAGTGTCTGTGTTTCTATGCGTGAGATAGATATTTACAGTGTGTATCTGTGTGTGCATCCGCGATTATATGTATGTGTGTATCTAAATGCATGGCGTGTATGTGCATCATGTGTGTGCAGGTCATATGAAGATGTGAGTCTACGAGTGTTGGGGGGGGCAGGGGGACTGGCACTAAGAATAGCGTTCTCCTCTTGACCCAAGTGCCTGACTGGGGTAATTCTCCAGTGAGGC